>NC_079193.1:329382169-329718912 GCF_029499605.1 Hyla sarda
GTGGGGTCCTGATTGTTAAGACCCCCCCAGCGATCCCCAGCAGGAAGCCGCGGCAGACATGCCCTGTCCATGTATATCTGTGGGGTACATGGAGGGGGCGTGTCGGCCGCAGCGTCATGCGGGGACGGAACGCCCCCTTCCTCCGGACTGCCGTGGCCCCACTCAGGAGATCGCGGGGGATCACAGCGGTCGGACACCCAGTGATCTATAGCTTATCCCCTGTGCTTATTCCACTACAGTATTCCTTTAAGGCTATATGTTTTTAACCCCTTTCCCTGTCGACAATATTTGGCATGTTTGTAACTTCTAAGAATCATGATTCTTATTTTGCTACATACAGAGCCAGATAATGGCTTGTTTGCTTTTCGGGGACTATAATGTAACTTTTTAAAGACTCCCTTCATTTTTCCATAGAATGTACTGTGAAATGGAAAGAAAATATGTGTCCTGAAAAGGGAAAAAAACAAAAAACAAACTGCAATTGTGTAACTTTTGAGGGATTTAGTTTACCATTTAACAACAACATGTTATCTTTGTTTTGCAGAACAGTACTATTACAGTATTCCAGCGATAAAAAATGAATATTAAGATAAAAAAGCAAAATAATTAAATACATTTAAGCATTTTTTAATTGTAAGAGCCTGTATGATGGCTAGATTCCTATATTCTTTTGGGACTGTGTATTTTTTTTTTTTTTTAAATATTCTTTCTGGGATGTGTTGTAACCAGAAACTAGTAATTTTTGCATTTGGTAAAGGAAAAGTAGGGGATTTTAAATTTTTTATGAGTGATTTATTTTTTTTATTTAACAAATTTTCACGCCCGCCCTTTAAGCCACACCACTTTTATTTTCAGCTTACAATATTTTTACCACAGCGCAGCCCCACCTGAGGACAGGATATGAGGATAAGAATTTTGGATTAGATATGAGGTTGGGATATGGGGACAGGATATGGGCATTAGAAATGAGGATTGGATAGGGAGTCGGTGGAGATATATATATATATATATATATATATATATATATATGTATATATATATATATATATATATATATATATATATGTATATATATACATACATACATACAGGGTGGGCCATTTATATGCATACACCTTAATAAAATGGGAATGGTTGGTGATATTTACTTCCTGTTTGTAGCACATTAGTATATGTGAGGGGGAAACTTTTCAAGATGGGTAGTGACCATGGCGGCCATTTTGAATCCAACTTTTGTTTTTTCAATAGGAAGAGGGTCATGTGACACATCAAACTTATTGGGAACTTCACATGAAAAACAATGATGTGCTTGGTTTTCACCTAACTTTTTCTTTCATGAGCTATTTACAAGTTCCTGGCCATTTATAAAATGTGTTCAATGTGCTGCCCATTGTGTTGGATTGTCAATGCAACCCTCTTCTCCCACTCTTCACACACTGATAGCAACACCGCAGGAGAAATGCTAGCACAGGCTTCCAGTATCCGTAGTTTCAGCTGCTGCAGAATGGGCAAAACGAAAATTGGAACAGGACCCTCAGTTTACGTAGAAGATTTTGTTCAGTGATGAGGCAAACTTTTATGTGAATGGTGAAGTTAACAAACAAAACCACCGCTATTGGTCTGACACTAACTTACATTGGATAGATCCCTCCAAGACTGTTGGAACACAAAAATTGATGGTATGGTGTGGTATATGGGGTACAAAGATAGTGGGGTCATTCTTCATCAATGAAAACCTCAAGGCCACTGCATATGGGAAATTGCTACATGATGATGTGTTTCCCTCTTTATGCACTGAAGCTGGCAAGTTCCCTGAGTTTTTCCAGCAAGATGGTGCACCACCACATTATGGGTGTCAGGTCCGAGCATTCCTAGATGAACAGCTTCCTGGAAAGTGGATTGGTCATCATGGGCCAGTTGAATGACCCCCAAGGTCTCCCGATCTGACCACCTTAGACTTTTATCTTTGGGGTCATCTGAAGGCAATTGTCTGCTGTGAAGATACGAGATGTGCAGCACCTGAAACTAGGTATACTGGAAGCCTGTGCTAGCATTTCTCCTGCGGTGTTGCTATCAGTGTGTGAAGAGTGGGAGAAGAGGGTTGCATTGACAATCCAACACAATGGGCAGCACATTCAACACATTTTATAAGTGGTCAGAAACTTGTAAATACCTCATGAAAGAATAAAGTTACGTTAAAACCAAGCACATCATAGTTTTTCTTGTGAAATTCCCAATAAGTTTGATGTGTCACATGACCCTCTTCCTATTGAAAAAACAAAAGTTGGATTCAAAATGGCCGACTTCAAAATGGCCGCCATGGTCACTACCCATCTTGAAAAGTTTTCCCCCTCACATATACTAATGTGCCACAAACAGGAAGTTAATATCACCAACCATTCCCATTTAATTAAGGTGTATCCATATAAATGGCTCACCCTGTGTATGTATAGCTATAGATATGTATAGATATATATTATTTATATATAAAATCCCCACAAGGATAAGGTGGAAAAAAAACGGGCAGCGCCAGGTACTCAGCTAGTGAAGCATAAATACTGCTGTTATATTGCTTGCAGAGTATGTGACGTTGCCCAGTCTGCCTACCAAAACCTTGTGGGAGAGAAAAAGCAATGATGATGGCTCTGCCTTTGTCCCACATTTATGTTTTGTCACCTGCTTTTAGGCTAGAATTACATACATCTAGCATTCGGCTCTGCTGAAACTCGGCACAACTGATGACAGTTGTTTAGGATCCAACATTATTTATTGTGCATGGCAGACAGGGAAACACAGCAAGAAGTGTTCCCCTGACCAGCGCCCATGTGCCGTGTTTAACTGTCTGTGAATGTGAAATAGGCGGTGGGCATACAAGAGGGTAGGTAGATGTGAAATCGAGGCGATTGGACATGAAATGGGGGGATTTCACTATTTTTTTTATTATATCGCAATCGCACATTTTCCCCATATCGTGCAGCCCTAGTGTACAGGCTGGTACGGACCTGCGTCCGGTCTATGGGAAACAGGATGATGGTAGAAGATAACAGGCAGATAGTCCGTAGTAGCGTCCTCGTGTCAGCAGTAAGGTGTGTGGTTGAGTGCTACCAAATAAAGGGGGTTACAGCGCTTCCACTTTATGGTTGAAGCAAGAGTCATAAGATTGTGTGGTTATGGAAAGGTAAAACAGGCTAGACACGTTTCAAGGCCACGGGCCTTTTCCTCAGTAGCTTAATAGAGACGATCCTTTGAGGACTGGTTCACTATATTTGTATTCAATTTTAGGACTAGTTAGGGTTTAGATTACACCAATTAACCATGGGAGCGTTCTTATGCTTTAGTGCGCTACACCACCTCTCTATCCATTTCTATTATATTTTAGTTGACATATTTTTATAAAACTAAGCTTATCTCCAGCCAATTGGAAGTTATACTGGAACATACATACACACAAATTGAGTTTTATATAAGTAGATTAATACTATTGTTTGTTATGCTAGTAAATATGGAAACCTTTCCCTTGGCTCTTTGAATCCTTTTGCTGTCAATGTCTAAGGGATGTCATAATTAATTGAATTGTGAAGTCTTCACCAGCCTATTCAGCGTTTGTATCGTGGACCCAAAAGACAACTTTTCTGTGACCTGTAAGACTAACAAAGAAATACATACACAGATCATTGAGGTACCTAGTTAAAACATCAAAGCCCTGGAATATAGTCATCACAAAGAAACAGAATTTCTTATGTGTACGAGGACATGGATCCAATTATGGATCCCAACAGGTCGTTCTGGGACAGATGTTTAGAGGAATATCGTACAATAGACTAGTCTGATTCCTGACATGTGATAAATCATCAACACTTAATGTGGGATGGGAGGGTGAACGCCATATTCCACCATATACATTAAGGTTTAGATTATTTCAGTGTTTGGAGAATATATTTTGTTTTTCTCCTTGTAGGAAACTGTTTCGTATGATGACCACTTGTGTATAAAATCTTTAAAAAATAAGAACACTAAAAAACTTAACACTGTGGAAATGTATTTAATTTTTTACTATTGTCAGTGGATCCATGCCATCCATTCGTTTCCATTAGTACTTTATGTCCTTAGATTCTCACCTTATTGCTCATTCTTGGGAAATAGGTCTATCTCCCTGAGAACAGTCGCCCTTCACCGGAAAATGCTAATAATGCACCCTTCGGGCCAGTTAACAATGAGAAATTCAACCTGAAATTTACATTTTGAGTCTATCAGGCACCACAGATATTAAACGGCACTATATCTTCGTGGACCTATGCCATCTGCATTGATGGCAATGCAGTCCACATGGATTTCGGCTAAAAGAATTATCATGCTAATTCCTTCAGCAGAAGCCCTTTGACAGAAACGAAAAGCTGCTGCAAGCGGAATCTTTAAGTGTAAACTGCCCCTTATTGTCCCTTATTCCCTGTGCGTTTTCTTCTAACTTTTTGTTGTCTTAGGAGAGAAAGAACTAAATGTCTTTACTAAATCAGTAAAGACCTAATAAACTACACCAACAGGCCAAGAATAAGTTGTCTCCTTCTAAATATATGGTATCTAGAGGCAAAATTTAAGTATGCTGCAATACACTTTAACACTCTTGCACCATGCTGTTTAGTTAACCAGATACAGTGGGGATCAAAAGTTTGGGCACCCCAGGTAAAGATTTGTATTAATGCGCATAAAGAAGCCAAGGAAAGATGGAAAAATCTCCAAAAGGCATCAAATTTCAAATTAGACATTCTTACAATATCTCAACAAAAGTTAGATTTTATTTCCATCATTTACACTTCCAAAATAACAGATAACAAAAAATGGCGTCTGCAAAAGTTTAGGCACCCTGCAGAGTTAATATCTTGTACTGCCCTCTTTGGCAAGTATCACAGCTTTGTAAACGCTTTTTGTAGCCAGCCAAAAGTCTTTCAATTCTTGTTTGAGGTATCTTTGCCCATTCTTCCTTACAAAAGTCTTCCAGTTCTTTGAGATTTCTGGGCTGTCTGTCACACACTGCTCTTTTAAGGTCTATCCATAGATTTTCAATTATGTTGAGGTCAGGAGATTGTGAAGGCGATGGCAAAACCTTAAGTTTATGCCTCTTGATGTAATCCCCCGTGGATTTCAAGGTGTGTTTAGGATCATTATCCATTTGTAGAAGCCATCCTCTGTTTAACTTCAGCTTTTTCACAGATGGCATCAAGTTAGCATCCAAAATTTGCTGAAATTTTATTGAATCCATTTTTCCTTCTACTTGTGAGATGTTCCCTGTGCCACTGGCTGCAATACAACCCCAAAGCATGATTGATCCACCCCCATGCTTAACAGTTGGACAGGGATTCTTTTCATTAAATTCTGTTCCCCTTCTCCAAACGTACTTTTGCTCATTTCGGCCAAAAAGTTCAATTTTAACCTCATCAGTCCACAGAACTTGTTTCCAAAAGGCATCAGGCTTGTCTATATGTTCATTTGCAAAGTTCAAACGCTGATTTTTGTGTTGAGGGCGTAGAAGAGGTTTTCTTCTGATGACTCTTCCATGAAGACCATATTTGTACAAGTATCTCTTTATAGTGGAATAGTGTACCACAACTCCAGTGTCAGTCAGATCTTTCTGGAGGGATTATGCAGTCAAACGTGGGTTTTGAATTGTTTTTCTCAAAATTCTGCAAGCTGTTTTGATATTTTTCTTGGTCTTCCAGATCTTGCTTTAACTTCCACTGTTCCTGATGGCTGCCATTTCTTAATTACATTCCGAACAGAGGATATTGACATCTGAAAACGTTTTGCTATCTTCTTATAGCCTTCTCCAGCTTTGTGAGCGTCAACTATTTTCAGTTTCAGATTTCTAGACAACTGCTTAGAAGAACCCATGGTGCTGATTGTTGGGGCAAGGTCAGATGAGTCTGGGCATTTAAAACCTTTGAGATTGACATCATCTGGTCTTCCCAGAATATGATTGAGAACAATCCATGACACTGGCAGATCTCAGCTTTGCAAAGGGGGCAGTGCATGCTATAAATTCTGCAGGGTACCCAAACTTTTGCAGATGCCATTTTTTTGTTTTCTGTTATTTTGAAAGTGTAAATGATGGAAATAAAATCTAACTTTTGTTGACATATTATAAGAATATCTAATCTGTAATTTGATACCTTTTGGATTTTTTTTCCATCTTTCCTTGACTTCTTTGTGCACATTAATACATATGTTTACATGGGGTGCCTAAACTTTTGATCCCCACTGTATAGAAATCAAGTAAGGGCATAGCTGTATAGAGCTTTTCACCCTGAATCCATCCAAACATAAATCTGATTAGTTAATTGACCCCTCCAGTTCCAAGATATTATAGTATAAATTAAGCTTTGGCGCCCCTGGCTGCCAGAGCCCAGCAATGTTTAGCCACTTTACCAGGTAGTCACTCCCCTTTCAAACAGTGTGGTAGAGGAGGTGACCAGCTCACAGAGGGGAGTGACTAACTGGTGGAGGGGCCGATCTGTGCTGGGCTCTAGCAGCGGAGGGGAACACCCACTTTGAACAGGAACACTTTGAAGCCTAATTTAAATATCTTTTTAGGGTCTATTCTTAATGAGACTGTTCTGTTGTGTATATGATATCACAGTAGATGACTCTGTTCTGTTGTGTATGTCACAGTAGATGACTCTGTTCTGTTGTGTATATATCACAGTTGATGACTCTGTCCTATTGTGTATATGATATCACAGTAGATGACTCTGTCCTATTGTGTAGGGATCGACCGATATCGTTTTTTAGGGCCGATACCGATAATCGGTGGAGTTTAGGGCCGATAGCCGACAACTTATACCCATATTCCGGTATAAGTTATCGGCTATTTATACCCCCGCAACACCGCTGCAGATCATTGATTTAAAGCGGGCGCTATAAATCAATGCACTGCAGTGGCTTTTGCGGTGCCATAGGCCGCCGCCACCCGCTTCTCTCCCCCTACCTGTCAGGGTGGTCCGGGCCATCTTTCCTTCCTGTAGTGTCCGTTGGCATTCCGGGTGGAGGGTGAACCGGTCCGGGCTGTCCTTCTCCGGGGGTTATCTTCTCCACTCCGAGCAGGCTCCGGCCTAGTAACTCGGCATAGACGCCGCTGCGCAGTGACGCCCGTGCGCAGCGACGCACCTGACGTCAAGGCGTAGCGACGTCTATGCAGCGTACTAGGCCTGAGCCTGCCCGGAGTGGAGAAGATAAATCCCGGAGAAGGACAGCCCGGACTGGTTCACCCTCCACCCGGAATGCCGCCGGACACTACAGGAAGGATGGATGGCCTGGACCACCCCCATTACGGGTAAGTTTAATTTTTTTTATTGACTCGGAGGGTGGGGGAGGGGCCCGACCGGTATAGCGGTATGGGCAAAAATCCATACCGGTATACCGCCCAGCACTACGGTGGGGGGTGCGACGCGGTGCGGTGGCTCGTGGGGGCTGTCGCGGTGTGACTACTATTGGGTATATGATATCACAGTAGATGACTGTGTCCTGTTGAGTATATGATATCACAGTAGATGACTCTGTCCTATTGTGTATATGATATCACAGTAGATGACTTTGTTCTGTTGTGTATATATCACAGTAGATGACTCTGTCCTGTTGTGTATCTGATATCACAGTAGATTACTCTGTCCTGTTGTGTATATGATATCACAGTAGATTACTTTATTCTGTTGTGTATATGATATCACGGTTTAAAGGGGTTCTCCACTGCCCTGTCTTCCGGAGCTCCGCTCTCAGCGTCCGGAAGGTTATTCCTCCGGGCGCTGTGTGCGGGCTTCCTTGTTTGATGCCGCCCCCTCGTGATGTCACGCCCGCCCCCTTAACGAAAGTCTATGGGAAGCTGCGAGCAGATCTCCGGAAGATAGGGCAGTGGAAAACCCCTTTAAGGGCTATCAAATATGTGCAGTATACTGTACGTGTGAGTTATTCACACATGCAGTATCCTGCTCATATTTCATGCGCAGGATTTGAAGCAGTGTTTAGTCAGTTTACATTGAAATCTGCAGCATAAAAACCTGAGCATTAAATATGTGCAGGATATTTACAGTAAGTGGGAATAGACCCTTAAACTGTGAAATGTTGGTGCAGGAGGGGTCGGCTAACAAGAAGTATGTACGAAATCAGTGTCAAAGGCCTGGTATAGCCATAAACGTATTTTATATCCCAAAACATACTGATAGGTCATATTTAAGTATGCACGGTTTGAAATAGGAGTGGGTAGTATCTTGCTGTAATACAGATTGTAAATATATCTTTTTGTTAAGAGAATGCCATGAAAGCCTTGCCAAAAATGTTTGCCTGGGTGTGTTGTTCTCATTTGTTCTTATGCTATACAGATGGCTTTTATGTTTTAATAAAAGGAGATTGTCCTTAATTTTTTTTTATTACAGGTGTTTGGGTTCCAAGCTGGTCTCACGTACCTGGACAACAAAGGAACCTGCTACCCCCCTGTCCCAGTCATACCTGCCTTTAGCACAGCCTTGTATGGAAAACTACTTAGGCTTCCTCAGTATTGGTAAGTCATTTTTTTATGTCTTTCAATGTTAGTCAATGTATAGGTGTCATAGATGCTGGACAACAGGAAACATCTTTAGATCTGACAAGCCTGTTTGTTTTTTTCTTTTCTAAGCCTCCTAATATCATTTTAATGAATGAATGTTTTTTCACAAACTTTGAGAAAAATCTGCAGAAAGTACTCTTATAGCACTGCATTTTCAGAGGATTTTTGGGATCAACAGTTTATTACAGTACCAGTGATGTAAATGAGATTTAAGTAAATAGCTTTAACATTCTGCAGGAGAAAAAATCTGCGTGGAATCTGTGCAGAAATTACTCTTTGGTATAGATTTTAAATCCACAGTGACCCTTATTTATTTATCAATCAGCCTGAAACCCTAATTGTTTGGTTTTTCCCACTGCAACCAATCACAGCTCAGCATTCATACCTTAACGAGCTCTGATAAAGTGGAAGCTGTGATTGGTTGCTGTGGGAAAAAACAATTAGGGTTTCAGGCTGAATGATAAATCTGGGCCAGTGTGTCAGTTTATGCTGCAGAGTTAGGCTGGGTTCACACTACGTTTTCTCCCATACGGGAGCGCATACGGCAGGGGGGAGCTAAAAGCTCGCGCTCCCGTATGTCACCGTATGCGCTCCCGTATGTCATTCATTTCAATGAGCCGACCGGAGTGAAACGTTCGGTCCGGTCGGCTCATTTTTGCGCCGTATGCGCTTTTACAACCGGACCTAAAACCGTGGTTGACCACAGTTTTAGGTCCGGTTGTAAAAGCGCATACGGCGCAAAAATGAGCCGACCGAACGTTTCACTCCGGTCGGCTCATTGAAATGAATGACATACGGGAGCGCATACGGTGACATACGGGAGCGCGAGCTTTTAGCTCCCCCCCATCCGTATGCGCTCCCGTATGGGAGAAAACGTAGTGTGAACCCAGCCTTATACAGTGTCCTCCTTATTATCACAGACAGGAGTCCCGCCATCCCCCTCTCTCTACACCTCTGAAAAGGTCACAGAACGCCCAATAATATTTCCAATTCATGTGACTGGGAAAAGTCCTGTCTATTGTCTACAGGTAAAACTCGAAAAATTAGAATATTGTGCAAAGTTCATTTATTTTAGTAATGCAACTTAAAAGGTGAAACTAATATATGAGAGAGACTCATTACATGCAAAGCAAGATAGTTCAAGCTGCGATTTTTTTTTATAATTGTGATGATTATGCCTTACAGCTTATGAACCCCCCCCCACAAAATTACTATGATTTTGGGAGCCATGTCATCTGCTGCTGTTGGTCACTGGGCTTCATTAAGTCCAGGGTCAAAGCATCCATCTACCAAGAGATTTTAAGAGATTTTAAGTTGCATTATTTAAATACAATGGACTTTTGCACAATATTCAAATATTTTGAGTTTCACCTGTATGTCCATAAAGCATATCTGTAAATGCTGTTAAAAATGGATAAGGCAAGGACTTCCGGTTCCGGCGCGGCCATGTGAGGAGCGGTGGGACGGAGCTCCTGTACCCCACACCCCAGAACGGCACAGTACCGGGCGACTTTGCCCCGCTCGCGATCCCTGCACGGACCTGCTCCCCCGTGAGGGCTCCGGAGACCAGCCAGCAGCGGAGTTCTCACTCCCCGTGCTTTACCGGACAGCGCAGCGATCTCGGAGCTCCGGAAGCTGAATGCGATTGTGGGCGCCGGAGAGAGGACCGGGATTACAGCTGGGCGGCCTGAAGAAGACTGCGGAAAACCCGGTGAGCACAAAAACTGGTGCCCGCAGTTAGGACAAGCCCCGGGGCGGGTAGAGGGGGCCCTCATCGGGTGCACTCAGCTGGTTACCTACACAGCGCCACTCAGCGCCATCTTGGCCCCTCTGAGCCACCACTGACTATTCTTCCCTGTCCCCTGCTGAGCTGCTATTGCAACAGGGCATTCCCACACTGGCTTTAGGGAGTGACTACATAACGGACATAACAGCCAAGTCATGGATAAATTTGTCCACAAGGGACCTCAAGGCCCGGCAGTCTCTGGATTGCACGCATCTCCTGCGCCCTCTGGGCCCCCCCGCCCCCCTACCCCTCAGCACGAGACCACAAACGGCGCCTCTATTCCTGCTGCAATGGAAGTGACTGGTAGCCAACTCCTGTTCTCTCAACTTGCAGAGTCCCCTGGTCTGGGGGTCCAGCTCTCAGATGCCATGGCCGCAGGACCCTCTGTGGGGGGTTTACCGGCCCACCCTGATCTACAGGCACTGGCCGCAGCGCTAGTTTCTCTCATCACCCCCACGATACAGAGAACTTTAGAAAATACCATACGTGACACCCTAACGCAGATACGCACGGATTTGGGCGCTCAGGAGGGCCGCATTGGCGAGATGGAGCATAGAATTGTTGCGCTTGAGGATGAGAACAGCGGCCTGGCTACTAAATTGCGCCAAATGGACACAGATTTATGCTATGTTAGCGGAAAGCTGGAAGATTTAGAGAACCGTTCACGGCGCAGCAATCTGCGTTTGGTAGGCGTTACTGAGTCGCTCCTTCCTGCGGACCTTCAAGATTTTTGCGAGAGTGATCTACCTAAGGCGCTGGGTCTGCCACACAAATGCAGGGTGGAGAGGGCACACCGTATAGGCAAATTGCCTGACCGTAATGTTGCTTCCAAGGCGGGTGTAGATAGCCGTCCGCGTCAAGTAATTTTTAAACTGCTCGACTACAACGACAAGGTTAGCATCCTGAGAGCGTTTCGAAAGCGCACAACACCTCTGACATTCCGTAACAAGAAGATGCTGATATTTGAAGATTTTTCGGCTGATGTAGCGAAGAGAAGGAAAGCTTTCAGCAATGTTTGCACTGCCTTATACAATGCCAAACGCCGCTTTCAACTGCAATACCCAGCCACATTAAAAGTGCACATGCCGGATGGATCTTTTCGCTCCTACCAGACTCCGTCAGCAGCCGAGGCGGAACTGCGAGATGTGCTAGCGGACCACCAGAGACACCCAAGACATTCACCTGCCCGCCAAGACCCCTCAAGAGATCAAGGTCCCCTGGCACAGAGACCCGCCCGTCGTAAGGAGGGGAGGGACCGATCACCAGCAGAGGGAAGGAAGAGAAAGAAGTCTCCAAAACGGAGGAGCAGGAGCCGTAGTAGCAGATCCTCGTCACCGGACTGAGTCCCGGTCTTCCAGCTATTGTTTCCACGCACCCCCCCTCTCTTTTTTCTTTCTTTTCCCACAGCTTCCGATAAAGTACACGGACATGCGGTCTTGCAGAGCAGCTGATCCAGGATGACATCATAGAAGCTACTCTCATTTCTACCACGGCTGAGAATATAGGACTGCAATGTATAAAGGGTATTGTTCATCCTTATCCCCCGTGCTTGACTCTTGGGACTTGAGATTTTGAGTTATTGGCCATGATATTTTGAGGGGACTGTTCCATTATTACAGATTGGACTATGGCGGCTCTATGTATATCGTTAATGGGTATGTCTCGGGAGTGGGGCGGGGTCGTGTGTACGGGTGGGTGTGGGGAGGGGTGTTCCTGTCTCCTCTCATGTCTGAAAAAAGTGAAGTCCACATCCAGTCAGGGGGTTGCCATTTTTCCACACAGGGCTTCCCTCACTGTTGGAGTTGCAGATATGGTTTTTTCATGTTTTTTTTATACTTCAAATGTTTTTTTCTTACGAGCTGCGCAGGCAGAGGCACACTCTAAGTTGAAAGGTTCAGGATTACTGTGGCGCTCCCCTTCTGCGAGCTCTAGTCATGTGCTGAGGTACTTCGATAGCTTGCGCTGGCGATCCCTGCTCTTCCCCTGTCTGCCCATAGTCCTGGGAATTTCCCTTGGGTGGGTTTTTGTGTTGTGTCCCTACGTCTCCCTGTGCATTACTGTTACCCCTCCTCAATGTATTCACGATGTGTAGAATTGTTTCGTGGAATGTGAAGGGTCTAAGATCACCTCAGAAGAGAATGTCCATCCTTCGATATCTCAAGCGCTTGAGGCCGGATGTGGTTCTTTTGCAGGAGACACATCTGACCGCAACCGATTTCCCTAGAATGAGGAAGTTGTGGGTGGGTGGTGTGTATGGTTCCCCGGCGGTGGACCGAAAGGCGGGTGTATTGATTCTGATACACAAGGCATTCCAACACCATTTGATCTCCCATACACATGATGATGCGGGACGTCTTTCCCATATTTCCTTAATACATGGCGAGCAATCTTATGCTATTTATAATGTATATGCACCGAATGGAGATAACGCCTCTTTCTTTCGTTCCCTAACAGATGAGTTAACTGGTTCAGCAGGTCTGCAGGTAGTGGTTGGAGGTGACCTGAACTCGGTGGTGGATCCTCTGGTGGACAGGAGAGGGGCGACATCGACGCCAGTGGCCATCCGACAGAGTGACAGGGTCCTGCAACCGTTTCTGTCCAGTACAGGCTTGGTAGATGCCTGGAGACATTTTCATCCCGATGGTCGTGAGTATACGCACTACTCCCACACACACAATTCCTGGTCCCGAATTGATTACCTCATGATTAGTCCTTCCCTTTGCCCTAGGGTGACTGTAACGGACATCTCTGACCTGATCATTTCTGACCACTCCCCTGTAGTGTTGGAGTTTCGGCAATCACACCCGAAGGGGACTGATTTTTTGTGGCGCTTCCCTTCTTATTTAGCGAAGGATGAGTCTTTTCAAGATCTTCTTCGGGGGTGGTGGCTGGAATTTCAAACTGACAATGCCCAACATGAAGGGGACCCTGCCCTTTTCTGGGAGACAGCCAAGGTAGTCCTGAGAGGTAAAATAATGGCCTATCATTCCACGTTAAAGCGTAAGTCGCAAGAGGGACATGCGGCCGCCAGTTCTCGCTTAGCCGCAGCATATTCCAAGTTTGTATCTTCCTCGACCCCCCCCAATAAACTGGCGTGGCAGACAGCACGTGCCGACTATGAACTATGGTTAGACAGGAGGGAGCGAATTTATCGCTCACATTACGATCTCCAGCTGTTTAAACAGGGAAACAAGGCAGGTCGCTTGCTGGCTAGACTAGCGAAGGGTCCACATTCATCTGCGCATGTGCTTGCTCTGAAGGACACCCAGGGCCAAATTAGTAGAGACCCGAAGGCTGTAAGTGCTCTATTGGGTGCTTACTATGCGGACTTGTACTCCGCTCCACCTGACGCAGGTACAGAGGGCCGGGACTTTTTGGACAAAGTAAGTCTCCCAAAGTTGTCTGAGGACCAACGACTAGAGCTGAACATAGCCATCACAGTAGAAGAGGTTAGGGGGGCTATCAGATCTCTAGCCAATGGGAAGGCCCCGGGACCGGACGGTTATCCGGGGGAATTTTATAAACCCCTAGTTGATCAGGTCACTCCTGCCCTGACAGCTTACTTTAATGGTGTCTTGTCTGGTGGAAACTTATCGGCGGGAGCTAAACTAGCCTTCATTAAGGTTCTCCCCAAGCCGGGCAAGGATCCGCTAGATCCTGGCTCCTATCGTCCAATATCACTTATTAATCAGGATGTTAAATTACTTACCAAAATATTAGCGGACCGGTTAGCGAAACTATTGCCCGAGTTGATAGGGGATCATCAAGTGGGTTTTGTAAAAACGCGTTCAGCTGTCACGAACATACGGAAGGTTCTAGCGGTCATGGATAGTGTAGGCAGAAGGCCTGCGGTTATGCCCCACCCTGCACTGCTCGCTCTAGATGCGGAAAAAGCGTTCGATAATGTCCGGTGGGATTGGTTGCATTTGGTTCTAGAACGCTTTGGTATCACAGGGAGGTTCAGTGGTTTCCTGGAAAACCTCTATTCTGGCCTGGCAGCCAGGGTGTATACCCCGGGCTTTTTGTCTCCATATATCCAACTGCATAGAGGGACACGACAGGGGTGTCCCCTATCGCCCCTTTTGTTTGATTTAGCAATTGAACCCTTGGCGCGCTTTTTGCTCGCTTCGGACACGTACAAGGGTATAGCGGTGGGATCCAGAGAACTCAAAATATCCTTGTTTGCAGATGATGTGCTAATGTTCTTGGATGACCCAGGGCGGGATGTTCCCAAGGTATTGTCTTTTCTAGCCGGGGTGGAAGGTTTCATGGGCTATAAAGTGAACGCATCCAAAAGTGTGCTCCTTCCTTTGGGGAAGGGCCCGCCTCACTGGGAGCGGATGGCTGGGGATTTAGGGATCACTTATAGCACTTCTTCCATTCTCTACCTGGGGATTAGGATAGGGAGAACCGCGGATACACTATATGCGTTGAATTTTACCCCGGTGATTAAGAAGATAGTGGACGAGTTGGCACGGTGGAAAGACCTTCCGCTGTCCTTTATGGGACGTTGTCATCTGGTGAAGATGATAAGTTTTCCCAGGCTACTTTACCCTCTGCAGACACTCCCAATATTGCTGAAGCACGTAGATGTCAGGTCACTCAACGCAGCATTCACTAAATTCATATGGCATGGGAAGAGACCCAGAATTGCGCTTAAAAAGTTGATGCTGTGTAGGATGGAAGGGGGGGTCAACTTTCCCAATGTGAGGGGTTACAACTTGGTATGCTTGTTCCGCAATGTGATGGATTGGTTGCATGATTCATCATACTTCTCTAACCTATTGATTGAGCGAGAGCTGGCGGCACCGTGGTCATTGACAGCCCTACTACATACTTCCTACACTAAGCTACCCCCGCAGGTCAAGAGCTCGCAGGTCCTTAGGGATACCATTATTACATGGAAGGAACTCCGTAAGACTTTTGGCCTATCGCACTTGTTGTCCAAGCGAATGCCACTCAGAGGACACCCTGAATTCTCTCAAGGGACTTCCTCTACCTGGCTTGCTCTTTGGGAGAGGGAGGGGGTTTTGAGGGCTAGTGATTTGTGGGACGAGGATCGAAGGTCATGGCTTTCACCTGCAGAGATGGTAACAAAATTCTCTTTACCCCAAACTCAATTGATCTATGCAAATCAATTATACTCCTTTTGTTCGACCCGACTTAGGAACCTGACAGTGGAAGCCCCTGTCCACTCTTTTGATGACATAGTAGGGGATGGTCCGAGGAAGACTTCCATTTCCCAATTATACCTAGCTTTACGGGGGAGACTTTTAAAATTCGACCCAAAACGCCTGTTTACCACATGGGAGAGATGGACTGGGGACCCAGACATTCATGAGACTATACTTACGGGATGGGAAGCGGTTTGTAAACAGGTTATAAATGAACGATGGAGGGAGACCTATTTTAAAGTTTCCCACGCAGCCTTGTACGGCTTTAATATCCCACCGTCGCCTTGTTTCCCTGAGCGTATAACACACTGCCCCAAATGTCTTACACCTATGACAAATCTTTTTCACGGGATCTGGGACTGTGCTCACTCGGCTGGCTACTGGCGCTCGATCTGCTCCTACATCAGAGACCACTGGCGGGTAAGTCTTCCCTTTAAGGTTCAGACCCTTATATTTCACCAGCTTCGTCCTCCGGAGGAGGATCGGACGGGGATCCAGAGGATCCCTAAAATAATACATGTGGTCTTGCTGGTTGCTCTCCGATGCTTGTTTCTCCGGTGGTTGGAGGACCGGGTACCGGACCTGCAATTATTGATAACTCAATTGAAGTTCTTTTTAGGGGTAGACAGATTGGATGCTGAACGCCATTGCAACTCTGGCACGGCACGTTTCTTCGAAAAGTGGACATCGTTCATTGTTACACACTATAATCCCCGGGAGGTAGCCGACATTGTATATCCTTTTAGACACACCACATGGTACCTTACAGAATCATTGAAAGGGACGCTGGGGGCATTACAGCTTCCTGATTCAGTTTAGACTGTAAGGATTAAGCTTATTGTATCCTTGGGGAGAGAGGGAATCCTGCATCGCTTCACTACAGCACCTCAGTATTTGCCATTTTTAAGACAGTTATTGTATTGTATGTTGGATCGCGGTCCGTTATTTTCCCAGATGGGGATCGTGATATTTCTGATATGTTTTTGTGTTATTCTGAAAATGTTGAATAAAAATATATTGCAAAAAAAAAAAATGGATAAGGCAAGATGGCAGTCCCCTTAATAATGTGCAAGCAAATGTAAAAAATAGCAATCAAAAAATAAAAACAAGTTTATAGAAAAGAACATATTTTAGTATATGGCTTTAATTAGTAAAAAGTATTTCTAGAGTAAACATTTGCTAGAAATGTACTTTTTATAATTTTTTTTTACTGTTACATAATCCGCACCTATTTTATCAAGTCTGCAACAGTTTAACGCAAAATTCCATATTACTTGGTGCGGATAGCCTGTTGTGAAATTACTTGCATATTTTCTGCTAGAACACTGATCGGGATTAAGGGATTGTTTTGTTTGCTTACTTGGGTTCCCACCAATCTCAAGGACAGGGGGGTCCCATGTCACCTCTGGATGAATGGTGTATCAGTTGGAGATGCATGCTGCCATTTTTTTCAGCTGTTTGGGAAAGACTAAGATAGCTAACTGTAGCAGTAGGAGATGATTGTGCTTTATGAAGAAACGCCTTCCCCACCCATTGTGCGACAAATGACCTAACCTGATCTCCAGACTTCAGTAGAGCCAGGTTTAAAGTGTTATAAATTTGTCAGAACTGTGTACTCTAAATAGGTAGTGACTCCTATTTCTGTCTTAATAATTTAGTTTAAGTTCAGAGGCTAGGACGGCCTCTCTCTCTTTCTCTTTTTCTTTTCTGCTATATGAAATGAGGAAAAATAATCAATTCTGGATGCTGGTATTTTTTTATGTTTATGTAATTGACTATGCGGTTTCATTAAAGGAAAACTCAGGGGTGTAACAACTTATCCTGATTGCTTGGGCCCACCGTGAACTCCTGCACAGTGCTTCGGCTCTCTGCATGAAAGGAACTTCATGAGGTGTTTGATACGAACCATTCATGCTAAGAGCCGGGGATAAGTTTTAATGTTGCGGAGTTCTCCTTTAACATTATATTGTAATGGTTCGGACAATTATGCACGCGGCATTACCAAATATGTTCGTTTATGTTTGTTAACTTTTTATGAAATGGGGGGGGGGAAGATTTTAAACTTTTATTTAGGGGAGGGGCTTTTTTTTTTCCTCTCCCCATTGGGCACTGTTTTCCACAGTGTGCCTCCAGTTGTTACAGAACTACGACTCCCAGCATGCCCAGACAGCCAAAGGCCAAGATGCACTCCTGTGCTTGTAGACACTGATCAATGCTGTGCCATAGGAGCCCATAGCACAGCACTGATCGATGTGATCAGCACTCAGTTTCTATAGTCTGCTAAGGCTGCCTGCATTATTGGGGCCTATTCGGACAAGCCAGAGGCAGGTAGGGAACCTCCGCCCATCTTCTCAGCTGATCTGGACCCCGCGGGTTTTGCCGCGGGTGTCCCGATCAGCTCCACTGAGCTACCGAAGATTGTTTTCACCATTTTAGACGCTGCAATCAACTTTGATCGTGGCATCTAAAGGGTTAATGCTGGGCATCACCTGGTTCGGTGATGGCCGGCATTAGCCAGTATGAAGCGAGCTCAGCTCCCTTCATGCACCTGCTGCGCTGTATACATACAGCGGCCAGTCGTGGAGGGGTTAATTCACCTTCTCGCAGCGGTCGGCACTGCTGGGAAGAGAAACAGTGTTGTAATAATAAATATATATATATATATATATATATATATATATATATATATATGCACACATGTACAGTCATGGCCGTAAATGTTGGCACCCCTGGAATTTTTCTAGAAAATGAAGTATTTCTCACAGAAAGGGATTGCAGTAACACATGTTTTGCTATACACATATTCATGCTTATTCCCTTTGTGTGTATTGGAACTAAACAAAAAAAGGAGGAAAAAAAGCAATTTTGGACATAATGTCACACCAAACTCCAAAAATGGGCTGGACAAAATTATTGTCACCCTTTCAAGGTTACAAGTCCATCTCCAGAGATCTAGATTTGCCTTTGTCCACAGTGTGCAACATTATTAAGAAGTTTGCCACCCATGGCACTGTAGCTAATCTCCCTGGCCATCGACGGAAAAGAAAAATTGATGAAAGGTGTCAACACAGGACAGTCCTTATGGTAGATAAGCAGCCCCAAACAAGTTCCAAAGATATTCAAGCTGTCCTGCAGGCTCAGGGAGCATCAGTGTCAGCTCAAACTATCCGTCGACATTTAAATTAAACGCTATGGCAGGAGACCCAGGAGGACCCCACTGCTGACACAGAGACATAAACAAGCAAGACTACATTTTGCCAAAAAGAACTTGAGTAAGCCAAAATCCTTCTGGGAAAACATCTTGTGGACAGATGAGACCAAGATAGATCTTTTTGGTAAAGCACATCATTCTACGATTTTCTGAAAACGGAATGAGGCCTACAAAGAAAAGAACACAGTACCTACAGTGAAATATGGTGGAGGTTCAATGATGTTTTTTTTTTTTTTTCTGGCACTGGGTGCCTTGAATGTGTGCAAGGAATCATGAAATCTGAGGATTACCAACAGATTTTGGGTTGCACTGTGCAGCCCAGTGTCAGAAAGCTGGGTTTGCGTCCGAGATCTTGGGTCTTCCAGCAGGACAATGGTCCCAAACGTACATCAAAAGCCCCCAGAAATGGTTGGCAACAAAGCACTGGAGAGTTTTGAAGTGGCCAGCAATGAGTCCAGATCTAAATCCCATTGAACACCTGTGGAGAGATCTTAAAATTGCTGTTGGGAAAAGGCGCCCGTCCAATAAGATACCTGGAGTAGTTTGCAAAGGAAGAGTGGTCCAACATTCCGGCTGAGGGGTGAAAGAAGCTTATTGATGGTTATAGGAAGCAACTGATTTCAGTTATTTTTTCCAAAGGATGTGCAACCAAATATTAAGTTAAGGGTGCCAATAATTTTGTGCAGACCGTTTTTGGAGTTTTGTGTGACATTATGTCCAATTTGCTTTTTTTCCACCCATTTTTGGTTTCGTTCCAATACACACAAAGGGATTAAACATGTGTATAGCAAAACATGTGTTACTGCAATCCTTTTCTGTGAGAAATACTTAATTTTCTTGAAAAAATTCAGCGGTGCCAACATTTACAGTCATGACTGTACATATATATTGGCAAGAAAACGCTCAGTGTTTCAGTTTCGATGTAACGTGTAAATGCTCAAACACAGACGTGAACTTTAAACCAGAGTCATATAAATAAATATGATAGCCACCTGGCCTTTTTCCAGCCTATCATTATATATATATATATATATATATATATATATATATATATATATATACACACACACATGCACACACACAAACATACACACACACACACACATACACACATGCACACACACATATATGCATACACACACATATATACATACACACACACACACATATATACACACACACACACACACACACACACACACACACATATATACATACACACACACACATTTTTACTAATTCTTGGTATTCTAAACTAAACCGCTATAATTCATTCTACAATAGATTTAGTCAGTAGTCCGCTAGATGCAAAATGTCTACACATTTGACCAGTGTTCAGTAGCCCTAAAGAATGAATGGCGCTCTGGACGCTTAATTGCGATGCGATTCATTAATACAGGGGCCAATTTTTCTATATTCACAAGTTTGGTGGTGATCAGCTTCTTCTTTCCCACCCTGTGGAGAGAATATAGTTTTAAATGTTGGAAATACCCCTTTTAAAGCTCCCTTATTTGCTCTCTTTGCTCTAACCTGATATACACACAGCAATTTTTGCCTGAGAATTTTTCTACTATTAATATATTGTGTAGAACCCCCATTTGCTTCCATTGTGATCCAGGATAACAAAGCAGAACCTTTAGTAGATTCCACTGTCATTAAAACTGTTCTCTCTACTTTCTTGTTTTCAATCTCACTAATATTAAACATTATTTTTTGTTGGATCCATACAACTTAGACTAAAGTCAGCAAAACCAGCCGCCTTCTGCAGGTTTGACCAACTGTCTCAATACTGACATGTCAAGAAGGGTTGGGTATGTTGGATTTTCAATGTCCATCCATATTGTTTTGGGAGGGATAAGCTGGCCCCAGAACATAGGAGAAACATGGGGAGGTCAGGAACACAAACTGCCAGATGAACAAATGTTCTGCCAATGGTTATTGAAAAGGCCAACTTAAAGGGGTACTCTGCCCCTAGACATCTTATACAAAGGTTAATGGATAAGATGTCTGATTGCGGGGGTTCTGGCCGCTGGGGACCACCGTGATCTCCAGGCCGCTGCTGGGACATTTGGAACACGGAAGCTTGGAACTTATGTGTTTGTGACATCACGCCATGTCCCCTCCATTCATATCTATGGGAGGGATGGGGGTGAAGGCTAGGTCACGCCTCCTTCCATAGAGATGAATGGAGGGGGCATGACAGCTCTAGTCGCCCGTTATCCAGCACGGAGTGGAGTTTACTTCGTGCACCAGATGACTGGGGTGCCACACTAGAGATCGCAGGGGGGTTACAGTGGCAACCCCACATGATCAGACATCTTATCTCCTATCCTTTGGATAGGAGATAAGATGTCTAGGGGCGGAGTACCCCTTTAAGGGGAGTATAGTGTATAGTGAAAAGCTATACAATTTTCAATACACTTTATTTACTTTGAGTGTTTAAAAATCTACCCTAGTCATGTGGTGATCACCCTGTTCGCAACGATGCAATTTTTGTGCAGTACCACCACAGGGGTATTTAAGCATTACACAAAACTCTTTAAAAACATGGCCAGGCTAAGTCCTCTAGAGAGAAAGGAGACACACTTTGTAGCTGCTCTATTTTCCATTGTATTAATGCAAGATTTTCTTTTCCCTAAAAGGATATTTCAGTATTCTCTTTGTAAACCTCCCAGCACATTTCATTCAGTCTATAGTTATACTATGCACAAGATGACAATAAGTAAAGCATATTAGAAGACCTCGAAAAAAGCTAGCCTGTTCTGGCTGTGAGGTCAACAAGACACCCTGCAGAGTTTAACTACTCCCTTAGCATACTGTTACACACGCCAACTTGTTTATTCTGCTGTTTAAAGCGTTAATTCATTTGGTATCCTGCATGGACCATGACTGAAGTATGGCCTGATCATCTCAGCCTGAAGTCAGCTGGTGGTGTTGTTTTTAGATTGCATTGTGAGGATTGTTTATTTTTTTAAAAATTTTAGTTTTTTTTCCATTTGTCAACACTTATTGCTACCTGGATCACATTTGTTTGGAACATTGTAACGAGTTATGTGAATCTGTCTAGGAAAGCCATTCAGATTTCAGCTGGATGCATTGATAGCATATTATTAAGAGTTAAATCTGATTTTGATAGGTGTCCTGGCATACTTCACATCACTGACTGGGAGGCATTAGAAAATGTAGGGGGATTATTTGTGTGTGAAATGTGCAGCAGTGCATTCAGGTTTGATGTTAAAATGCTGCTTTTTGTGTTCACTAGCCTTGATTGGTAGATCTCTCCGTTTGTAATAGAAAATAGTTTACCTGAAGCACTTCAAGATAAGCAGCAAAACGTTGTCTAGTCACATTTCATACCGTGATGTCTCCACTAGCTCTTGTAGCCTTTCTTAGCTCTGTTGGGGTATAGGGGAGATATGTATCAAAGTCGGTGGGGCAGGAACGCCCTGATGGCTTATTGTTCAGGTAGCATGAACATGATGATAGTCCCTTTAAGCAGTCATGTTGCTTGACACATCATGCTTTATCTGATTGGTCAGAGCGCTCACTGTGGCTCCAGCCTTCAGTCTGGCCTTAAACATGTGATAGCTGTTGGCCCAACCTTCATTTGGCTGAAGACTTTTTCTTACAATCACGCCATACACATGAACATTCAGCTTTGTTGAGTGTTTTTTTTTTTTTTATAAATGGAGATAAAACATTTCTTCATCTCCAAGAACAAAAGAATGAGGCAGTTAAGTCACATGCCCAGTCCTTCTCTCTTCCAACATTGTGTCAGAGGAGAATTCAGAGCCCCCATACACATTTATAGTTTTTTGTTTTTTTTCAAGGTGGGTTTAGCTAACTTAAAAAAAAAAAATATTGCTTAAGGTGGGGTCTTTAGACTTTCTAAGCCACAAGCCAACCCTTAAAGGGGATTTATTTTTTATTTTTTTTATCTACTGGTGCCAGAAAGTTAAACAGATGTGTAAATTACTTCTATTTAAAAATCTTAATCCTTCCAGTGCTTATCAGCTGCTGTATGCTCCACAGGAAGTTATTTTCTTTTTGAATTTTTTTTCTGTCTGACTACAGTGCTCTCTGCTGACACCTGTACATTTTAGGAACCGTCCAGGGTAATAGCAAATCCTCATAGCAAACCTATCTTGCTCTAGACAGTTCCTGACATGGGCAGAGATGTTAGCAGAGAGCACTCTGGTCAGACAGAAAGGAAGTTATTAAAGAAAAGACCTTTCTCTGTAGCATACAGCAGCTGATAAGTACTGGAAGGATTACGTTTTTTTAATAGAAGTAATTTACAAATATGTTTAACTTTCAGTTGATTATAAAAAATGTTTTCCAGTGGAGTACCCCTTTAAGACAATTTAAGGTGAAAGTAACTAAAAAATGACATAAAAGGACACTATTAAAAGTAAAGAGATTTTTTTTTTTAGATGGTTTGAGGAGTAACATGAGAAAGAACAAGGTGTTGACTTGGCTTCCAAATTCCACATTTGTGGGATGTGATGAAAAAGCAAGTCTGATCCTTGAAGGCTGCACCTAACAACTTACAGAGCTTAAAGGGTTTTTTCTGTCTCCCTATAATGCTGGTGGTGTAGAGAAAAAGCCTACCCCTAGTTCCTTGAAGGTCCTGAAGAAGATCTTATTTGTTTCCTTACAGTCCACAGATGGTCATCTCTTCTGCCTTCTTCTAAGATGAGAACGGGTTGAAACATGATCTGCCCACTCAGCCAATCTCTTGCTGCAGCGGTGTCCTGTCTCAACCAGTGACTGGCTGAGCAGGCAGGTCCTGCTCCAACCTCTCTTCTAAGAAGCAGGCAGAAGAGGTTAGTATAAGGGTACTGGAAGGAGCCCTATGGGAGCTGCATCAGGAACTGCAGGAAATCATTACAACCTCAGCATTGTATTAAGATTTGGAGGACACTGGAACAACCCTTTAAAAGAATCTGCTGTTAATGTCTTGGTGCCAGATACCACAGAGCACCTTCAGAGGTCTTGTAGAGTCCATGCCTCAACAGTTATAGCTGTTTAAATGGTTCGAGGGGAGCCTACAGAATGTTTGGCAGGTAGTTTTAATGCAGTGGCTGTTCGTTGTATGTATGTGCTGTATATACGTATTAACCTAATCATAATACATGTAATAATAGATATATTTTTGCTATATAGTACTGTATGCATTCGGTCATCCTCCCACCAGTACCTGGAAAGAAGATGATCTGACTTGAATTTGAAAAGGCTGACGTGTGGAACATTTGACACTTCTTCTCCTCGTATCTATATCTTCACCGTGTTCTGTGTCTGTCAGCAGCACTGACACCTCCACTGTAAACCTAAACAGCGCCCTGCACAAGTCTGTTATGTAAACTCAACAATAGCAACGCATGAGTAATAAAGTAGAAAAATAAATGAGCAGAGCAGCAGCCTGCTTAAATGAAGTGTAGCTTGAAGTGAATAAAACTCCAGATGAAATGCATCAAATAGCACTTGAACTAAATCGAAGTCAGCATGAGCGCTGAGAGCTTCATTGAAGTCATGCAGTTAGCGAGAATTAGTTTGCTAGAATAACCTGGTAATGCCATTAAACTCTGAGTCACTCCTTGAAATTATACCACCTGCTTTATTTGCAGTTTTGGATTGTACATCCCTCCCTCTCACAGTACACATATGATGCTACATGTTTTTCCCTCTCTTTTTTTTTTTTTTTTTTCTTGGAAGAATATTTTAACACAGGCTGATGTAGCTTGTTTTTTGCAATTTTTTTTTTTCTATTATGAAAAAAGAAAGACATTTTATGAACTGTTATGGAATCCCTCAGGTGGTATGTTTCGAGTTAACAGTGAAAATCCCAACTTTATTTCTGACATAAATCACATTGTGAGCGCAGCGATTGTGCTGTGGTGTCCTACACACACATTCCACACTAAGTAGTTGCAATGCTGCGACTCTCGATTTGTGTGTTTTTTTTTCTTCTTTTTTTTTATTAATAAGCAATGCGTTGGAAACGTGACATTCAAGTAAACAGACTCGTGAGAAAATGTTTTGACTCATGCATTTGGAGGATCTGTTCTTCTCCCACCACTTTTGTTTATTTGTTTCATGCCAGTTTACGGTTTGGTGGCAGTTTTATTGTTTTGTGATTTATTTTTTCTCCATTGCCTGAATTCGTAGTACAAATGAAAGTTAAGTTTTTTTACATAATTATTCCTGACAGTGCTAAAATCACCACACAATTTAACTTTTTCCTCCCATTCTCTCCACACACATGCATTTATTCTCAGCGATAAGCAGTAATCCCAGTAATGATGTACAGGCCTTTCTATGGTTGCACTGATCTTTAGTTTAGCAACAAAATTGACTGAACAGTTTAGTATATATATGAGAGATCTCCAAACTGTGACCTCCATACATTGGTGTGAGAATAAACCTGCACAACCCTTTCAAGGTACTCATTAGATCAAAGTGGTGGAACAGACAGATTTAGAGGAAAGAAAGGTCCGGCTTGTTGGATTTTGAGGGATTGTTCACGTGCTCGGAGCTCACCAGCAGTGTTTGTTCCAGAGACAAATAATGTTGCTGCAAGGTGTGTTTCAAAGCGGACACCAATGAGTCCCATTGATTTTGAATTGGGTCCATTGAGTTCCCGCCTGATGTCTTTATTTTTGTGCAGGAGTTAAGCAGAGAAAATTTTATTTTTAATGAAATTACGAACAAAGCTTCCGATCGCAGCTGCGAGCAATCCCACTTCTTGGTGCCCAAGTGACGATTGGGGCAAATTGTAGTACATTTTTACATGTGCTCTTCGCTTGCATGGATTACATTGGCTGCTACACACCCATATGTTAAACAGTCACATAAACTGGTCAGCCATCATATCATTGCACCTTTCGCTGTGTTGTCCTGTTTCCCAGTTTTCCAAGTCACAAATGAGCAAAGATCGGACAGACAGAACATCAGTACAGTAATGGCTCATATCCTGCTATTCCCTAATGGTTCAGTTGTACATTTAGTACAATCTTTTGGATAAGCAACAGTTGTTACTATGTGTAAATGGGTCTTCACCAGGTAAGGATATAATTGTCTGGAATTTTTTTTGTCTATTTAAATGTATTTATTTGTTATGCAAGAAGCCGTGGGGAAGGCGTTACTTGGTTGTTTGCATTCACTACATTGCAATACGGCCTAGAAAATCTCACACTCCTGGGCTTATCTCATGTCACTTCCTTGTTTATTTAAAGGGTCACACTGTACAAAAGCTTTCATTAATCCTTATCACTCAAGATGGACGATGCTAAAATATTTACGTGCATACTAACATCCTTTACATTGGACAGATAAGCCCTTAATGACTGGGGCTGTAGATCTCTTAGTGAGTTTGATGTACTTCCAAGAACTATTGGTAAGATATTGGGGTTAAAAGGCTTGACCATGAAAGCACCAAAAAGTTACACAAAGTGCGAATCAGATTGGAACAGAAGGGAGGTGTGCACAGTATATGCAGATGTGTATACAGTAAATTAAATGTGCAGATTAGTGCTGGACAATTGGGCCTTATCTGATACCTGCTTCCAATCATCCATGTAGATCAAAGCTTTTTAGGAACTCCCTGCTACCTGCAGTAGTCTTACATATGGTTTTATTTGATAAAGATTACTATCTATTCCTAATCCAATAAATTGATGTTCTTGAATTAATCTAAATTTGCTTCTTTAATGGACTTCTAGCCTTTTTGTAGCAGAAATGGAAACGCACAATTGTGCCTTAGTAGTTGATTGGACTTGATATATTACCACTTTTTTCAGTGTATAAATAGTAAATTAATGTGTACATTTTTCCTTTTTTCTTTGCTGACTAATACCACTGGAGATCACTATAGGTGTTAGAGCTCTGTTTTGCTGTTAATTTCTTTGTAATGTTCTGCCATTTGTGCAAATTATCACTACTCTGAGCGCCTGTACCGGTTCCTAGCATCTTAAAGGACCAGTATACATGAATATCTCCTGACTTAAGCCAATGCCCAAATTCCCAAGATTATTTAAAGACCTGTCCCTCCATTCCTCCTTGCCTGAGTAATAGGGTACTTTAGATTCCGGACTCTAAGTTGTGTTTATTCTTACTATGTTTGGCATCAACTTGGCTTGTATATTTAACCACTTCTCGTCTGCTGCCCTCCCTGACCTCTGCAAGCTTACCACTTACCACTGAACCCTGCTTACCTCATGCCTCACTACGTGACTATTAATCATGCCTTATATATTAAAGTCTTATTATGTACCTTATATATTGAAGTCTTATGTCCATCTATTTTTCGCTGTTATGAATGGAGACTACTTCAGACATAGCGACCTTGCAGGGTTTAAAGGGGTTATCCAGGAAAAAACTTTTTTTATATATCAACTGGCTCCAGAAAGTTAAACAGATTTGTAAATTACTTCTATTAAAAAATCTTAAGCCTTTCAGTACTTATGAGCTTCTGAAGTTAAGGTTGTTCTTTTCTGTCTAAGTGCTCTCTGATGACACGTGTCTCGGGAACCGCCCAGTTTAGAAGAGGTTTACTATGGGGATTTGCTTCTAAACTGATCGGTTCCCTGAGCGGTTTAACTTTCTGGAGCCAGTTGATATATAAAAAAAAGTTTTTTTTCCTGGAATACCCCTTTAATGGTAAACATTCCATAATCCTCTACACTTCTCCAGGGTTTAGCCCAAAGCCAAATCAATGAGGACCCAATGGATTTGCTATCGGCCATTTAGACTAATATATTTCAATTATAAAATGTTGTATGAACCCAGCCACTTCTAGAGGGCGCTTACTGCATACATATTCATACAGCTCCCATGGAACACAATAACAAAGAACTTCTTTCATATATTCAAAAAATAATTAGAAAATCTGAGATACATTGGTAATAATATAGATACAATAAACCTGGATACTAAAGTAATTAAACTTAAAAGGGTACTCCGGTGGAATTTTTTTATATTTTTTTTATTTTTAATAAATCAACGGGTGCCAGAAAGTTAAACAGATTTGTAAATTACTTCTATTAAAAAAAAATCTTAATCCTTTCAGTACTTATCAGCTGCTGTATGCTACAGAGGAAAATTCATTTTTTAAATTTTTTTTTTGTCTTGTCCACAGTGCTCTCTTCTGACACCTGATTCCCGTATCAGGAACTGTCCAGAGCAGGAGAAAATCCCCATGGCAAAGCTATGCTGCCTTAGGCAGTTCCTGACACGGAACAGCAGAGAGCTCTGTGGACAACACAAAAAGAAATTCAAAAAAGTAAAGAATTTCCTCTGTAGCATACAGCTGCTAAAAAATACTAAAAGGATTAAGATTTTTTAATAGAAGTAATTTACAAGTCTGTTTAACTTTCTGGCACCAGTTCATAAAAAAATAAATAAATAAATAAAAGTTTTCCACCGGAGTGCCCCTTTAACCCCTTAAGGACCAGGCCATTTTACACCTTAGGACCAGAGCGTTTTTTGAACATCTGACCACTGTCACTTTAAACATAGTAACTCTGGAATGCTTTTAGTTATCATTCTGATTCCAAGATTGTTTTTTTGTGACATATTCTACTTTAGCATGGTGGAAAATTTTTGTGGTAACTTCCATCCTTTCTTGGTGAAAAATCCCAAAATTTTATGGAAAAATTGAAAATTTTGCATTTTTCTAACTTTGAAGCTCTTTGCTTGTAAGGGAAATGGATATTCCAAATAAATTTTTTTTATTCACATATACAATATGTCCACTTTATGTTTGCATCATAAAATTGACAAGTTTTTACTTTTGGAAGACATCAGAGAGCTTCAAAGTTCAGCAGCAATTTTCCAATTTTTCACAAAAATTTTTAAACTCTATTTTTCAGGGACCAGTTGAGCTTTGAAGTGGATTTGAAGGGTCTTCATATTAGAAATACCCCATAAAAGACCCCATTATAAAAACTGCACCCCCCAAAGTATTCAAAATGACATTCAGTCAGTGTTTTAACCCTTTAGGTGTTTCACAGGAATAGCAGCAAAGTGAAGGAGAAAATTCACAATCTTCATTTTTTTACACTTGCATGTTCTTGTAGACCCAATTTTTGAATTTTTACAAGGGGTAAAAGGAGAAAATGTATACTTGTATTTGTAACCCAATTTCTCTCGAGAAAGCACATACCTCATATGTCTATGTAAAGTGTTCGGTGGGCACAGTAGAGGGCTCAGAAGCGAAGGAGCGACAAGGGGATTTTGGAGAGTACGTTTTTCTGAAATGGTTTTTGGGGGGCATGTTGCATTTAGGAAGCCCCTATGGTGCCAGAACAGCAAAAAAAAAAAAAACATGGCATACCATTTTGGAAACTAGACCCCTTGAGGAACGTAACAAGGAATTAAGTGAGCCTTAATACCCTACAGGTGTTTAACGACTTTTGCATATGTAAAAATAAAAAAAAGTCACTAAAATGTGTGTTTGCCCCGCAAATTTCACATTTTTGCAAGGGTTAATAGGAGAAAATACCCCCCAAAATTTGTAACCCCATCTCTTCTGAGAATGGAGGTACCCCATAAGTTACAGTGCAAAGGTACCTCTCTATCCCCGTGTCCTGGCTTCTGTGCTGCAAACCGGCTGGGTGGCGTTCCCTTCCACAAGCAAACAGTAGAAAACGGAAGATATCCAGCACCAGGAAGGCAGGTAAAACCGTGTTTATTGAGGTACAAAAATAACAAACAGCATATAGAGGAGCGTAGTGCCTACGCGTTTCAGGCTAAAGAGCCCTTAGTCATGGCATAAAAACTTTTAAGTTGACCTGAAGTGCACTACGGGCGAACTACAATGCTCAGAAGAGGAGGAATCATATTTGGCTTTTTGAGAGCAAATTTTGGTCGGGGGGCATGTTGCATTTAGGAAGCCCCTATGGTGCCAGAACAGCAAAAAAAAAAAAAACACATGGCATACCATTTTGGAAACTAGACCCCTTGAGGAACGTAACAAGGAATAAAGTGAGCCTTAATACCCCACAGGGTTTTCATAACTTTTGCATATGTAAAAAAAAAAAAAAATTTCACTAAAATGTGTGTTTTCCCCAAAATTTCATATTTTTGCAAGGGTTAATAGCAGAAAATACCCCCCAAAATTTGTAAGCCCATTTCTTCTGAGTATGGAAATGCCCCATGTGTGGACGTCAAGTGCCCTGCGGTCGAACTACAATGCTCAGAAGAGGAGGAGCGCCATTGAGCTTTTGAAGAGTGAATTTGTTTGGAATGGTAGTCAGGGGCCATGTGCATTTACAAAGCCCCCCCGTGGTGACAGAACAGTGGACCCCCCCACATGTGACCCCATTTTGGAAACTACACCCCTCACATAATTTAATAAGGGGTGCAGTGAGTATTTACACCCCACTGGCATTTGACAGATCTTTGGAACAGTGGGCTGAGCAAATTAAAAATTAAAGTTTTCATTTTCACGGACCACTGTTCCAAAAATCTGTCAGACACCTGTGGGGCGTAAATGCTCACTGCACCCCTTATAACATTAGGTGAGGGGTGTAGTTTCCAAAATGGGGTCACATGTTGGGGGGTCCATTGTTCTGGCACTATGGGGGCTTTGTAAACACACGTTACCTTCAATTCCGGACACATTTTCTCTTCAAAATCCCAATGGCGCTCCTTCTGTTCTGAGCATTGTAGTTCGCCCGCCGAGCACTTTAAATCCACATTTGGGGTATTTTCTTACTCAGAAGAAATGGGGTTACACATTTTGGGGGGCTTTTTTTTCCTATTTTCCCTTGTGAAAATGAAAAATTTTGTGTAACACCAGCATTTTAGTGAAAATTTTTTTCATTTTCCCATCCAACTAACAAAAATTTGTCAAACACCTGTGGAATGTTAATGCTCACTATACCCCTTGTTACATTCCGTGAGGGGTGTAGTTTCCAAAATGGGGTCACATGTCGGTATTTATTTTTTTCCGTTTATGTCAGAACCGCTGTAAAATTAGCCACCCCTGTGCAAATCACCAATTTAGGCTTCAAATATACAAAGTGCGCTCTCACTCCTGAACCTTGTTGTGTGTCCGCAGAGCATTTTACGCCCACATATGGGGTATTTCCTTTTACCTCTTGTGAAAATAAAAAGTAAAGGGCAACACCAGCATGTTAGTGTAAGAAATTTTTTTTTTTACACTACCAGGCTGGTGTAGAGCCCAACTTTTCCTTTTCATAAGGGGTAAAAGGAGAAAAAGCCCCTCAACATTTGTAGTGTAATTTCTCCCGAGTACGGAGATACCCCATATGTGGCCCTAAACTGTTTCCTTGAAATACGACAGGGCTCCGAAGTGAGAGAGCGCCATGCGCATTTGAGGACTACATTAGGGATTGCATAGGGGTGGACATAGGGGTATTCTATGCCATTGATTCCCAAACAGGGTGCCTCCAGCTGTTGCTAAACTCCCAGCATGCCTGGACAGTCAGTGGCTGTCCAGAAATGCTGGGAGTTGTTGTTTTGCAACAGCTGGAGGCTCCGTTTTGGAAACACTGCCATACAATACATTTTAAATTTTTATTGGGGGGGACAGTGTAAGGGGTGTATATGTAGTGTTTTACCCTTTATTATGTGTTAGTGTAGTGTAATGTTTTTAGGGTACATTCGCACTGGCGGAGGTTTACAGTGAGTTCCCTGCTAGGAGTTTGCGCTGCAGCGAAAAATTTGCTGCAGCTCATACTTGAAGCAGAAAACTTACTGTAAGCCTGCCCGTGTGAATGTACCCTGTACATTCACATGGGGGGGGGGGGGGGGGGCAAACCTCCAGCTGTTTGTAAACTACAACTCCCAGCATGTACTGACAGACCGTGCATGCTGGGAGTTGTACTTTTGCAACAGCTGGAGGCACACTGGTTGGAAAACCTTCAGTTAGGTTCTGTCATCTAACTCAATATTTTCCAACCAGTGTGCCTCCAGCTGTTGCAAAACTACAACTCCCAGAATGTACTGATCACCGAAGGGCATGCTGGGAGATGTAGTTATGCAACAGCTGGAGGGATCGCAACTACAACTCCCAGCATGCTGGGATTTGCAGTTTTGCAACATCTGGAGAGCTACAGTATAGAGACCACTGCAAACTGTGGCCCTCCAGATGCTGCAAAACTACAAATCTCAGCATGCCCAGACAGCAAACAGTTGTGTGGGCATGCTAGGAGTTGTAGTTTTGCAAGATCTGGAGGGCTATAGTTCAAAGACTACCATATAGTGGTCTCAAACTGTAGCTCTCCAGCTGTTGCAAAACTACAACTCCCATCGTGCCCAAACAGCTGTCTGGGCATGCTGGGAGTTGTAGTTTTGCAACATCTGGAGTGCTACAGTATAGAGACCACTATATAGTAGTCTCGGACTACAGCCCCTCCAGATGTTGCTAGGCAACTAACCGGCTTCCATCGGATCCTGGGAGCTTGCTGCACAACATCGCCGCCCGCCGATCGTCGCCCGCAGCCTCCGCAGATCGGTAAGTGAACTCCGGCGCCGGTCCTCTGTTGTTTCCCCGTTCTGCCCCGCCTATTGTGGGTGGGCAGAACGGGGAAAACGAAAGTTAACCCCCCCGATCTGCTATTTGTGGTCGCGTCTAGACCACCAATAGCAGGGATAGGAGGGGTGGCACCCCTGCCACCTCACTCCCATATCTTCAGGGGGATTGTGGGTGTCTTAGACACCCGCGATCCCCCTTATATTCCGGGTCACCATAGACTCATAATGACCCGGAATCACGCAAATCGCAAGTGTGAATTCACTTTCGATTTGCGCCGATCGTCGACATGTGGGGGTCCTGGGACCCCCCTCGGCGGTTGCCTGGGACGCCTGCTGAATGATTTCAGCAGGCGTCTGGTTTCGCAACCCGCCCGGCGGGATGCGAAATTCGCTGGGACGTATGAGTACGTCCCTGGTCCTTAAGACCCAGGGGGCAGGGACGTACTCATACGTCCGTGGTCCTTAAGGGGTTAAGGGACCCATGACGTACCGGTACGTCATGAGTCCGATCCCGATCTATAACGCGTGGCCCCGCGTCATAGCGGGTCGGGCCCGGCCTCTAACAACGGCCGGGACCTGTGGCTAATAGCACGCAGCACTGATCGCGGTGCCGCACGCTATTAACCGTTTAGACGCGGAGTTTAAAGTTCAATGCCGCGTCTAAAGTGAAAGTAAAACAATTACGGTTAGCTCAGGGAGCTGTTCGTGATCGCCATGGTGAAATAGCGGCATCCCGAACAGCTGTAAGACACGAGGAGGGTCCCCTTACCTGCCTCCTGGTGTCAAGCGGCAGAATCATTGATCACTGGTTTCCTATGAGAAACCAATGGTCAATGTAAAAGATCAGTGTTTGCAGTGTTATAGCCCCCTATGGGAGCTATAACATTGCAAGAAAAAAAAGTGAATAAAGATCATTTAACCCCTTCCCTAATAAGTTTGAATCACTCCCCCTTTTCCCATTTAAAAAAAAAACACTGTTTAAATAAAAATAAACTTGTGGTATCGCCGCGTGTGCAAATGTCCAAATTATAAAAATATATAGTTAATTAAACCACACGGTCAATGGCGTACGCGCAAAAAAAATCTATAAATCCTATCAATTCATAAATGGTACCGCTAAAAACTTCAGATCACGTCGCAAAAAAGGAGCCTTCATACCGCCCCATATGCGGAAAAATAAAAGTGGTTATAGGGGTCAGAAGATGACCATTTTAAACATATACATTTTCCGTCGTTATGATTTTTTCCAGAAGTACGACAAAATCAAACCTACATAAGTAGGGTATCATTTTAATTGTATGGACCTAAAGAATAAAGAGGTGTCATTTTTACTGAAAATGTACTACGTAGAAACGGAAGCCCACAAAAGTTACAAAATGGCGGGTTTTTTTCAGTTTTGTCTTACAATGATTTTTTTTTCCCGTTTCACCATAGATTTTTGGGTAAAATGGCTGATGTCATTACAAAGTAGAATTGTTGCGGCAAAAAATTAGCCATCATATGGATTTTTAGGTGCAAAATTGAATGAGTTATGATTTTTTTAAAGGTAAGGAGGAAAAACGAAAATGCAAAAACAGAAAAACCCCGGGGTCCTTAAGGAGTTAACATCTAGGATCGGTCAATGTTAATAAACTATATAATCACATATAAGTACAAGAACAGCAAAGTATAACCAATATGTAATGTAATGTCATGGGGTAGACATCAGGTAGGTGGAGAGAGTCTACCCATGGTGTACATGCTTTCTCATCTACCAGTCATCCCTCCCTTTTGGCTTTGCTGAGGCTCTGGAGATATTTTATTCTTTAGGACCCTGTATGCTTTAACAGCAAAACATGTGGTTAAAGAAGGCGATCTTCCTTACTTATGAAGAAAGGGAAGGGTCAATTTATTTTCATTATGTAAAATCTTTGTGCAATGAACAGTGCTTTGTAACACCTGAGCCCTAGCGCTCTTTCTTACATAGATTTGTCTGCTCTTTTTATGTTATCGACATATTCCCCAGTGCTGCACAGAGATTGTCGCCATTCACTTCAGTCCCTGTCCCCACTTGGTTTGCCAGGTCTGTCTCACATAGGGGCCAGTTTAATAGAAGGCCAGTTAACCTATCACTGTGTTTTTTGGCATGTTGAGAGGAAACAGGAGTACCCGGAGGAAATCCACAAAAACATTGAGAGAACATACAAATTCCATGCAGATGTTGTTCTTGGTCAGTTATGAACCGGGACTCCAGCACTGCAAGGCAACAGTCCTAACCACTGAGCCAAAAGTGACTTAGTTCTTGGCAAGTCTTTGGATTGGGCCGTCTGTTCCACTCAGATCCCAGCCAATAGTAGTGTATTCACACTAAAGCTGGCAATACACATAAGATAGATGTCGGCTGAATGCTTGTTCAGCCAACAACTATCTATCCCAATTCTCCATACTTATGCCCGACCCAGAATGTATGTTCTGAATGAAGAGATGGGAGAAAGCTGCTGCTAGACATCTCTGGTTTTAACTTATTTTTTAGGAAAACAAAGAGATCAAGTACAATAGTACTGACATTTTTTGTACAGGAGAATCAGGGGGCTAGTATACATTTGATGGTCAGCCGGTCCTGGAAGATTCGTTAGTTTGGCCAACCCATGCTTAATGTATATAGCTAGTTTTAGATTTTTACTACAATCAAAAAGCAAAATTTTAAACAAAATTGTATGGTTGCCTTAAAGATGTAAAAAAAAAAGTGGTGCTTTTCTATTAACAGTTGTATAGTTTGTCACAATGTAAATGCACAGCTCTGAATATGCCATTGTTGAGGAAAGACTATTATTAAAACACTGGTTGAATGAAATGTATCCTGCATGATTTGTCACAGATTTACCTTTATATGGTACTGAGTGGGTAAATAATAGACTGTGCAGAATGGACTGATGTAAAATCCTTCTGACAAGGGAACAGGTGACAGGGAATTACTCATTGCCCTTGCTCTAACTTAGTAAATCTGTAGCTGATTTCAAGCAGTCTTCAGACGCACGCTTTGATGTAACTGTCTGTCTTCAACTAGACCTGAATAATGTCTGCTGAGTATTCCCATTTTCACAGTTTTCTAATCCATTTTGTGCCAGCTCTTTCTGCAGCTTTAAGAATTTCCTGTTGTAGGGGTGCCGTATGAAACCGAACAATCTGTCTGCACAAGATTAATGGGACCATTAAAAGTTACAGCAGTTTAATGCCCAATCTCAGACGCATGATTTCTGGCCAGAGTGCTTTGAAAGGAAGTATTAATAATGTCCAAAATGTAAATTGTATTGTAGACTGTCAAGTTTCACAAAGCTCCCCCCCCCCCCCCAACTAACTGCCACTAAATGCCACCCAGTCACCATTGCTGCATGAGTTACACACAAACATTACTTTAAAACAACTTGCCTAATATTGTGCGTTTCCTTTGTGCTGCTGTTTTAGCTCTGACCCATGGATTCCACAAGTTTCTGAAGGCCCTTTAAACCATGTCTGAACTATTTTTTGCAGGATGTATTATTTGGCTAAAAATTGCTAATGTTGTTAGGAATACCAATGCCAGTGTTTAGGTAGGTGGTACTTCCCAAAGTATTCGAAAGTTTTCCAGCAGGAGGCTGCCCCAGCTGTCTTCTTCCTTTGGCAGCTCTTTGTGCAGCTAGATGTCATTTCCTGTGTGTTCTGACACATTTCTATCATAGCTAGCAGCCATTTTTTTTTTTTTTAGCAGTTTGTGCTAAAACTCTTCTCTATGATTGTACCAGATATGAAAAACCTTTGCTCCCCACATGATCTGTGAGCCTTGGGAACCCATGGCCCTTTTGTCAATCATTGGTTGTCTTTTCTCTTTTACCACATTTGGTAGGTATTGATCACTGCATACCAGGAGAACTCAACAAGACATGCCAGTCTTGTAGCCGTCACTGTGCCAATTAGTTTTTTTTCGCTTCAAATAGATTGTCTAAAACTCACTGTTCACTTGTCACCTAATATACCACACCCTTGTTTGGAACAATTGTCCCAAGATTATCCGTGTTATTTACTTCACTTGTCAGTGGTATTAATGCAATGGTTGATTGATGTATGCTACCTAGTGTCCTTTTTAACCCCTAGAGGAAGCAGGACATACCTGTATGCCCTAGCTGCCTGGTACTTGGAGCTTCAGGACGAAAAAGTGGTACTGATAAAAGCTACAGATAATGGCGCAAAAATGAGCCCTTAAACAGCCCCGTAACAGAAAAATAAGTTATCAGGGGTTGGAATTTTTAATATACCGTATATACTCGAGTATAAGCCGACCCGTATATAAGCCGAGGCCCCTAATTTTACCCCCAAAAACCCAGGAAAAGTTATTAACTCGACTATAAGCCTAAGGTGGGAAATACATCACCCCCCCCCATGTAATCATCCAGACCCCCCATCATCCCCCCCTATCAATCCCTTGATCAGTGGTCTTCAACCTGCGGACCTCCAGATGTTGCAAAACTACAACTCCCAGCATGCCCGGACAGCCATCGGCATGCTGGGTGTTGTAGTTTTGAAACCTCTGGAGGTCCGCAGGTTGAAGACTACTGCGGCCTTCGTGACGTTGCCTTGACGACGACGCACAGGGACTTTCATGCGCAACGTCCCTGTGCATCGTCGTCAAGGCAATGTCACTAGTCCGGGGTCGGGCGCGGAGAAGAGGCCCCCCCCGGTGAAAATGGACAGCCCGCAACGACTAATCCTCCCCACCGGATGGTCCCTGCAGCATAGATGGCCCGGAACCAGCTCACCATAACTTCCCGCCGAGGGGAGGTGAGTACAAAACAAAAGGGGGGGGGGGGGGCTGGATGATGTCTAAGGCCGCAATGGTCTTCAACCTGTGGACCTCCAGAGGTTTCAAAACTACAACACCCAGCATGCCCGGACAACCGATGGCTGTCCGGGCATGCTGGGAATTGTAGTTTTGCAACATCTGGAGGTCCACAGGTTGAAGACCACTGACGAAGGGATTGACAGGTGGAGAGTTCACTTGAGTATAAGCCGAGGGGGGCGTTTTTAACATGAAAAATTGTGCTGAAAAACTCGGCTTATACTTGAGTATATACGGTACTAATTTGGTTAAAAAAAGCTGCTTTTTTTTTTTTTTAAACCAATAATAGAAAAACATGTAACCATGGGTATCATTTTAATCATATTGACCCACAGAATAAATAGAACATGTTAGTTTTACATTGTGTAAAAATGAAAATCTCTAAAAATTACAAAATTGTGGTTTGCTTTTCAATTTTCTACACACAAAGTATTGAAAAAAAATGTTTTTTTTTTTTTTTTGCGCCCTACATTTTATGGTAAAATAAAGATGTCATTACAAAGTACAATTGGTCATGCCTTAAACAAGACTTCATATTTGTCTGTAGCAAAAATAAAAAATTGGTTTGGTCCTTAAGCGGTTATTGGCTGTATTGGCAGTCCATGTACATGGATTGCAGGATAAAACTTACCAGGAAAGGTTAAAGGACCTTAACATGTATAGCTTGGAAGAAAGAAGAGCCAGAGGGGATATGATAGAGACTTTTAAATACATCAAGGGAATCAACACGGTAAAGGAGGAGAGCATATTTAAGAGAAGAAAAACGACCACAAGAGGACATACTTTTAAACCTTTGCCCCTCTAATTTAAAACTAATATCAGGAAGTATTACTTTACTGAGAGAGTAGTGGATGCATGGAATAGCCTTCCTGCAGAAGTGGTCACTGCAAATACAGTGAAGGAGTTTAAGCATGCATGGGTTAAGCATAAGGCTATCCTTCATATAAGAAAGGGCCAGGGACTATTGATAGGATTCAGATTATTGGGCAGACTAGATGGGCAAAATGGTTCTTATCTGCCGACACATTCTATGTTTCCACTGTATTTTCATTTTTTTTCAATTTTTTTTTTCTGAAACAGGTTGATAATTCTATTGGAGAATAATAGATAAAATCTTATCCAATGTAAAGTTTTTTTTTCCCCCCACAATCTGTTCTTCTCTTCAGCTAGTTACACCGATCGCCTATAACCAGGTGATGAGAGTAACATTGATTTCTAAGTGGCAATGGCCTTGTCAGGAAATAGGATATATTAGCACCAAGTAAACAGCCAGTTTCCTAAGCTTAAAGGGGTACTTTTCCCCTAGCATCTTATCCCCTATCCAAAGGATAGGGGATAAGATGTCAGATAGCAGGGCGCTGCAGCGAAGATCCTCTATCATTACTTATCATGCATAATGACCAGCGATACAGGGGCCGTAGCATTGTGACTGCACGGCTCCGCCCCCTCGTGATGTCACGGGGCGGCCATCACGCCCCCTCCCATAGACTTGTATTGAGGGGGCGTGCCGTGATGTAACGAGGCGGCGGAGCTGTGACGTCACCAGGCTTCGGCCCCTGTATAGCTGGTCATTACGCACGGAGCGAGTTTGCTCTTTGCAGTAATTATAGCGGGGCGCTGCAGCGGAGATCCCAGGGGTCCTCAGCGGTGGGACCCCCACGATCTGACAACTTATCTCCTATCCTTTGGATAGGGGATAAGATGCTAAGGTCAGAGTACCCCTTTAACCCCTTAAGGACCCAGACATTTTACACCTTAGGACCCGGCCATTTTTTTGAACATCTGACCCCTGTCACCTTAAACATTAATAACTCTGGGTTGCTTTTAGTTATCATTCTGATTCTGAGATAGTTTTTTCGTGACATATTCTACTTTTCGGCGTTTGGCTGTCTGGGCATGCTGGGAGTTGCAGTTTGGCCTTCCTAGTGGTTGCCACAGTAAAGATCACTTTACTTTCACTTTCAATCCCCCCCCCCCCCCCCCCCCCCCCACCGTCGCTTCCCTACCTGAGCAAGGATCCAGCAGTGTCCAGCGATGATCAGCTGTTCCCAGGCATCTTCACGTAAGGTACCCGGCCTTAATCTTCTTCCCACGATCCCCTCGACATCCAGGGGTGGTCATAACGGGGGGTTGCGAATAAATTCTGACTAATGGCAGGGGATAGGAGGAGATCGCAGCATTGAGACTTTACTCCTACCCTGCAAGATGATCAGGGCTGTCACTGACAGCTCCGATCATCACAATTTTCCAGGTGATCGGGTCACCAGAGACCCGATCAGCCCGGAATAGGAGAAAATCGCATGTCTGAATTGACATACAATTTTCTGCGATCGCCATGGGGGGGGGGCCCCCCTCGGCATTTGCACGGCATGCCTGCTGAAGGATTTCAGCAGGCATGCCATTCCGATCTCCGCCCGGTGAGTGGCAGAGACCGGAAAACGCCATGACGTACTCATATGTCATGGGTCCTTAAAGCCCAGGGTGCGGAGACGTATGCATACGTCATGGGTCCTTAAGGGGTTAAAGGGAAAAATGGTTAAGTGTGAGGATCTGAGCAACTATAAAAATTTTAAGGATACACGATTATTTTTCATAGCATCTACAGATTGGGCTTTTTTTTTTTTTCTGAAATTTACTCAGAACAGTTAACATATAACTACCATATATTATCAGTATACTGCTGTATTCTTTTTGTTGCATACACATTATATGATATTAACAGCATATTTAGGATGGTACCATAGTAATAGCTAGAACTACACTGCTCAAAAACACAAAGTGAACACTTAAAAACACAATGTAACTCCAAGTCAATCACACTGTCCACTCAGGAAGCAACACTGACAATCAATTTCACATGCTGTTGTGCAAATGGAACAGACAACAAGTGGAAATTATAGGCAATTAGCAAGACACCCCCCAATAAAGGAGTTGTTTTGCAGTTGGTGACCGACCACAGAACACTTATCAGTTCCTATGCTTTCTGGCTGATGTTTTGGTCACTTTTGAATGCTGGCAGTGCTTTCACTCTAGTGGTAGCATGAGGCGGAGTCTACAACCCACTGAACTGGCTCATGTAGTGCAGCTCATCCAGAATGGCACATCAATGCGAGCTGTGGCAGGAAGGTTGCTGTGTCTGTCAGTGTACTGTTCAGAGCATGGAGGCGCTACCAGGAGACAGGACAGTACATCAGGAGGAGGCCGTAGTAGGGCAACATCCCAGCAGCAGGACCGCTACCTCCGCCTTTGCGCAAGGAGGAGCAGGAGGAGCACTGCCAAAGCCCTGCAAAATTACCTCTAGCAGGCCACAAATGTGCTTGTGTCCACTCAAACGGTCAGAAACAGACTCAGTGAGGGTGGTATGAGGGTCCGATGTCCACAGGTGGGGGTTGTGCTTACAGCCCAACACCGTGCAGGACGTTTGGAATTTGCTAGAGAACACAAAGATTGGCAAATTCGTCACTGGCGCCCTATGCTCTTCACAGATGAAAGTAGGTTCACACTGAGCACATGTGGCAGAGTCTGAAGACAGTGTGGAGAATGTTCTGCTGCCTGCAACATCCTCCAGCATGACCGGTTTGGCGGTGGGTGAGTAATGGTGTGGGGTGGCATTTCTTTGGGGGCCGCACAGCCCTCCATGTGCTTTCCAGGGTTAGCCTGACTGCCATTAGGTACCTAGATGAGATCCTCGGACCCCTTTTGAGACCATATGCTGGTGCGGTTGGCCCTGGGTGCCTCCTAATGCAAGACAATGCTAGGTATTGATGCTACGGACTGGCTGGCCCGTTCCCCAGACCTGAATCCGATTGATCTGGGAAGTCATGTCTCGCTCAATCCACCAATGCCACGTTGCACCACATACTGTCCAGGAGTTGGCGGATGCTTTAGTCCAGGTTTAGGAGGACATCCCTCAGGAGACCATCCGCCACCTCATCAGGAGCATGCCCAGGCATTGCAGGGAGGTCATACGGGCATGTGGAGGCACGCTTCATTTTGATTTGTTTTAAGGACATTACATCAAAGTTGGATCAGCCTGTAGTGTGGTTTTCCACTTTGATTTTGAGTGTGACTTTGCTTTGCTGCTATTTAAATGTAATTTCCACTAAAGTTTTCTCTTGAGCTGCAGTTTTAGGTTTACACACTTCATTCATACATGGTTACATATTGCACTGGGAGTTGCACAAGGAAGTTGTACAGCAGACTTTTATGGGGCCTCCTTTCTTTCCTTTTATTTAATCAAAGCTATTCCATATGAAAGAAAAAAAAATCATTATAAATGGGTGTGGGCTAGACAAAGGTCTGGATATTCTGTAACTTTCTATATATATTAAATGTACATATTCAATTGTCCAGCTGTTTAGGAACTACAAGCTTATCCTGCAAGCCTTCAGTTTCCGGACAGCTGGAAAGCCACAGGTTATCTGTAACTATGGAACGTCAGTCTTATTAACACTTGTAAGTATGTGTGTGTATTCTTGCCACCAGCCGAGATACACACATGGATTCAGAAAACGTATTAAAATAGTGTCATGATTTTTAAAAAAAAATCTTGCATATGTGACAACACCTTATAGTAATAGACTGGACACTAGAGAAGCTTTTTAAATGCCACTGGAGTAAAGGAGACAATGTTTTCTTTCTCACTTTTTTAATATTGTGTTTTGTAATGTTTTTTTACCCTCTTGATTTTTTTGTGGATCTGCAAGAAATACACAATAGGGTTTTCTGGCTAATTTTGACTTTCACTTTAAAGCATACCTTTCGTTTCAGGTGACTTTTTAGGATAAGCTTGTGTGTGTATGAGGAACAGCACTATTTTTGGCAATTCTATGACTTGTATATGGCATTCGGTAACTGATTTCTACTCTGCATGCTTCATTTATTATTTTCAGTTCTCCCTGAGCAGGTGGACTGGGCCTAATGTGTATTGTGTCTCCAGCACACTCCACTTTTGTGTCTCTATACACTTCACACATATGTCTTTGTGCATAGCCTTTAGAGCAGGCACACCATGAGCAGTCTAAAATATGTAAAAAGCCCTAGGGTGAGATCTTACGGATTTATCACTGCTGGTTCTGCAGCCTGTTTATGTTCACAGGCATTTCCCCTGCTATCCCCCTCCTTTCCATAGACTTGTATTGCTTGCAATGTGATCCCCAAGTGAGCTACAGAACAAAATAGAGCAAATTCAGGACAAAGCTGAGCTGAGTTTCAGAAAACAGGAGAATGAAGTGTTTTTGTCTTTTAATCTAATATATTATAACGTTTCTTGTTCGCTTGTACTATTGATCTATGCAGAGTTTGTTGAAATGGCAGGGCCTAAATAAATGGACTATGAAAAATTTGCAACAAATCCACAGAATGAATTGACATGCTGTGGATTTAAAAATCTGCAGTGCAGGTGATTTTTCCACTAAGTGAATTTCCACAGTATATATGTGAAATTTTCTTATGCTTCATCTACTTTGCTGCTACTCTCTGCCATTGGAAAATCCACAGCATTCCTGCTACATGTAAATGTAGGTTTAAGGCACCCATACATTAGTCATATGTCTGCAGTACTGGCTAACCACCTAATTTTTTGGGGGCCTCCTAACTTTTCCCCTGACAGATGTTGTCAGGGAAGAGAGATGGATCGAGTGTGCCTAATTCTGTTGTTCACGAGGAGATAAACCATCGCTATTTGACCCAAGTCAAAAGCTCATGTTTATGAAATGATCAGGAGAGCTAGTTTTTGGCTAAACATTAAGGCAGCCATACACTCTTAAGATTGCCTTGACTCTTATAAGGGTACTCCGTTGCTAGACATGAATGGAGGGGGTGGGGCTTGACGTCGCGACAATGGCCTCCTGAACCCAGCATTGTGAACATAATGTTCAGGACATCGGGTGTCTGAATGGACATTGCGGGGGTCCCTTTGGATAGGGGATAAGATGTCTAGCAATGGAGTACCCCTTTAAGAATTATTACCACAGTCTCCACTGATGACTTCCTCTTTGGTATTGCACCCTCCCCCCCGCATTGTGTGAAAGTGACATCTGGCATTCTGTGTTCAGTCTTATTTGAAAATTGAGAAACAATTGCTTATAATCCTTAGCAAAAAAAAAAAACGCCTCAAAATATGTTCCAGAAAACACGTTCATCATATCAAACACTTCTTATGTGGTGTGTGGTGTCTTGAATAACATATCAGAGCTGCTTGAAGATCATATGTATTGCTGGCTTGTTTTCTAGCTGTGGTCTTTTCAGTGTTTCGTTGTAATGAAAGCAGAGACTTGTGTTTTTTTTGTTCTCTTTTGTTTTTTAAATGTGGCTTGTTTGTGTGAGTGCATGTAGTATAATTAATGATAATTACTGCTTAATGGCTCACACTCAAAGGAAAGGATGTGCTTTTGACGCTGTCACTTGTTTTCATAGCATTTGCAATTTCTTAATTATCCTAGATCTATGTACTGTATTAATCTTCCTATTCCTATTAATCGGGTGATCTGACCTAATGGCCCACATTTATAATAAACTTGGACAAGGTATGTGCCAGATGTATTACAGTGGCTATAGATGTTTATTAAATCTGGCGCATTTTTAGACTGTGAAGGCTAAAGGCTTTTTTACACGGACCACTTATTGGATGGGTGAATGTGATCCAATGAGAAAACGCTAATTCGCCAGCTGATCACATCTTTTGTTCTGCCTATAAAATTATCAACTGTACAATGTCCTGCATAAACATTTAATATGTACGGCCAACACTGATGAAGTGAAAAGCTGCCTGCAAGATCCGGCACTTGTTTGTGTGGCCTAGCCGTATAGTTGATCAGTTCTTGAGAAGGTTCAGCAAAGGAAATCAGCGCTTCTTATCTGCAGTTTGTTGGCCCATCTAATAGAACAGTTAGTTTAGACCTTCCATTTTGTGTGTGTGTGTGTGTGTGTGTATGTATGTGTGTGTGTGTGTGTGTGTGTGTGTATACATCTATATATATATATATATATATATATATAGTGTGTGTGTGTGATTTTCACCTCAAAAATTTTTTTAATTCCATTTATTCGTTCTGTAGAAGTACACAAAAACGTAAAAATAAACATGCTAAGCTAGAACCATGCTAATAAAAGAAGTGAACTCTTTAGTTTGTTTGCCTCAGGCGTTTTTAGCTCCCATAAGTCAGTGGGATACTCTAAAATGTTTTTTTTTTTTTTTTGGGAGGGGGGGGGGGGGGGGGGGGGGGACCGTTGTTGGATGCAGAAATATAACCAAAAATTACATTGTAAAAAAAGCTTCTGCCCTAAACCATGCCCATATCTAAAAAACAAACAAATAAAAAATCCTTTAAAATGTGTGAATAAAAGAAATACACGTAAAAGAAACATCCAAAAACACCTGTATTAAAAAAATAAAATAAAACATCCATGCTGATTTGCTAAGTTTTGGAGGCTGTTTTTCCAGGTAATGTGCTATTTATCACGGTTTGAACATTCCCATTTTATGCCTTAATTTTGGCACTTGGAGTTGCTTACAAGCCATGCCCACTTTCCGCTAAACTATGCCTCCTTGAGAGAGGTGCAAAACATGTCTGAATAGTGTGAGCAAGAAATCAAAGCCATTAAAAGATGGACATTCGCCAATTTCTCCATATTTCTGGAAATGGTCAATCTGCGTGGTTATACATGTTTATTGCCCTTATATTTCTATGTTGAAAGGCAGATTTGCAGTTCAGGTGTCTAGAATAAATGGTTGAGAGCCTCTGTGGGAGCTGCAATGGCTGCCATCTCCTGTCAATTTTAACCACTGAGCATGGGTTTAAAAAAAAGCTTAAGAGAACAGCTGTGGGTCTTGTATGTGTTCGGGGCTATTTTAGTTTTAGGTGGAAATGGTTGTTAAACATTGAGGTGGTATAAGTCATTTGAGTTTCCTACATCAGCACACGGTTCTGCTGTCCTTCCTTCCTTTAACTGTTCTGGAGGAAGTCCAACATACTTTAATGAGATTCCTGTTCAGCTAGTTACATTACAATTTATTTCTCCCCGTAGAACATCCTTCAAATTGATGGTTCTTTTAACCTTCTTTCTAAAGCTGAGATGATGTTGTAGTAGTGTGCACTGTAAGGCTACTTGTCTATTGCATGATCTATTTTTCGCCTTTATAAAGAACCACATGGACCTTGTGTCAAGTGAATCAAGCCTGGCCTAGGAGAACATTTTAAGAATTGTTTTGGTTTGGCAGTCAAGACCTAGTAGAAATATCTCTCATAAACTGCTTCTCCATGTGGTACGTTTTGTTAGAACAATTTTTTCTGTGAATAAAATTGTAAATGCAATAATGTAACATATGTTGGTAGAAGCAAATATATACAGTATACCACTAAATATAGTATAATATAAAAAGTGAAGGCCACCAAGGAATATGACCATATGAAAGTAACTAAACACGAACTTATACCATTGAGTATGGATGCATACACACATACACAAAGAAAACTAAATAAAGTCATTTAAATATGCATGTAATTACAATGTGTATGTACTGTATATATGTTACATGACAGTTTTATGACGCAAAACAGCCAGCCAGTTATAGAGCTGTAATATAGTGCTTTATAAGTCTGTCTGTAAGTGTAATTTGTAAGGAGACATAAAGTTTTTTTTCCCCCATTACAAACGTAAAAAAAACAAATCAAGGCTTTCTCAATACGATCACGTATGCATAAAGGTATTCTGTCTCATAACAATATGGCTATATAGTGCCAAAGTAATAATGCTATAAATCATAAATAATACCAGACTTAAATTCATGATACACATTAACCCCTTACTGACGCCGGACGTAAATGTACGTCCTGGTGAGCTGGTACTTAACGCGCCAGGACGTACATTTACGTCCTATGCATAACCGCGAGCATCGGAGCGATGCTCAGGTCATTAACGGCAGGTCAAGTCTGCTGATAGCAGCCAGGGACCCGTCGGTAATGGCTGATATCCGCGATCGCGCGGATGTCCGCCATTAACCCCTCAGATGCCGTGATCAATACAGATTACGGCATCTGCAGCATCGCGGTCATTAAAATGGATGATGGGATCATCCAGAATGGCAGACGGAGGTCCCCTCTGCTGCCTTCCACGGGTCTTCTGGTTTGCGATCGAGCAGACCAGAGCAGGGACTGCGATCAACTAGACCAGAGCAGAAGATAGCCAATAACACTGATCAGTGTTATGTCCTATGCATAGCACTGAACAGTTTTAGCAATCAAATCATTGCTATAAATAAAGTGTGTAAAAAAAAAAAAAAAAAAAAAAAAAAAAAATTAAGATAAATATACGAAAAAAAACCTCCCCCCAAAAAAAATTTCATTGTCCCTTTTTCCTTATTTCACCCCCAAAAAGTGTAAAAAAAAATATATATATATATATATATATATTTAAATATTATATATACATCTTTGGTATCACTGTGTGTGTAAATATCCAAACTATTAAAATAAAATGTTAATGATACCCTACGGTGAACATATAAAAAAAAAAGTCCAAAATAACTTTTTTATAACATTTTATTCCGAAAAAATGTATTATGTTTTATATAAGCAAATATGGTATCAATAAAAAGTACAGATCACGGTGCCCTCATACCGCCGCTTATACGGAAGAATGAAAAAGTTAAAGGTCTTCAAAATAGGGGGATTTTAAACGTTCTAATTTGGTTAAAAAGTTTGCAATTTTTTTTTTAGCGCAACAGTAATAGAAAAGTACGTTATCATGGGTATCATTTTAATCGTATTGACCCAAAGAATAAAGAACACATGTCTTTTTTTCCATAAATTGTATGGCGTGAAAACGAAAACTTCCAAAATGTGCAAATTTTTTATAAATTTCCCCAGTGTTTTTTTTTTTTTTTTTTTTTTGCTTGTGCCATACATTTTATGGTAAAGTGAGTGATGGCATTACAACGGACAACTGGTTGTGTAAAAATCAAGCCCTCATACTAGTCTGTGGATGAAAATATAAGAGTTATTTTTTGAAGGCGAGGAGGAAAAAAACGAAAATGGAGTCCTTAAGGCCCAAATGGGCTGAGTCCTAAAGGGGTACTCCGGTGGAATTTTTTATTTTTTTTTGTTTTTTAAATCAACTGGTGCCAGAAAGTTAAACAGATTTGTAAATGACTTCTATTTAAAAACCTTAATCCTTCCAGTACTTATCAGCTGCTGTAGGTTTCAGAGAAGTTCTTCTCTTTTTGAGTTTCTTTTCTGTCTGACCACAGTGCTCTCTGCTGAAACCTCTGTCCATTTCAAGAACTGTCCAGAGCAGGAGCAAATCTCCATAGCAAACCTATCCTGCTCTGTACAGTTCCTGACATGGACACCAAGCCAGGATTTTTTTCACCCTAAAATACACCATTTTTAATCAATCTGTATTATAAAGGCAGAGGGGGAAATTATATAGGAAGTGGCTTCCGTATAATTTTTTACTAAAACAAAAGACAGACAGCGCTCCGTGGTTTGATACTGTTGTTGCACAGATTTAACTTGAGTAAAGATTGCGTTTAGCACAGCAGGTTACACTCAACCAAGTGCAACAATGGAAAAAGTCATAAAGAGTAAGGCGTCTGCAGCTACTCCACGTCCAAGTAAATGTAACAAAGAATAGGACCTCCAACGTGACGACTGGATTCAAAGCGCAGGATACACAAGTGAAGGGATCTGAGGTTTATTCACCCATGATGCAACGTGTTTCACAGACTGCTTCATCAGGCATACTCAGGTGAGTACACAATATATAGAGCTCATGGGTCAACCCTTAAAAGGAAAACCTTAAAGGGACCATGATAAAAATATTTTAAAATATACATAAAAAACATAATAGACAACACATAAATATTGAAAGAAAAAGAGAAGAATAAATAAACGACTTAACAGTTCATTCATATAAAAAATGTGTGAAAAAACATGAAAAATATAATTATAATTAATTATTAAACATGTGCAAGGAATAGACCGTTATTCCTGAGGAACAGAGGTCGGTATCCCTGGGGCTTCATAAATTGTACACCATACCTAGAAAGAAAAAAAATATACATAAACTGTACAATATACCTAAGGTATATTGTACAGTTTATGTAGATTTTTTTTCTTTCTGGGTATGGTGTACAATTTATGTAGATTTTATGCTCTATTAAATGTCTATGTTTTTGGTATTTTTATTGAATGTACAGATGTATTGTAATTTATTAGAAATATTGATTGTTCTTCCAGTGAGGGGAGAGGGGTTTCTCCTGCCCCATCGATACAGACTTCTGTTCCACAGGAATAACGGTCTCTTCCTTGCATATGTTTAATAATTAATTAGAATGATATTTTTCATATGTTTTTTCACGCATTTTTTATATGAATGAACTGTTTAGTCATTTATTTATTTATTTTTCATTCATGTATTACTTTTTCATTCTATTATATGTGATTATACTTTATTCTTCTCTTTTTTTTCTTTCAATATTTGTGTTGTCAATCACAGATGTCTTTTATGTGTATTTTAAAATATTTTTATCATGGTCCCGTTAAGGTTTTCCTTTTAGGGGTTAACCTATGAGCTCTATATATTGTGTGTTTGTACTCGCCAGAGTGTGCCTGATGAAGCACTATCTGTGAAACGCATTGCATTATGGGTGAATAAACCTCAGATCCCTTCACTTGTGTGTCCTGCGCTTTGAATCCCGTCGTCACGTTGGAGGTCCTATTCTTTGTTACATATCATTTTTAAGGACATGATTAGACATTCTCTTAAATGAATACAGATGTAGCTTCTTATTTATAAAGTGCCAGTTTTACTCCGGACATATTAAAGTATAGAAGGCACTTTTCTGGACAGCTTGTTCCATGGAAGCATCTCCTGCTCTGTACTCTGTGCTTCATTAGAACATTTTCCCATACATTGTATGTAAAATTATTCAGGCGACTTGAAGTACCTCCTTTTATAATTATATTCCTTGATTGAGAATTAGTAAATCATGGGAAAAAGATAAAAAATGGCTCATGAAGGTACTGAAGGATAATACAGAGTGGACATACTTCCACATATAGAATATTACCCTATGGGTTCATAATAAAGCCCTTTTAAACTAGCCACCAGTGATCTCATCTGTATCATATTGCCGTCTTGTACAGTTTACCATTTTTGTGAAGTAAATGTTAAAGCCAAAAATATTTTTGGGGTATTTAAGTTCTTAAAGGGGTATTCCAGGATTTTTTTTATTTGACTATGCTACAGGGGCTGTAAAGTTAGTGTAGTTCATAATATAGTGTCTGTACCTGTGTGTGATGGTTTTCTCACAATTCTCCTGTGATTTTCACCCCAATATTTATTTTTACCAGCATACAAAATTACTGTTGTCTCTGATTTTTCCCAGCTTGCAATGTGGCCGAGACCTGACTTACTAGTCAGCTGTTGACAGGGAGCCTGTCTGCTTCAATGGGTGGAGGGATCAATCTGCAACTAATGCAACAGCTGTAGGCATCCTGATTGAAAACCACAGGTCTTTTGTTTCAATGGGTGGGGTGCCTGATGTGTGAGAGGGAAGAAATTGGCATTGTGGGATTTGTAGTAAAAAAAAAACATAAGTCAAACAGGAAATACAAGTTAACAAAAAGCTAGCCGCAGTGTTATGGTAATCTCACAACATAGCCATTTAGCCCCAAAACAAGCCCAGATCCTTCCTAAGCATGTCCATTACTGTCTGCCAGGTACGTACTAAAATCACCTTATGGTGGATAACCTCTTTAAACAGAAGCATAAAAGGATCTTCAATGGCTTGTCTGTGCAATGTAATATATATATATATATATATATATATATAGATATATATATATATATATATATATAGAGAGAGAGAGAGAGAGAGAGAGAGAGAGAGAGATATATATAGATAGATAGATAGATAGATATATAGATATATATACATATATATTTTTTTTTTCAATAGCACCTAGGGAGGTGGAAAAAAAAAGCATAGGAGTCACACTCCTCCTGTTGCGGCAAGCTTTCAGGTTTGTGATTGTGATGTCTTAGGCTCACTCAGCCAATCAGGAGCCACAGCAGTGCCCCACATCTGCCACTTATTAGCTGAGTGGGTCTGGGATGTCATGTCAACAAACCCAGAAGTCCTGCTTGTAAGTAAGAACAGAGCTGCTTGAACCCATTATCGGCAGGAGAGCGAAGAAGGTAAGTTCATTTTTTTGTTTGATTTTCCCACCTCCATGGGCACCATTATATAAAAATAGTGTGAAAGTTAGTACCGCTCACTCTCCCACTCAATTACTGGATCACCTGCGCAGGGATGTGCCAGTCCCGCCCTCAGCTTGTTATGCAAGCTTGTAAAGAAGAAAGTTCATCCAGCGCAAGGTGTGCAGGTAAAATCTTGCTTTATTGAAATAATCCAACAGAAGTCACTTACAAAGAACAGTGTGACATGTTTCGCACCTAGGTGCTTAATAGTAGACTGACACAGATTAGACCACACAAGTTAAAATGAGACAGGGTCACATGACCCATTACGTCATTGATTGTAAAACACACAAGGCAGATGTAAAAAAAAAAAAAAAACGGAATGGAAGTGTTCATTGTGTCCATCAGGAGAATATTGCAATTTAACGAGTTCTATAGAAAAAATACTTTATTAAATTTTTTTTCTTTATAGTTTCTATTAAACTTTTAGGGCTACAGACCAGAAAACTCTGATGCTCCTGTCGAAAACTTCATGGGAATTTAATTGGTCACCAAAACACTTCAAACAGACTCACATTTCTTATTTTCGTCGCTATAGATTACCACCTGTTGGACGCAATGTTTACAATCTTTTTGCATAAACTTTTCCGGAACTAGGGGAACAAGAACAATACTTTTGTAAATAAGGCAGGGTGAAGAAAACTATACATGGATAATATCAAGCCCCAACTATTTATTATAACAAAAAACAAAATATACCAAAATTCATGGACATGTCCTAATTACCGTCACCGAAAAGACACTCTAAAATGTAACTTTTAATATTGATTCTCTAAAATTGTCCACAGAACGGACCACCAAAAACCAAACACTTGAGATTCTCATATAACATATGAGAGTGTGATAAACCAAGGGATCCCTGTATATCTTACCCCAGACATAAGGGGCTACGATATGGATCCAAATAAATACCCACAATGGGGCACTACAAATGCTCCTGATATTTGAGAGACTTACATAAAGAGTCCAGATAAGTATGTAGATACTAAAGGATAGATATGGGGATAAGGTATGTGGGAGGGGGAGGGGGGCCCTAGGGAACAGTATGGCCTAGGATGTGTGGCCTAATCTCAACTGCCTAATCTACCCCTAAACCAAGGCGGGGTTATCTTTCCTTATAAGGATGGGCCCCGCTCTGGAACCTACCCCTCAAATGTCCTATGGCTGGCCCCTATATACAGACGAAAAGGGGGGGCTAACTATCTCACTATGATATACCTATCTAATGTACAGGGGTAGGAGAAGGAAAGCATAGCCTTTTGCCTTATACAAAATGGTGTGTATAAATATCTGGAGGATGTTATAATATATACATATACTGTTGACTAAAAATTATGCAATTCAAACTTGTGTCTGTACACACAGAATTCGTGAACGATGGTATATGTGCATAAGTATATGATATAAATAGACATGATATTTCTCAATATCCACAGACCAAATCTAATCACAGATAAAGAACATTGAGTTTTTACCAGCTTGTCCCGCATATATCCTAAGGACATAAATCCATGGATAATGAAAAGTCACCAAAAATAAGTCCAATAGCTTACTTACATATAGACTGATATTTTTAGGCACTAAGGCAATATATATACAAATTACTTATCTGGACCCCAATAAATTCAGAAATTGTCTCGACGCGTTTCTCACCCCATTCGTCAGGAGACGATAGGGGGCATAGATGATGATATGGAGATAAACACATGAATGATGGCCTGTCCGAGATGTAGATATCTGATGCAGTGCGGCCATTCATAATGTCATTAATGTCATAACTAAATCCAATCTCTTATTTAAGCCTCGCGGGTATCTTGTTTCATTGGGAACAGCTTTAGGTTTTCACCCCTAGCAACCCTTTCTTTGATGACATACATTGGGTCGACAGGTTCATAGATGACCTGCTGCTAATATGGAAAAGTACTGAGAATCGGTTTAGGGAATTTGTAAATTACATTGGCACTAATGATCTTGGTCTGGATTTAATTATGGATGAATCATGAATTTTGGTATATTTAGTTTTTTGTTATAATAATTAGTTGGGGCTTGATATTATCCATGTATTGTTTTCTTCACCCTGCCTTATTATTTACAAAATTGTTGCGGAAAAGTTTTTGCAAAAAGATTGTGAAGATGTAAACATTGCGTCCAACAGGTGGTAACCTTTAGCGATGAAAATAAGAAATGTGAGTCTGTTTGAAGTGTTTTGGTGACCAGTTAAATTCCCATGAAGTTTTCGACAGGAGCATCGGGGTTTTCTGGTCTGTATCCCTAAAAGTTTAATAGAAACTATAAAGAAAAAAATAAAATTTAATAGTATTTTTTCTATAGAACTCGTTAAATTGCAATATTATCCTGATAGACACAATGAACACTTCCATTCCTGGTGTTTTTGACATCTGCCTTGTGTGTTTTACAATCAATGATGTAACTGGTCATGTGAGCCTGTCACATGCAGGGCTGTGGAGTCTGAGTCGAGGAGTCGGACGAAATTTTGGGTACCTGGAGTCGGAGTCGACAAACAATGCACCGACTTCTACTAAATTTAGATTGGAATAAAAAAAAGCAAGTTTAAATGTCCCAATTCACAAAAAGTTATAATTAATGACTTCTCTACTTTAAGAATAAAGACCAATGCATGCAGTGCAAAACGAACACGTTAAGTGACCGTGAAGAAGCATGCTTTTCATTTGCTTTACTATATGGCACACAACGCACAATTAGGAGCGGCAATACTTATACTTTCCATAGTGTTGTGTTCTGCTTTTACAGGTAACCCATGGGTAACCTAGCCTCTCAGTGATAAGGGGTTAAGGAAATATGTTTTTTGCAGGACTAGAGACACTTGTATAAGTGAAGGGAATGGAGGGTCAATAGTTCAAGACTGAAGCTGTAAACCACTGGCAAAACTGCTGCCATTCAGCTAAGGCTATAAAAACTTTTAAACTCGATTGTTAGCTTAAAGGGGTACTCCGCACCTAGACATCTTACCCCCTATCCAAAGGATAGGGGATAAGATGTCAGATCGCCGGGGTCCCGCTGTTGGGGACCCCCGGGATTGCCGCTGCGGCACTGCGCTATCATTACTGCACAGAGCGAGTTCGCTCTGTGCGTAATGACGGGCGATACAGGGGTTGGAGCACAGGTACGTCATGGCTCTGCCCCTCGTGATGTCACGGCCTGCCCCCTCAATACAAGTCTACAGGAGGGGCGTGGCGGTCTTCACGCCCCCTGCCATAGACTTGCATTAAGGGGGCGAGTCGTGATGTCACGAGGGGCGGAGCTATGACATTATGCTGCTCCGTCCACTGTATCGCTCTGTATCCGTCCCCCGAACTCGCTCTGTGTAGTAATGAAAGCGCGGTGCCGCAGCGGCTATCCCAGGGGTCGCCAGCTGCGGGACCCCGGGGATAAGATGTCTAGGGGTGGAGTACCCCTTTAAACTTTAAACATGACTATGGGATTCTACTAGGGAAATCATGTTTTATAATAAATGCCCCTTCCTTGATCCTCCCACTGCCCTATCTTCAGCAGCAGATCAGCACACAAACTGTTGGCTTCCCAGCCAGTAGTCCTGTGGTAATGACAGGTATGTTACCTTTCTTTCCTTCCTTCAAGGAATGTATAAAATACATTTGCATATTAATACAGAGGAGTCTGAGTCGCAGTTGGAAGTACAGAAAACTCTGAGTCAGAACATTTATCTACCGACTCCACAGCCCTGGTCACATGTATTTTAACTTGTGTGGTCTGTAATCTGTGTCAGTCTATTATTAAGCGCCTAGGTCCGAAACGCATCAGACACTGTTCTCTGTAAGTGACTTCTGTTGGATTATTTCAATAAAGCAAGATTTTACCTGCACACCTTGTGCTGGACAAACTTTCTTCTTTACAAGATTATATAAAAATTATTAAAAATGACATTGCTAGGACAATCCTTTTAAAGCGCTTGTCTTGGCTTTAAAATTTATCACTATTAGATCTGTGGCAGTCTAAATCCTGACATCCCCACAGATCCGCTGTTTGAAGTGCTGCTGTCTTGTCAATATTTACATGGGCTCATTGTTGTATTAACCTACTATTTGTAGGGAGGTGTGAGATACTGGAGCTATGTCCAATCTATGTGAGTCCATTCTGTGTTGCAAAGATGAAAATCCACCAGAACAATTGTGTTGAAAAGTAGTAGCCATGTTATTTTTGGTATTTTTTTTTTTTTTTTGGTTAGCTTCAGCAGTCTACTATACTTTTTGATGATTAACCTCTTAAGGACTCAGCCCATTTTGGCCTTTAAGTACTTTTATTTTAACATATTCGTTTTTTTCCTCCTCGCCTTATAAAAATCATAACTCTTTTATTTTGATATACAGATTAGTATGAGGGCTTGTTTTTTGCGCGACCAGTTGTCCTTTGTAATGACATCACTAATTTTACCATAAAATGTATGGCGCAACCAAAAAAAATCTATTTGTGTGAGGAAATTGAAAAGTGCAATTTAGCAAATTTTGGAAGGTTTCGTTTTCTTGCTGCACAATTTACGGTAAAAATGACCTGTTTTCTTTATTCTGTGGGTCAGTACAGTCATGGCCGTAAATGTTGGAGCCCCTAAAATGGTTCAAGAAAAGGATTGCAGTAACACATGTTTTGCTATACACATGTTTATTGCCTTTGTGTGTATTGGAACTAAACCAAAAAAGGGAAGAAAAAAAAAAGCAAATTGGACATATAGAAACTAGGGATGTCCCGATACTGATACTAGTATCAGTATCGGGGAAGATACCCGGTATTTGCATGGTATCGGGGACTCGTCTTATGTCCCCGATACCAAAGCCGATACCTGGTGGAGTTCTCCGCTGCTTCTTTGATCGGCATCATGCCGCAGCCCTGTTCCGCCGTCCCCTTTACTGACGCTGCTCTGTTCTGCCGTCTGAATCATGTGGTCTTATGGAGGAGCATGTGACACTCACGTCACTCCACCTCCTCCCCTGCGCCAATCGTAACGCTACATAGGAAGCGGAGTGACGTGTATGTCACATGCTCCTTCATAAGACCACATGATTCAGATGGCAGAACGGAGCAGCGGCAGTAAAGGGAATGGCAGAACGGGACAGAGGAGCGGCAATAGGCAAGTAAGCAACTACAAGTGGTGTCCTGCTGGCTGCAAGGGGGGTCCTGTTGGCTGCAAGGGGCGTCCTGCTGATCCAAATGTCGGCAGGGGGGCTGCTGTCTACAGGGTGGGCTGCTGTCTAATGTCTGCAACTATCTATACTACTTACAAGGGGATACTACCTAGTATTAAAGACAATCTTACAGCAGAGTCACCTGCACTAACTTCAATTTATAGGTAGATAGTGCAGGTCACCCGGTTTCTACCGCTGCTCACCATGTGAACATCTGTCATCTGTTTTGCCGCCAATACAAATTCCTTGTTCTGTCCAATGGAGAAGAGAGAAATCTTGGCTCATACTACAGCAGCCGCCTCCATTGTACTCAACAAGGAACCCACATATCATACGTTAAGCAGCGCCAGAAACAGAGTCACCATGCCGTCAGATTCCCTTTAGAATAAAAATACTTGTACTTGGTATCGGCGAATACTAGAATTAAAGTATTGGTACTCGTACTCGGTCTTAAAAAAATGGTATCGGGACATCCCTAATAGAAACATAGAATGTGTCGGCAGATAAGAACCATTTGGCCCATCTATTCTGCCCAGTAATCTGAATTCTATCAATATCCCTGGCCCTAGCTTATATGATAGCCTTATGCTTATCCCATGCATGTTTAAACTCCTTCACTGTATTTGCAGCGACCATCTCTGCAAGAAACCTATTACATGCATCCACTACTCTCTCTGTAAAGTGATACTTCCTGATATTACTTTTAAACCTTTGCCCTTCTGTGGTAGTTTTTCTTCTTTTAAAAATGCTCTCCTCCTCTACCGTGTTGATTCCCTTTATGTATTTAAAATCTCTATCATATCCCCTCTATACAGTCTCTATACATGTTAAGGTCCTTTAACCTTTCCTGGTAAGTTTTATCCTGTAATCTATGTACTAGTTTAGTAGCTCTTCTCTTAACTCTCTCTAGAGTATCTAAATCCTTTTGGAGATACGGCCTCCAGTACTGTGCAAAATATTCCAAGTGAGGCCACCAGTGTTCTGTACAGCGACATAAGCACTTCTCACTTTCAACTGCTTATACCTCTCCCTATACATCCAAGCATTCTTCTAGCGTTTCCTGCTGCTCTATTACATTGTCTGCCTAACTTTAAGTCTTCTGAAATAATTACTCCTAAGTCCCTTTCCTCAAATAGTGAGGTCAGGACTGTGTCAAATATTCTATATTCTACCCGAGGGTTTTTATACCCCAGGTGCATTATCTTGCACTTAACAACATTAAATTTCAGTTGCCAGAGTTCTGACCATTCTTCTAGTTTGCCTAATTCTTCTAGTTTGTTCCATTTGGCATATCCCTCCAGGAACATCAACCATGTTACATATCTTTGTGTCATCAGCAAAAAGACACACCTTACCTTTTGCGATATCACTAAAGATATTAAACAAAATTGGTCCCGGTACAGATCCCTGAGGTACCCCACTGGTAACAAGACCTTGCTCTGAATATACTCCATTGAGGTGCCCCACTGGTAACAAGACCTTGCTCTGAATATACTCCATTGACTACTACCCTCTGTTGTCTGTCATTCAGCCACTGTCTAATCCACTCAACAATATGGGAGTCCAAGCTCAATGACTGTAGTTTATTGATAAATTTTCTATGTGGACAGTGTCAAAAGCCTTACTAAAATCTAGATATGCGATGTCTACTGCCCCTCCGCCATCTATTATTTTAGTCATCCAGTCAAAAAAATCATTAAGATTTGTTTGATATGATCTCCCTGAAGTAAACCCAAGTTGTTTTTCATCTTGCAATACATGGTATTTTAGATGTTCTACATTCCTATCTTTAGTAGGGTTTCCATTAATTTCCCCACTATTGATGTCAGACTTACTGGCCTATAGTTGCTTGATTTCTCTCTACTACCTTTCTTGTGAATGGGCACAACATTTGCTAATTTCCAATCTTCCAGGACAACTCCTGTTACCAGTGATTGGTTAAATGAATCTGTTAACGGTTTTCATAGCTCACTACTAAGTTATTTTAATAATTTTGGGTTCATCCCATAAGGCCCCTCTGACTTATTTGTCTTCACTTTAGACAGCAAACGTAGAACCTCTTCCTCTGTAAAGACACATGCATCAAGCGATTCCTTAGTCTTCCTCCCTAATGGAGGTTCTTTTTCTTCTGTAAAAACTGAACAGAAGTATTCATTAAGGCAGTCGGCTAGCCCTTTATTCTCTTCTACATACCTTCCTTCCTTTGTTTTTAATTTAGTTTTTCCTTGTTTTAATTTACTTTTTTGATATATGTATCTGAAGAATGTCTTATCCCATATTGTCACACCAAACTCCAAAAATGGGCTGGACAAAATTATTGGCACCCTTAACTTTATATTTGATTGTACATAATTTGGAAAAGATAACTGAAATCAGTCGCTTCCTATAACCACCAAAAAGCTTCTTACACCTCTCAGCTGGAATGCTGGACCACTCTCCCTTTGCAAACTCCTCCAGGTCTCTCTTATTGGAAGGGTGCTTTTTCCCAACAGCAATATTAAGATCTCTTCACAGGTGTTCAATGGGATTTAGATTGCTGGCCACTTCAGAACTCTCAAGCGCTTTGTTGCCATCCATCTCTGGGTGCTTTTTGACATATGTTTGGGGTCATTCTTCTGCTGGACCCAAGATCCACTGGGCTGTACAATTAAACACAAAATCCATTGGTAATCCTCAGATTTCATGATGCCTTGCACACATTAAGGACACCCAGCGCCAGAGGCAGCAAAACAACCCCAAAACATCATTGAACCTCCACCATATTTCACTTTAAGTACTGTATTCTTTTTTTTGTAGGCCTCATTCCGTTTTTGGTAAACTTTAGAATGATGTACCGTATTTATCGGGGTATACTACGCACCGGCCTAGAACACGCACCCTCATTTTACCAAGGATATTTGGGTAAAAAAAGTTTTTTACCCAAATATCCATGGTAAAATGAGGGTGCGTGTGCGCGCGTGTATACCCCGATATACCCCCAGGAAAGGCAGGGGGAGAGAGGCCGTCGCTGCCCGCTTCTCTCCCCCTGCCTTTCCTGGGGTCTAGAGCCCTGCTGCCGGCCCTTCTCTCCCCCTAGCTATCGGCGCCGCTGCCCGTTCTGTCCCCCTGACTATCGGTGCCGGCACCCCATTGCCGGCGCCGATAGCCAGGGGGAGAGAAGGGGCAGTGGCACTGATTGCCGGCGCCACTGCCCCGTTGCCTCCCCCCATCCCCGGTGGCATAATTACCTGGGTCGGGTCCGCGCTGCTGCAGGCCTCCGGCGTGCGTCCCCGGCGTCGTTGCTATGCGCTGCACGGTGCGGTGCATGACGTCAGTGCGCCGCGCCGTGTATAGCAACGACGCAGGGGTCGCATGCCGGAGGCATGCAGCAGCGCGGATCCGACCCAGGTAATTATGCCACCGGGGATGGGGGGGAGGCAACGGGGCAGCGGCGCCGGCAATGGGTGCCGCTGCCCCTTCTCTCCCCCTGGCTGTCGGCGCCGCTTCTCTCCCCCTGGCTATCGGCGATGGGGCACCGGTACCGATAGTCAGGGGTACAGAACGGGCAGCGGCGCCGATAGCTAGGGGGAGAGAAGGGCCGGTAGCAGGGCTCTAGACCCCAGGAAAGGCAGGGGTAGAGAAGCGGGTAGCGACGGCCTCTCTCCCCCTGCCTTTCCTGGGAGTGTATCGGCGTATAACACGCACATAGACTTTAGGCTAAAAATTTTAGCCTAAAAAGTGCGTGTTATACGCCCATAAATACGATACTTTACCAAAAAGGTCTTTTTTGGTCCCCTTAGGGGACTATCTATAGCAATCACTTGATTGCTAATACTTTTCAGTGCTATGCATAGGGCATAGAACTGATCAGTGTTATCTGTCATCTTCTGCTCTGGTCTGCTCGATCTCAGACCAGAGCAGAAGACCCCTGAAGATGGCTGGAGGCAGGTGAGGGGACAGGTGACCGCACTGCCGCAGATGTCATCTGTATTGATCACGGCATCTGAGGGGTTAATGGCACACATCAGCATGATCACCGATATGCGCAGTTACCGGCTGGTCCCTGGCTGCTGATAGCAACCGGGACCTGCCACTCATAACCAGAACATTTACGTCCTGCGTTGTTAAGGGGTTAATTGTAACAGATCTATGCTTTAGTTTATCTTAAATGTTTTATTGTAAATCTGAAGATTTTATCGGTACCATGTTTGTTTTGATAGGACTTTTTCATCGCTTTTTATTCATTTTTATATGGTAAAAAAAAGTGACCAAAAATATGCTAAATACGCCGCGTCTGAAGGGTTGATACCGGGCATCACTGCCACCGTTGATGTCCGTTATTAGCCACGGGTCCCAGCTGCTGATGGCCGCTGGGACCGACCCAATATGACGTGGGGTCACCGCGTGACCTTGTGTTATATTGCGGGAGACGGCGCAGGATGTAAATATACTTCCTGCGTCGTTAAGGGGTTAAATTAAATTTACATATATCTATGTGAATTATAAAATATCAAATCTTTGAGTTCAATTCCTAGCATGCTCAAGAGAATACAGCATTCGGCAAAGCAAAGGTGGTAATTTTTATCCATGCCCAATATGATTTACTGTCAATTAAATTAACTTTTGACATGTTGCAAAGACATGTCTAAAGTAGATCGGTCAGGGACTCAGTGCTGAGATCCTCTTTTTTAATCCCTAGCAAAGCATGTTTCACCCTGCTATAATGAAGTCTGACTGATGGCAGGATACAGGCTCCTGCAGTCATTGAGACAGTGCAGTGAGCCTACTATATCTGACAATTGGAGGGGATGTTGGCATAGTGACACCGACCTATCTAAACTTTTGACTCAACTGTGCGACATGTCAAAAGTTTAAATGGCGTGTTTAGTGTTCTCCTTATGTTTTGTAAAACTTGCTGCCGTGTAGGTTATTATTAGAACATTCCAGCCTGCTAAAGGTATTTTCCCATCTGAAGCATTTTGGCACATCCACAAACTATTTCTGAAATCAAGAAAAGTGTCCCATGTCCTCAATTGTAGAGGCACAGTATCTACTAGCTTCATCAGCATCCATAGAGAAGTAGATGAACTCTTGTGCCATAGTCATCAGTGAAGTCTAAGGGGGATACAGAAAGAGCCAGCATCCTGTTGATATGCAGGAAATGATTCAGCTGGGAATAGCTTTTTAATAAAGCATTTCCTATAACATTATAAGGGCATTGATATTTATGTAATTTCCTTAAATTGACTTAATTGGGGCTTCACTTTAATATATTTGTACAGTACTGGTAACCTGGTAGTTCCCGTTAACCAAGCTTTTCACAGTACAGATGCTTGTGAAAGCCTGTTTCCCTGTAATCAGCTCCCGGTGCATGGCCGTGCCTGGAGAGTTGTATTCTTTTTACTGTAGTAAATTAATTCATTAATATTGGTTAGAATGAGCAGGTGCGTTCCGGTGGCTTAATTACTTTTTCTAAAAGTAATATTTACATTGACGTCCTGTAATGAAGCCGACCCTGTAGATTCTGTTTTTCTTTTTATCTTTAGTCATTCCCAATTAATGAAACATTTATTGGAGGCATTTGCTGCACACATGATCCTTCTTCTAATGCAGTGACTAGCTTTCCTTCCCTTTTGCAATAACACTGGGAAAAAAAGAAAACAGAAGTCCTCGCTGCTTTATTTCCTTGGAGGTTATTGAAATCCACTATAAGAAAATATTTGATTTTGGATTTCACATATCTTTACAGTTTTTAATTAACTATATATGCTTTATTGCACTTAGGGGATATATTTTTTTTGTTTACAAGGCCTTAAGATTAGACCTTGTTTCGCACCTCAAGTTTCTTTTTATTTGTATACTTTAATTTCACAGTGATTTTGCTTGGTATGTGTATGGCACTAGCAAATAATCAAAGAGCTTGTTCTTAGAATGTTTTCTCTCTCCGCACACATAGATAGATTACACATACCTGTAAGGGAATAAAAATATATAAAGGAACTGTAAAGCAAAAGAGGAACAGTCACTGAAAGGGGTCATCCAGGATTTTAAGAAACATAAAAAAAAAAGGCTTGAAATGTTATAAAATATAGAAAAAAAATTAACCAACTCTTAACTACAGTGTTTCTCCGAAAATAGGACCGGGTGCACATTGAACAACATGGCGGTTCCACAGTATTTACCCCCCCCCCCCCCCTCCAATTATCATCATGTGATATGCGCGAGCTGCGCATGTCACATGATAATAATGGGGGGGGGGGGGGTAAATGCCCCCCAACGTCCCTAACCCCCCCCCCCCAACCCGGTTTATCAGCCCAGCGCTGCACCCCACAATCCCCACATCGGGGTACTGATTATTTGTCACCCGCGAGCGCAGCTTCTCTTCCCCCCCCCCCCTGCCAAATAATTATCAGCCGCTGCGCTGTATCTATTCCTGTACCAGGGCTGGAAATATTAAAAAGCAATCTTTAGCTTACCTTCGTCCTCCGTTCCCCCGTTGCTAAGGCACCGGCCTCATGGTCCCTCCGCTGTTCTTGCTGCTTCCTGGTGTTGTGACATCTCAGAGCTTTCAGCCTATCACCGGCCGCAGCGATGTCCCGCCTCGGCCGATGATAGGCTGAGCCGACTGTCATGTAAGAAGCCGGCCGGCGAACGAGAACAGCGGAGGACAGCGAGGCCGGTTCCTTAGCAACGGGGGAACAGAGGACTAAGGTAAGTTAAAGATTGCTATTTAATATTTGCAGCCCGGGCATTGTCTAGGTCAGTGGTCTTCAACCTGCGGACCTCCAGATGTTGCAAACATTTGCAATATCTGGAGGTCCGCAGGTTGGAGACCACTGGTCTAGGTCTTATCGGGGTAGGGCTTATATTGCAGCCCACCCTGATAATCCGGCTAGGGCCTATTTTTGGGGTAGGTACTATTTTCGGGGAAACACAGTATTTAATCTGCTGCTATTCCAGTGGTCTCCCACTGGTACTGCAGCATTGACAATTCACATGAACATTGCAGCTGCTCACTGGACATAGTGTCCTAGTGTGCACAGCAAAGCAAACAGTGAAATTTACTGCCTTTAGGGAATACTTTTACATAAATAGTGAATATAAATATATAAAAAAAACATCACATGTTTAACAATGTGTTTATAGTAGAACTATTTAAATAATATGATTATTATTTTTTTTTACTCAAATAGGAAAATAGTATCTGGAATATCACTTATATTTTTCATTACTTTCTATTAATTAAAAAGTGGGAAGGCTAAAGGAGTTGTCTAGGTATCTAAAACGTATGACTAACTGACAGAATGTTTTAAAAATAATCCAACGTCATCTGGTCACTGCTGGTCCTACTAGCTGTCTCAGCAGGGCCTGCCCTTCCCTAGTTTTTGTTGAAATTACTGTTCACTACATATATTTATCATCTCACCAATTTTGGCTGGACTAGTCACTGTGTACTGGGGCCTCTTGACTTTCCTCTGACAGATGTCACAGAGAGAAGGTTCGGGCATGTTGACTTCTCAGAAGAGATAGCTGTCAGTCAAATGAGTGTTCAGCTGACAGCTGTTGTATGTGAACAACTAGCTTTTAGTAACTGGAGGTATTGTTCAACCATACAACCCATTAATTATGTTTTTCAGGCTCCCATAAACTATGTTCCTTTTCCAGCAAGATAATGGTGAAATATCTGTTTTTCCACTCCAAATGTGTGACAGATTTGAGAATGGCTTGTGTACAATTCAGCTTTGTGTGTCCATTCTATTTCTTGCATTACATCTGCAGATTATGCTGGAAAAATGTTTATTCCTCTTGATTGTTGTATTGTAGTAAATTTAAGTGATATCTTTGGTGTATAGCTCAGTATCAAGTTTACAGATGTTTGTTTCCCAGTGGACGGAACAGAGTCCTTTACACAGGTTTCTGCCAAGAATAAATTGTATAGCAAACTCCTTAGCAACAGTTTGTGACGGTGAAGGGACTCGAGCCAGCAGGTCACCAGCTTCCATGACCTTACTTCCTACCGAATGACTGAGAAAATCAGACGTGAAATAATAGGAGCTGAAGCTGTGATTGGGGTTTGATGATCCTCTACAGACCAGTTGCTGGCTCAACGCTCTTATGTTAAAAGTTCAAGTACAGCCTGATCATGTTAAATAATGTTTTTTGTATGTCATTTTATCATGCTTAGCTCATCAATTTTTGCAGTTTAAGAGAACATCAGAAATAATTATTGCTTCCTTTTTTAAATAGTTATTTGTCTACGTAAGCTGTGTAAAATTCTACTCCAAACTGTCAGGCATGGGGAAAGGGCTGTAGCTCCCATGAGGCGAACGAGGTGATTGCCTCAGGCGTGCTTCTTCAAGGGTGCACAGCGGCCAGGGATGGACTGGCTTTTGCCGCTACACTCACTTGCACAGGAGCAGGGAGAGTGAAAAAGGTCTCCCTGGTGAAGAAGCTGCAGCTGCTCTGGGGGCACAGGTTAGTGAGCCACTTCCTGAGCACTCTGAGGACCTCTCCAACCTGAGCAGTGAGCAGGAGAAGGATGCTGTCACTACCTGGAAGAAGAGAGACTCCCCTGCCCAGCCCAAACCGCTCGCCCCTGCTGTCCTGCCTGAGCCCCAACCTCCTGCCCGGCCTGTCTAGCTTCAAAAACCACAGGAACTCTGTGCTGTAGTGCCGATTTTCTGGGGATGGAGCAGTGCAAAATGAGCGAAGCCTTGGGGCACCCCCTGTTCAGCCCGACAACCGAGGACTGGGGTAATGTCTGGCCAAGCTCCTGGTCTCTCCCTGGACCTTGGAGTAATTGTCTCGGCACAGAATGGAGCTTAAGGTGAGGATGGGCTTTACGGGGTGTGTGGTGGTCTTGCCCTCATTCCTGCTGCTATAAGTGCCAGCATTAACTCCCAAGGAAACTACAAGTCCCGGCATCACCTCCCAGTGTCAATACAGGTCCCAGAATCCCCATCCTGTGCCACTGCAAGTCCCAGCATGTATCACTACATGCTGGCACTTATAGTGACACAGAAGTGATTCTGGGACCTGTAGTGATGCATATTGAAAGGAGTTATGCTGGAACTTGTAGTTCCATAAAGAGGTGATGCTGGAACCTGTAGTGACTCAAGGTGGTGATGCCAGCATCACCCTCCCTGTGTCACAGCAGATCTCACTACAGGTCCCAGAATTACCTGAGGGTAGGGAAAAGGTGGGAAATGGTTTTTATTTGGTATTAGTATGGTAGTATTATCCATTCACTATGTGGTAGTTATGATAGTGGTCAAGGTGTGGTGCAATTATCTGTCACCTGTATGGTGATGTTATTGGTGATATTGGTCTCTGTATAGTGGTGTTACTGGAACATCTTTGCACAGCATCGCCGCTCTCTTCCATTTTGGGGGGGGGAGGGGGTCCAATTTTCTATTCTTGCTTCGGGCGCAAAAGGAGCTAGCTACCGCTCTGCTGGGGGGCTGAAGACATGAGCAATTATCATCACAATTTATAAATTTTGAGCAATTGTAGCAATACATTTTCATAGAGAATAAAATATTTTTTTCCCCTTCTATTTTACTTTTGAAATTGAATGTGTGCCCATGTGCAAGTGGGGTAACATGCAGCATAAAATTACAAGGCGGCAAGTTTTTGTTGTGAAGCTTAGTAAAAAATATGCCAAAAGAATATTTGAGAGTATAGAGTTTTTATTTTTAACAAATATGCCTATGCAGTATACCTTCTGACAAAAAAATTTTTTTTAAATCAGATATTTTTATTGAAACATTTTCAACAAAAAAAGCAGCATACAAAAACAGAAAATCCATCCCACCCACACAGAAACCTTTTGCAGTCTAATGATATGATTTCATTTTGCAATCAATTCAGATATAGTGGGTGGGGAAGCCCGTAACCTATGCTGTGCAATTAGATTACGAGCTTGGTACAAAATCCTACTAATACCAATGTATAAGCCACCATCCTCATCCAACCCATCCAGATATCCCAATACACATGTCAAAGCAGACAAACTAAACGGACAATCATACACCCGGCTAATCAGCTTACCCACATCATTCCAAAAATGTGTAAGGTGAGTACATTCCCATATCACATGAAGCAAGTGAGCATCGGGCAAGGAATCCTATGCAAGAAGGCGGGAGTATGATACATCCCGTGGGCCTCAGAGACTGCAAGCTGCGGGGTCATAGAAATAATCTTTGCCCATTGCTCATCCAAAATGGGACCCACATCCACCTCCCATTTATCCTTAATACTCAACTGATAGGCCTCATAGGACAGTAGTATAACACAGGTATCACACTTTTAGTAGAAATTTGAGTGAATAACTCATATACCACCACGGATGAGCCGACAGTCAAATCACAAGCTCAAGACTGCGCATCAAGGGCTTTTGGATACCCCTGCGTCTACCATGACCCAGGGGAAAGCAGTGGGAAAGCAAACCATTAACCCGAATTCTAGCCTGAGGGGCAGCATATAAAAATTGCACCCATGTCAAGAACCTGGGCCCAAATCCCATGTGACGCATGACACTCCACAGAAAATGCCACTTGAAACTGTCAAAAGCTTTGGCAGTTTTGAGTGATAGCTCTGTCCAACAAACAGCACTCTCAGGCTGCAACTGGAGGTTCAGAAAGAGCCTCCTGATGTTATCCACCGTCGACTTCCCCGGCATGAACCCAGTCTGATCTCAATGTACCAGAGTAGTAATGACCCTCAGGAGATGGTTGGCTAAGAACTTCACTATTAATTTAACATCAGAGCACAGCAGGGAGATTGGTCTATACGAGCCCGCCGACAGTGGGTTCTTACCGGGCTTTAAAAACAACACAATAATGGCCTCCAGGATAGACCCAGGCAAATCCTCTTATTCCTCTGCAGCCTGCAAAACCTCCATCAGCCAGGGCAACAGAAATTCCTGATTATTGTTTAAGATACTCATTGGGGAGCCCATCAATACCTGGTGACTTCTCAGAAGGCAAGTCCCCCAACGCACATTCTAATTCCTCAAGGGTAATAGGCTCATCTAGAAGGTCTCTGAGTCTGCGACAGCGCCAGGAGCAAGATACCAGAAACAAACTGGTCAGTAGCAACCAGATCATATGTTAATTTAGAGGAATACTTCTCCTCATAAAAGGAAACCAAGATACTCCAAATTGTCCGCATCATCCTGGACAACAATCCCGGCACTATCGTAGAGACAAGAAATAGAGCCAGACCCCTATGTGGCCCTAATAGTACAGGCCAGCAGACGACCCGTGCTTTTGCCACTCTCAAAATAGCGCTGCCGTTGAAAGAAGCACTTGTTATCCACCATCTGCAACAATTGTGAGTCTAATAGGGTCTGTAAGGACTGCCAATTATTTCTAGCCAGGTCAGAAGGGTCGCTAAAAAACTGTTGTTCTGCCTGGAGCACCCTAATTTTAGGTTTACAGGTTATGTCCCTGATGAAAATACCTCTTACATACGCCTTCAAAGAATCCCATACGATACCCACCAAGGCAGTCCCCACATTGATCCCGAGAGAGGTTTCCACATCAGACTTGAACGTAAGGCCCACTAAGGGGGCTTAAAGCCAAAAGGGATTTAGTCGCCACAGAGAACCCCCGCAACCTAGGATGAGAGTGGAAAGTAAGACGCACATAAAACGGGAATGATCAGAAAGACTACAGGGGAGATACTCCACCGACATAACCAGGGGGAAGACAAACTCATTGCCCAGTGTGAGATCAATACGTTAGAGCGTACCATGAGAGCTAGAATAGCAGGAGTATTACACCCTAGTAGGACTACGTCTCCTCCATAGATCTGCCCACCCCACCTTCTCCCCAAACCTAGCCAAACCCGTAGAACCAAGAGTACCAGATGGCCCTTTGTCACTAAGCCTAGCAAGCGTCGGGTGCAAAAGATTATTAAAATCTCTGACCATTAGCAGCGGTGCATCAGGAAGAGAGGATAAATAAGACCCCACCCTGCGCAAGCCATCGCTCCAGTATGGGGGGGGGGGAATATAGAGTGCAACCAGCACTCACAGGGTACGGTTAAAAGTGCCATAAGGGCAAACAAATCTACCCTCCGGATCAATAAGACTAGAAGTACGTGAAAACAAAATGCTTCTATGAATAAGAACACTTACACCTCAGGTATGCGAGCAAAAAGTGGCATGGAAGGTGTGGCAAAACCACGGTTTATACAGCACATATTTAGTATCACTCGTCAAGTGCGTCTCAGAGAGGCACAATACAGCAGGTTGATAGGATTTGAGTGCTTGAAAAACATCAAGACCCTTAGTGGGATCATTGAGGGAAACAAGGGAAGCATAAGTAAATATACAAGGGGACGGATGCAGTAGCCACCAGTAGTCTGAATCAAGAAGGGAAGTAAAGAACAAAGCACTGCACATTAAGCGTAAGGAAGGACAGAAAACACCACAGACAGACAACAAAAACCAAACAGACTCAGGGGGCAAACAAACAGCCCAGGTAGAGTGAGCAGATAGCATATAAACAGAAGATACCTCTCAAATCCGAGCTAATGAGAGCAAGATATAGAGAACATCTGGCAAAATGTACAAAGACCCAGAGAACATATAATCAGGAATATAGGCAATAAATGAAAAAAATAACTAGCAAAAATGGAATAACATTGGCACATGGGCAAGGTCAAAACCATAGGGCCTTAATATGAATCAAGGCACAGAAAGTCCAAAGTAGGCGGGCAGGACCAACATCAGTCCACACAGGAACTTCAGGTAGGGGCATGCCGTATTTGCGCCTCTAGAATATCCAGCCATTCCGCAGCCGCCACAGAGGTGTCAAACAGATGGGTAGTTCCTAAGGCAACCACACGGAGGTGGGCAGGGAATAGCATAGAGTAAATCACATTTAGTGCACGCAGGCCTCAGTTAACATACGTATATTTGGCTCGCCTCTTTTGAATCTTGTCCGAAAAATCCGGGAAAATAGAAATACGGTTGCCATTGATAGAGCGAGTCCATGTCCTTAGCTTTACGCAGAATGACATCTCTATCCTTATGGTGTAAAATACGGATTAGAACAGCTCAGGTTGGGGCTCCAGGAGGGAGAGGAGGAGTCTGCACCCTGTGGGCATGCTCAACAGCAAACAGAGACGTCAAAGTCTCTTTTCCAAATGTAGTAAGAAGCCAAGTCTCAAAATATTCCCCAGGGTCACGACCCTCAAATTTTTCAAGGACGCCCACGAGGTGCACATTATTCAGCCGCAAGCGGTTTTCCATATCATCAGGTTTAGTGGCAAGTGCAGTCAGGTTATTAATAACACCATGCATATCTCTCTTGAGCGGAGGGACATGAACCACTGTTTCCTCAACCGCACTAATCCTCTCAGAAACTTTTTGCATATCATGGCGGATAAGGTAAATGTCGTCACGCTAATCACCTGGGAGCATTTTAACATCAGTGTTGCCCTTAGAGATGGCCAAAAAGATATCTTTCAATGTTGCCTCAGCAGTAGTAGGTGGAGATAATAGGATACTTAATGCAGCAGGCACCACACTGGCAATGGAGGGGTTAATAGAGGCAGGGAGCCGTGCAGCCACAGCAGTAATAGTCCCAGCAGAGGAGACAGCATTTTTGGGCCCACCAGTGTCTGCAGGGAATAAGGCAGCAATGGTAGATGAGTCCCCAGAATAGGCAGATGGCACTCCAGTATGTAGGGGTTAACTCCAGACTGACATTCTCCCCTCGGTAAAATAGAGGGGTCTGCCACTGCTGAAGAATCCGGGACCCCGGCCAGCAAGCCAGTTAGCCCCTTCACGCTCCTCCTCTCTCCAGTCATGCAACGGAGCCCACTGCGGCTGATCTGTGACCCGCACGAAGTGCTGCAGCCGCTCTGTGACTCCCGCCACCTCAGCACAAGATGGTGCCGGCTCCCCTGCATCTTGGCCTCACCGTCTTCCTGCGCTCCCTGCGTCTGCTTATTGCGTCTCTGGCCAGCCATCCCGACTCCACAATGTTCCGGGCACCTTCACCCCACCCGCAGGTAGTAATGAGAATCAGCAATCTGGCCAGAAGTCCAGGATGATTAAAGGATGCTGGGCGGAGCTCTGGACCACGCGTGCTAAACCATGCCCCACATTCTGACAAATTTAGTATGTGGGTTTCATAGTGCACAGTCTAATTGACTGTTGCAGCAGGGGGGTGGGGGAGGGGATTTAAAGGGGAGGGGTGTATCATCAATACTTTTTATATTAATTAATACCAGGGACTGATAAAAAAAATAAAAAAATGTTAATGTTTGAATTCCCTAATATGTAGATATGCTCTTGTTGTTCAAAGACTAGCATTATAAAGAGAGTCCTGGACATTGCTTGTATGTCCAATTAAAACAACAATATCACTTAATAAGTTATTACTTTGTATATAAATTCACACACCTTTTCTTGTTTTTTTTCTGCAGGACAAAACGTACTCACGTTCCTGTGGATGAATACATCTTTGAGCTTCCTAACTTGACCATTCAAGCTACAAGAGCTCAGACCCTTCTTCTGCAAGTTATTTGTCAAAGTTGGTCTTTTGGTAAAAACTCTTCTGGTCCTACAGGTCTGAGTGAAGCTTTGCTGACTGAAGTCTTTTCAGGTAACTAGTTTTTGTAAAGCCTCAATTGTTGGATGCTAGTAAAGCATGCTTTGCTGTATATAGTAAAAATTAAGCCTCAATTGTTGGATGCTAGTAAAGCATGCTTTGCTGTATATAGTAAAAATTAAGCCTCAATTGTTGGATGCTAGTAAAGCATGCTTTGCTGTCTATAGTAAATTTGGCAAATAATATATATGGTACCGCTCCTCTGTCATTTAAAATAAAATAAAAAATACAAAAGGGGGGTGGTAAAACTTCTTTGGAAACATCAGTAGCAGGGAATGCTGAAGCAATTGTGATGCTGGTGGCAGTAAGTACTACAATCCTGTTTTTTCAGCGAACTTTGTTAGGGCTGTCCTAGGAGTCTTGTAATAATATACTCTGCCAATGTGGGCAGGTTCGCTTCAAGTCTTAAATAAATAATAAATTATGATTTCTCATAGCTAGATAAATACGCTAAGCCCTGAAAACCAACAGGGTTTTCCTTTCCTTTTGGGCTGCACCATTATAGTCAAAGTGGTGGTATTTCTGAACACAGGAGGAACAGTGCTGTACATCTTGGCATGTATTTCCAAAATTTATGAACTATATATGAAAAATATCTCCTATGAATAACACCTTCAACAAAAAAGAAAGAAATCAATATAAATTTTTTTACACCAGCTTTGCACTGGTTGCGGCAACAAAATGTTGGCTTAAACTAATCACTATACCCCTAATTTAATACTTTAGAGGTTGTAGTTTTAAAAATGCAGTCAATTCTGGTTGGGGGTATGATGTTTTGCCATTTCAAATCCTTTGCATGGTGTTCTGCTGATTCAAATCACTTCCCAAAAGCCATCAGGGTGATTTGTTTTGGGGCCCGCCATGTGGGCAGTCAGCAGATTATGTCCTAACAGGACAGTATTTCTGACCACTGAAGAAATGACACAATAGAACAATAGATGTTGGGATGCTTTTTCTCAGTTCCATGTACTAAGTGCAAAAAACAACAACCCTATAGATGACTTTTATGCAAATAATCAAAATTGTATTTTTTACACCATTATTCATACCATTTTATTTTTTGCCTCATTTACAGTGACAAAATGAAGGGTCTAATTACACAATAATGAACATTTTAGTTTAGTTTAAGAAATGGGATCACTACTGTGGCGTTACCACATATAATACACAGTCCCTCAACTGCTACACAGTGCTCAAAAACTATTCCTGAGCCCCTTTCCTTCTGAGCCTTGTCTTGTTTCCAGAAAACAGTTCATGATTACATATTGGGGAATGTTGTACTTTGGAGAACCTGCCTTACTAATTGTTGGGTGTGTTTTTTTTCTCCTACAATGATGTTAAAAAATGTAAAATTTTGAGCTGATGGTACTCATTTTTGGAGAAAACATCATTTTAAATTTTTTGGTTTAATTCTAATATAACCTGTCAGTTCAACATTCTTTCTATGCCCCTTCGTAAATTCCTTAAGGGTTATAGATTTCCAAATGGTTCTTCACTTAGTCTCTTTGATTTGGCACCCCAAGGCCTCTGAAAATCTAAATAAAGGGTTGTTTATTATATAAATCAGGCGTGCCTCTGCACTGGTGGGGGTTGAATTTAGTGGTGTGTTAGATACAAGTCTTGATAAATCCCCCCATAATGTTTAGGTCAAAATTTACCACTAACATAAAGAGTTACAGAAAATCAATCTTAGAATAACTTGATTAAGAAAAAGTATCAAAGATACTGCTGCCTGATTTTATATAGGTTTATGTTAAATATTGTTTTCCCCCTTTATTTACTCAATTTTTAAAATGGAAACGGGGGCGAGTACATGAGGTTAAGTGGTCCTCAATGGACATAAATATTTCAAGCATTTTAGAGGCCCAGTGCACAGAATGTAATGTGTTGGAAAACCTTTGATTTGTCGATTAATTGACCCAGAAATATTATGCACGAAACAGCAGATGTGCAAACTAAACAATAAAATGTAATTGGTGCCCAGCAGGCAGCATTTGATGGACATATTTATGGCACTGTGTACCTTAATGCCGAAAGTTCACTGAATTTACATCCATCTTGAAAAGTGTGACTTTTTCATTTTACCCTTATGGGATTTAACTAGCAAAATAAAATATTTTTTTGAATTTTTTCATTCAAACTATTTTGGTTAGTATTTTTTTTTATTGTACAATGTATTAGCTATAATGTACTGCTTTTACTTTTGTTTAAATATCATTTATAACTTTTTTTCTGTATAAAATGTAAGGATGTAAGGGCAATCCTACAAAAATAAATATATCAGATATCCCTAGAAAGGAACCTGGTACATTGAAAATGCAGTTAATTCTATAGGCATCATGTTACAGAGCAGGTGGAGCTTGATTGATATGTAGTTTTGTGAGAAAAGTTCCAGGATAACTTGTCACATACTCATCTCAATCTCTGCTCATACTGGGCAAGTGGGTGGTTCCTACTCAGTACCGTGGACTGCTATTTTTGATTGTGTGTGTGTGTATACAGTGGGGCAAAAAAGTATTTAGTCAGCCACAAATTGTGCAAGTTCTCCCACTTAAAAAGATGAGAGGCCTGTAATTTTAATCATAGGTATACCTCAACTATGAAAGACATAATGAGGAAAAAAATCCATAAAATCACATTGTCTGATTTTTAAAGAAAATAAGTGGAGGAAAATAAGTATTTGCTCAATAGCAAAAGTTCATATCAATACTTTGTTATATACCCTTTGTTGGCAATGACAGAGGTCAAATGTTTTCTGTCTTCACAAGGTTTTAACACACTGTTGCTGGTATTTTGGCCAATTCCTCCATGCAGATCTCCTCTAGAGCAGTGATGTTTTGAGGCTGTCACTGTGCAACAGGGACTTTACACCCTCCAAAGGTTTTCTATGGGGTTGAGATTTGGAGACTGGCTAGGCCAATCCAGGACCTTGAAATGCTTTTTACTAAGCCACTCTTTCGTTGCCCGAGTGGTGTGTTTGGGATCATTGTCATGCTGAAAGACCCAGCCACATTTAATCTTCAATGCCCTTGCTAATGGAAGGAGGTTTCACTCAAAATCTCATGATACATGGCCTCATTCTTTATTTCCTTTACACGCATCAGTCGTCCTTGTCCCTTAGCAAAAAAAAACAGCCCCAATGCATGATGTTTCCACCCCCATTTTTCACAATAGTTCCACCCCCATGCTTCACAGTAGGAGTGGGGTTCTTTGGATGCAACTCAGCATTCTTTCTCCTCCAAACCCAACAAGTTTAGTTATTACCAAAAAGTTCTACTTTGGTTTCATCTGACCATATGCCAGTCTCCCAATACTCTTCTGGATCATCCAAATGCTCTCTAGCAAACTTCACACGGGCCAGGACATGTAGTGGCCTAAGCAGGGGGACACATCTGGCACTGCATGATTTGAGTGGCGTAGTGTGTTACTGATGGTAGCCTTTGTTACTTTGGTCCCAGCTCTCTGCAGGTCATTCACTAGGCCCCCCCCCCCCCCATGTGGTTCTGGGATTTTTGCTCACCATTCTTGTGATCATTTTGACACCACAGGGTGAGATCTTTCGTGGAGCCCCAGATCGAGGGAGATTATCAGTGGTCTTGTATGTCTTCCATTTTCTAATAATTGCTCCCATGGTTCTTCACACTAAGCTGCTTACCAATTGCTGATTCAGTCTTCCCAGCCTGGTTCAGGTCTACAATTTTGTTTCTGGTGTCCTTAGACAGCTCTTTGGTCTTGACCATAGTGGAGTTTGGAGTGTGACTGTTTACGATTGTGGACAGGTGTCTTTTATACTGATAACAAGTTCAAACAGGTGTCATTAATACAGGTAATGAGTGGAGGACAGAGGAGACTCTAAAAGAAGTTGTTACAGGTCTGTGAGAGCCAGAAATCTTGCTTGTTTGTAGGTGACCAAATACTTGTATGTATAATGTGAGGGGTGGACTTCCTTATAGGAGATACTGTATATATAATGTGAGGGGTGAAGTCACTTATGGGAGATACTGTATATATACAGTATCTCCTATAAGTGAGTCCACCCCTCACATTATATATACAATACCTTTACATAAGTGAGTCCACCCCTCACATTATATAATGTGAGGGGTGCACTCGCTTATGGGAGATGCTATATAAAATATGAGTGGGGGCTACTCACTTATGTGAGATACTGGCCCTGATTTAATAAGAGTGGAGTGCAGGTTTCTTTCTGGGTTTTAACTCCCTACAATTTTTTCCCCACTGTATTTACTAAGCTTTCCCTACATTTTGCACTTCTACCTACATTTTGCTTTTTTTTTAACACATGCTCTGATCTGTAGGGTTTCCTTCAGCTCAAATCCACCACATTTTCTGTGGAAACCTTAGTAAATATGTTTGTTTTTTTTTTGTGTGAAAATGTCAGGAACATGCCCCTTTTTCTGTGATCACGCCCAATTTCTGTGATCACGCCCAATTTTCCTGACAGACACACACCTTTTTCGAGTTTTCTCAGTAAAATGAAGAGTTTGTCGGGTTTTTCATTTCTGGCGCACAACCCGACAACTTGTCGGGTTTGCAATAGTAAATGAGGGCCACTGTGTATAGATCGTTTGCTTTTTATTTTTGCTCAGGATTGGCCTGTGGATAGTCCACTGCCATTCATTTTAGTAAATCTTGTTAGTTCAGTTTATTTTTGTGTATTTAAGCTTTAACAAATTTAATGTGTGCTGTGTATCCATTTAGATGCATAGAAACATATGGGGAAATGTATCAAAACCTGTGCAGAAGAAAAGTATAGCAGTTGAAACCAAAGTGCTTCTTTATTTTTGCAAAGGCCTTTCTAAAAATAATAAAAGGGATCTAATTGGTTGGTATGGGCAACTGCACCCCTTTTTCCTTTGCACAGATTTTGTTAAATCTCCACCATAATGGTCAGTTGTGATCAGTGCAACATCTGAAGGTCCACAGTTTGCGGAATACAGATAGACAACTATAAAAGACCACATTCTTTATCTAGACTACCCTTTTATAATATTTCCTTTCCTTTTTATTTTACCAATCTTAGTATGTTTATCCCATACATGCTTAAATCAATTTTCTAAAGAAAACTACGTTTGTAAAATTAGATTTGCACCACGTAGATATATGTAAACAAGCTGAGAATCTGCAAGATCATGACCAGGGCAGATCTTCATTCTCTAGTAGTTATCAATTAAAGTTTCTATAAAATTACGTCAAGTATTAAACTTGAAAATTTTGAGGAATTGATAAAGAAACTCTATTGGAAGTGTGTGCTACTTTTCATGATACAACGAATAAGCTCTATTCACATAAACTTAAATGTCAGTTATCCGATAACATTTTCATTTACATTTTTTATTGTATCTGGTCACTGTACCTTTACGTTTGCATATTATGGTGATGCAGACCCCTGTCTGTCAGTGTGTATTATATCCTCCTAAGGTCATTCAGACAGGAGTGAATCTTTGCACATCACAAGTCGTGTCTGCTGTCATTGGTGCTGAATCTTGTCCAGTGCACTAATAATACTCATGAGTACAGGTTAAGGGCTTATAGGCCCGGGTAATACAGTGTGAGAACAGCATTATATCATTGCCAGGTGCCTCACACAGTGCACATATATATTACACTTATCTACTGTAATATGGTATACTCCACTAAGGAAGGGGAGTCGAAACCTGGTAATGTGTGTTTATAGAGCTGTGGAATTTACTGTAAGCTCACTGTTTATCTTGCAGCTGTAATTCCAATTCTTAGACCAAAGGATTGATGAATCCTACTACATTATTAGAAGTATAGATAAACAGCCATTTTCATTCCAAAGGGGAGAAAAGGGAGATTGCTTCTTGGTGTGATAAGAGAGAATAGCATAAAAGTGAAATAAGACAGCAGCTCACCAGATGTGGTTGTGTAATCATGCACAACAATGGTAAGTGCATCAAGAGGTAGTGTATCCGCAGCCCTCTGGCTAGGCAAGGTATTCAATCGGTCTGGCTTCAAGGAGAATGCCGGCTCCACGTGGTGCAGGATACAAAAAGAATGGAGATTGGAAAAAATTGAGGTAGTTTATTTCCCAAGATGTAACGCGTTTCACTGCAGGAAAGCAGCTTCATCAGGAAATACAAAGCAAAATATGGCACGTGTGAACCTACCCTTTGTCCTGGCTGACAGTTTGGTTTACAAGGATTCCCCGCCTAACAACTACTATCTTTTAATTGTAGTGACCAAGCAGCATGTTCATAGCAACCAGGGTTATCAGATTATTTGTTTCCTAAGTTTTGTGCAATATAAAACAGAGTGAATGGTAGGATATAAACCACTAATATATATTAGTTGGAGGAAGAGATTATATGAGAAACTAATGTCTATTTAGTAATTTGTGGGGATTCATTTTGAGGACCGGTTTAACAAAAATTCAGCGGCTTGAGATTTTACACCTAAACCTTCTTAGAATTCTGTTGCCCCTGTTGGGTAGTTCATTATTTTGTTGACAACCCAGCACCATTAATCTAGACCTGGGTTTGTGGGGAAAATGACTTGCAGGCCTCACACTTCATGTGCTAGGCAATTGTCATGGGACTTGAATCCTGGTGTCTTTAAAGTTAAAATGAAATCTACTTTCCAGAGAGGAACTGTAAAACTATTTTATGCAAGATTTCATTTGGGATACCTTAATGGTTGAATAATAAATTTTACCTCATAAAAATGAAATTCAATAATACAGTAGCTTTTCTCAGTGCAGTAGCATCTGGTTGATCCTCATGAGAGCCAATATTTTCCAACTCATTAGGATCATGTCGTTCTGTATGTCGTCAACATTGGGTTAGCCAAGCTACCTTTACTTACATAACCGCCAAACTATTAAATAGGTCTCTTGTGGAGTGAAGTCAAATATTCCTCTTATTTTGCTTGTGCTTTGGAAGAAGAGAAGAAAATGTACGTAGTGTAAGACTTAAACATCTGGTCCAAACCACATCAGGGTAAAACTGAGGAAAGTAACAAGATTCCCTATTCCTCCCAGGTGTGCTTATAAAACAGACTGGAGTCTCTGCATAGTTCTTTAACCACTTAAGAAAAAAAAGAGGAAAAAAGAAGCCCTGGGAGTTGGGACAAGTGGGCCGCATGCCTCTGTTTTCAGGATGACAAACAAAAAGGATCATTGACTCAAGTATGACATAAATGTTTTCCTTTCGCCATAATGTGCCAGCTGTGATTCTCCGTGTTTTAACTCCCCGAGAGTTGCCAAAGTTGGTGCTTGTTTGCGTCTCCTTAAAGTAAAACAGCAAGGCCGTGCTTTTGTGGCGTAATTGTTGGGAGTGGTGAAATAAGGCAAAATACTGGCAAATGCCATGTTTTTTTTACAGTTTATTCTCTTTAGGGCCACCCCCCCCCCCTTCTTCCTTTTCTGGTTTTCAGTATTTAACTTCCAAATTTTTAGTACGTGAGTTTAGAACCTTATTTGATGGCATAAGATTGTATTTTCTTCTCTTTATGATAGACAGGTGATTTAATTTCTGATACATTAAAAGTAACTTCATTTTGTTAATTATTATGCACAATTATGCACACATATATGTAGACATACATATGACCCTTCGCCATTTGAGCTGGTCATCCCACCAGTATTTCACATGTTTTTTGACTATTTGAGGTTTTTTTTTTTTCAGATACATATGCAAACTTAGATTTGCATGCAGAATTGTTTTCATAACATTACAGCTATTATTCATCAATGACTGGAGAGTCAAAAACAATGTTGAAAGGAGGTTTAATGTGGCTTTCTAACCACCGGATCCTATTGATTGCAAGCAACAAAATTTCAATCATCACTTTTATGCAAGATGTTCCTATATCAGCTTTTAGTATGTTGACTATGTTCCCATCTGAATAAAGCCTATGATTGTAGCATGCCTCGCCAAACAGGCAGTATGATGTTTTTTATATAAACCATGACCTACCAACACTGGATCCATTGTTTATAATGGATTAAACATAGTCTAATAGTGACTACATTTTGTAGTCCCACAACAACTTTATACTACAACCTTAGACTACATTCAGATAACAACAAATCTTCCTTTGTCATCATGTGTATGTGAATAACAGCCCTATTTCCTACCACATTTCCACATGTATCATCTTATCCCCTATGATCAGCCTGTGTAGAAGCTCCAGCAATCAGCAGCTGAATAATCAACTGCTTAACTGCTTGTGTGTCAGCTGATTGTATCATTTGTATGACATAAATTATCTCTATTGACCACTTATCACTTAAGGTAAAGGGAAGTGCAGCTAACATGCATTGCATTCAACAGCGATCAGTGCATTTGGCGCTCATCTGCCTTCTATTGGCCCGTACAGACACAATAGTATCAAAGTTTATTGGTTTATCTATCTAAAAGCCCCAATACTATGCAAACTTTTTTTTTTAGCAAAATTCATAAGCATAAATTTGTACTTTTCTGACCCCTATAACTTTTTTATTTCATTAGAGGGATGTGAGAGGGCTCATTATTTGCGCCGTGATCTGTAGTTTTTATCTGTACCATTTTTCCTTTAACCTCTTAAGGAGCAAGCCCATTTTCACCTTTAAGGACCAGGCCACTTTTATTTTTGCATTTCCGTTTTTTCCTCCTCGCCTTCTAAAATCTATAACTCTTTTATATTTCCATCTACAGACCCATATAAGGGCTTGGTTTTTGCGTGACCAATTGTACTTTGTAATGAAACATCTCATTTTATCACAAAATGTACGGTGAACCCCCCAAAAATATTTTTTTTAGGGAGGAAATTTAAATGAAAACCACAATTTTGCATATTTTGGAGGGTTTCGTTTTTACACTGTACAATTTACCGTAAAAATGACGTGTTCTTTATTCTGTGTGTTAATACGATTAAATTGATACCCATGGCTTGATACTTTTTTTTATTTTGTTAGCGCTTAAAAAAATCAAACTATTTTGTACAAAATTAGTAAACTAAAATCGCCCTATTTTGACCACCTATAACTTTTTCACTTTTCCGTATATAGGGCGGTATGAGGGCTCATTTTTGTGCCATCATCTGTACTTTTTATCGATACCACGTTTGCATATACACAATTTTTATATCATTTTTTTATAATTTTTTTTAAAAATAAAATGTGACAAAAAACTGAATTTTGGGACTTTTTTACAATTTTTTTGTCATTCACCATACGGGATCATTAACATTATATATGAATAGTTTTGACATTTACGCACACAGCGATACCAAATATGTTTATAAAAACAAAAATTTACGCTTTTTGGGGGTAAAATGGGAAAAACTGACAATTTTTTCATTTTTATTGGGGGATGGGATTTTTCACTTTTTTTTACTTATTTTTACATTTTTTAACTTGTTTTTTTTCTTTACACTTTTTATGTCCCCATAGGGGACTATCTATAGCAATCATTTGATTGCTAATACTGTTCAGTGCTATGCATAGGACATAGCACTGATCAGTATTATCAGCTATCTCCTGCTCTGGTCTGCTCGATCTCAGATCAGAGCAGGAGATGGACGGAGGCAGGTAAGGGGACCTCCGTCCGCCATTACAGATGATCGGATCGCCGCAGCAGCGCTGCGGACAATCCAATCATCTATTTTAACGTGCGCATTGCCGCAGATGCCGTGATCTGTCGGCCATTACCGGCGGGTCCCCGGCTGCTGCTAGCACCCGGAACCTGCCGTGTATGACACAAGCACCGCTCCGATGCTTGCGGTCATACACAGGAAGTAAATGTACGTCCTGGTGCGTGAAGTACTGCCAAACCAGGATGTACATTTACGTCCGTGGTCGTTAATGGGTTAATGGGACTTTTTGATCGCTTTTTATAATTTTTTTATGATATATAATGTGTTTAAAAAGCCAGCATTGAACAGTGTATGCAATCGCAAGATTGCATGTTAAAGCCCCCTATGGGTATTACAAAAAAAAGTTAAAAGATGTAAAAAAACAAAAAAAAAAAAAAAAAGTTATTAAAAGTCAATTAACCTCTTCCCTAATAAAAGTTTGAATCACCTCCCTCTTTCCCATTTTTTAAATAAAATAATGAATAAAAAATAACTGGTACTGCCGCGTGCTTAAATGTCCAAACTAAAAAATAATGTTACTATAACCGCACAGTCGATAGTGCACACGTAAAACAAAAGTCCAAAATTTTCGGTCTCTTCACATACCATAAAAAAATTTACAAAACAAAACAAAAATGGTACCAATAAAAACTACAGACCACGGCACAAAAAATGAGTCCTCATATAGCCCTGTATGCGGAAAAATAAATTAAAGTTATAGGGGTCAGAAGAGGACAATTTTAAGCATACTCATTTTGGTGCATGTAAATGTAATTTATTTTTATTTTTTTAGTAAAACAATATAAAACCTACATAAATTGGGTCTCCTTGTAACCATATGGCCCTCCAGAGTAAAGATGGGATTTTTACCAGAAAGTGCACTGCATACAAACGAAAGCCAAAATGGCGCATTTTTTTTTCCAGTTTCACCCCACAAATATATATATATATTTTTTTTTTGCCGTGGATTTTATCAATTGATTTGATGTCATTACAAAGAACAATTGGTGACGCAAAAAATAAACCCTTATATGGGTCTGTATGTGCAAAATTGAAAGCATTATGATTTTTAGAAGGGGAGGAGATGAAAACGAAAGTGCAAAAACAAAAATTGGCCTAGTCCTTAAGGGAAAAAAGGGCTTGGTCCTTAAGAATTTAATGTTGCTGTAGATCTCTTTAAAGCCTCCCTGACTAGTTAGTTTTCTTCTCCTTGTTTCAACAATTTTGGAGGGATGTCTAGTTCTTCGTAATGTCTCAATTGTTCCATATTTTCTCCACTTGATGATGGCTGTCTTTAGTTCACGGTATATGTAATGCTTTGGAATTTCTTTTGTACCCGATGGCGTATTCCCGTGTGGTCCTAGTGCAGGCATATTATGCCTGCGCCCACAGTCGGGGTGTGAGTATAGCCTATGATCCCTCTGATGCTTTTGAAGCTCTCTGTGGACCATGGCTTTTGCTCTGAGTTCCAACTAAGGAAATCTCAGGAAAAACCTACTAGAACAGCTAAACTTTATTCGTGGTCATCTAGTCTCTCTGAGATGTGCATTGAATTCTATTTAACCTGAATTTGGTTAAAAGGGTATTCCGGCTTTATATATCTTATCCCCTATCCAAAGGATAAGTGATAAGATGTATGATCGCCGGGGTCCCGATGCTGGGGACCCCCACGATCTCTGTGAAGCCCCTGTTCTGTGCCGGGTGCTGTCTCTGAGATGGGGACGTGACGTCACGACCACACCCTCTTGTGAGATCATGCCACTCCTCCATTCATGGGAGGAGGCATGACGGGAGGGGTCCATCTTTTCCATGTCCTCATAGGCATGAATGGAGGGGGCATGGCGTGACGTCACTAGGGGGTGGGGCTGTGACGTCACGTCCCCGTCTCGGAGGCAGCACCCGGCACAGAATGCCGGGGGCTGCACAGAGATCGTAGGAGTCCCCAGCGGCAAGACCCTTACGATCATACATCTTATCCCCTATTCTTTGGATAGGGGATAAGATGTGTAAAGCCGGAATATCCCTTTAATTCTGAACACAGCCATATCCCCAGTTATCAGAGGATGTGCACACTTTTGCAATCAGGTTAAAGTGTATTATTTATTTATTCTTTCCCCCTCAAAGATTTAAAGGGGTACTCTGCCCCAAGACATCTTATCCCCTATCCGCCACTGGGGACCCCCGCAATCTCTCCTGCAGCACCCACTTGTTACTTGCTGCACGGAGCATAGATCGCTCCGTGTCGGATGACTCTTGATACAGGGGCCGGAGTATCGTGACGTCACGGCTCCACCCCCTCCCATAGACTTGCAAGCGCAAGTCTATGGGAGGGGGCGTGGTGACCATCACACCCCCTCCCATAGGGTTGCATTAAGGGGGCAGGCGTGATATCAGAAGGGGGTGGAGCTTTAGCGTTTTTTTCTTTTGATGTTTTTTTACGCTTTTTTGCATTAGCTACTATTACAACTGTTGCAATGAACTGTACAATTATCGCCATTGTCAGTTTTTTCTCTTTTTAGACAAAATGGATGTTTATGCATGTAAGAAAATTGAATATTCTCAGTAGAATGAGAATACATTTATTTTGTTTTATGCTCTCTAGAAACAGAGCTTCAAAGTCCTGTGTTTTGGTCAGAACAATTATATCTAATCCTCATAATAAATTAGCACAGTAAAAAGTCATTGTAGAACTTGTGAGTGTTTCTTGTAGGATAATGAAATAAACATGGCTAATAAAAAACAGTGCATAAAAGACACTGAGTTAATATTTCTAAGCAATGAAAACAGAATGTTTTCAAAAGCTGTTTTTGTGTATTATTTTTTATATCCAGTTTGTTAAATAAGACTATTTTCACATTTCTATATTTATTTATACCAGCACTTCCTATAATAACTTAAAATTAAGCTGCCAAGTATATAGCGCTGTATACCATAAAAAAAATCAAAGCTAGAAGTATAAAGCAATAATTACCAGCCCTACAATAATAGGATTATTTATTAATTAAAAAAAAAATATAGAAAAAAATTTATGAAATGAGATATCTCTCTATGGGCGATGATGTCCCTGGAGCTCAGTGGCATTTCCAACAGGTAAAAGGGCGAGGTAACTAAAATACAAACGCTATATAAAAGAGTTATAAGAATATTGGTTGCGAAATTAAATATATATATAGGTAGTAACAGTATGCTTCACATACCTATTTTAGACGTGTAGCTGTGATTGTTCAAGGCTGTCACTAGTGGTGGGCTAAATGCAGAAAAAAGTGCAATCGTGCAGGCCTACATAGGTATGTGAAGCATACTGTTACTACCTATATATATTTTGGATTTCGCAACCAATATTCTTACACCTATTTTATATAAAGTTTGTAATTTAGTTAACTCATTAACTGTTGGAAATGCCACTGAGCTCCAGGGACGACATCGCCCATTGAGAGATATCTCAATCTATTTTTATCTATTTATCTAATAAATAATCCTATTATTATAGCGCTGGTATCTTTTCACATTTCATTTATTGACTATGTTGGATACATTGAGAGTGTTTTCTGATGTTTACTTTAAAAGGAAATCTCCGGTGTATACCAATGTACAGGCACGCAGTGGAATATATCAGCCATTGACTACTATTGTGGAAAGATATACTGCATTGTATACACATATTTTCCACTGCATCCTCCTTTACAACAGCACCATGATGGATGATTCTTTGTTAGTCTTTGTAAGGAATTGACACAGAAGAGGTTAAAAAAATCCCAGAACAAACCCACAGTTTCCTGTTCCTACAATGAAGGTTCCCGCTTCGGCAGGGTAGATGCAAGTCTTGTTCTAGTGTATTCTATGTAGTTCCCTGTTGGACTTATCATACAAGAAACAATTGTGTGAATCTTTTAATTGGATAGAAGACAGATTCTTTGATATACGTCATTAGGGATGAAATCACAATACAAGACAATTTGAACCCAAAGTTTCTTCTTTAGTTGTCATGCCTTGCAAGCAGGTTTGACAGGCCTCAATTTCCTTCTCAGACTCAGGGTACCTTACTTCCTTCCCAGTTGTTTATTTAGATGCAGAGCTAGAGGAGGGCTAAAGTTATTGGATGGATTAGGCCTCCAATTACTGAAAAATAATAATTTGATTAATCAGATATTGACTACCTTATCTAGTTCGTTAAGGAGACCATGAACTTAAACATGGTAGAGCAAGAAAAATCTGTTGAAAATATGTTCAAACTGGAGATCAAGTACCTCCTTCCCGGTCTGTTTGCAGCTGCTGAAGTTGGTTGGAAAGCCAACAAGCGCAACTCCTATTGAATTTATTGGGTGATGCACTAACGGCATAGCCCCTTAACATACATTGTTAGGGTACGTTCACATGAGCAGACCCACAGCATATTTTACGCTGCAGATCCGCCGCTGAAGTACCCCTGCATGGTGGCGTCACATGTGCCTGCTTGGAGAGGCAATATGCCGTTACGAGCAGACACACTGCTCTGTGCGCAGCATACTCTCACATCGCGGCTGCTCTCTGCCTAGCTCATGGAGCAGGGGGAGTGGCCGCGATGTGTGCAAGTACACCACGCATGCGCGATAACTCGCACATAGCAGTGTGTCTGCTCGTAGTGGCGCATTGCCACTCAGAGGAGGCACATGTAAAGCCACCATGCAGCTGTCTTTCAGCGGCGGATCTGCAACATAAAATACGCTGTGGGTCTGCTCGTGTGAAGGTACCTTTAGGGTGCGTAAACACGGGCGTATTTTCTGCTGCAGATTTGCTTTAACATATTTTGCAGCCCATTGAAGTCAGTTCTCACCTGGGGTATACGCAGCGTATTTCACGCTGCACAAAATCAGCAGTAGCGGGAAATATGCTGCGTATCCCTCCCTCACCATACACACAAGGTTTTCCGGTGGCAGCCCTATGTGTGAAGTGAGTTTTGGAGGCGGAGTTGCGTGTCACAGTCACGCCGGCACACGGCCCCGCCTCCAAAATTCACTGCACACATAGGGCTGCTGCCGGAAAGCCTTATGTGTTTGGTAAGCGAGGGATATGCAGCGTATTTCCCGCTGCTGCTGCAGATTTTGCTAAGCGTGAAATACGCTGTGTATATGCCAGGTGGGAACGCACCCTTAAAGTAACTCCTGAAGAGACTAAAGTCTTAAGAGTTCGAAAATCATCTTCTCTCTTCTTTGACCCAGGGAATCCCAAAAATGCATGGCTAAGTTAGTGACATTTACTTATCTGATTCCTTCTAATATTTGCTTTTCTAATATTTTTTTTTTTTCATTTTTTTATTTATTCTTGCAGACAAGTAAATTGGTTTTTATTTTCCTCCTCTCAGTTAAAAGGGGAGACCAATATACAGCAACCCTGTTTTTCCATGGCTTAAAAATTTCAGGAAGTTTTACATATCTCTTTCTGTGTCCCAAACTCTTCTAATTCACAAGAGACTGAAGGAACTTAAAGCTCTAGTTTAAAATTGTCATCTTCTGACCCCTATAACTTTTTTTTTTTTCTGTGTATGGGGCGGTATGAGGGCTCATTTTTTGCGCCGTGCTCTGGTGTTTTTAGTGGTACCATTTTTATATTGATCGGACCTATTGATCGCTTTTTATTCATTTTTTCATGATCTAAAAAGTGACCAAAAATACACTACTTTGGAATTTTTTTGCACGTACGCCATTGACCGTGCGATTTAATTAATGATAATTTTTTATAATTCGGACATTTCCTCACGCGGCGATACCACATAGGTTTTATTTTTATTTACACATTTTTTTTTTTTAAATGGGAAAAGGGGTGATTCAAACTTTTATTAGGGGAGGGGTTAAATGATCTTTATTCACATTTTTTTTTCCACTTTTTTTTTTTTTTTTTTGCAGTGTTATAGCTCCCATAGGGGTCTATAGCACTGCACACACTGATCTTTTACATTGATCACTGGTTTCTCATAGGATAACATAGATCATTGATTCTGCCGCTTGACTGCTCATGCCTGGATCTCAGGCACTGAGCAATCATTCGGCGATCGGACAGCATGGAGGCAGGTAGGGATCCTCCGGCTGTCTTGTAAGCTGTTCGGGATGCCGCGATTTTGCCGCTGCGATCCCGAACAGCTCCCTGAGCTAACCGGCATGGTTTTGCTTTCACTTTAGCACGTGAACGCCGTGTCTAAAGGGTTAATAGCGTGCGGCACCGCGATCAGTGCTGCGCGCTATTAGCCACGGGTCCCGGCCGTTGCTAGAAGCCGGGCCCGACCCGCTACGTGGCCCTGGGTTATAGAAAGGGAAAGGACTCAGAACGTACCGGTCCTTAAGGACTCAGACAATTTTATTTTAAAGTTTTCGTTTTTTCCTCCTCGCCTTCAAAAAATCATAACTCTTTTATATTTTCATTCACAGACTAGTATGAGGGCTTGTTTTTTGCTTGACCAGTTGTCCGTTGTAATACCATCGCTCACTTTACCATAAAATGTATGATGCAAGCAAATACTATTTGTGTGGGGAAATTAAAAAGAAAACCGCAATTTTGCATATTTTGGAAGGTTTCGTTTTCACGCTGTACAATTTTACGGCAAAAATGATGTGTTCTTCTATGGGTCAATACGAATGAAATGATTCCCATGATAATATACAAATTTAATATAGTAATTTTCTATTACTGTTGCGCATAAAAAAATTTGCAAACTGTTTAACCAAATTAGTATGTTTAAAATCCCCCTATTTTGAAGACCTATAACTTTTTCAGTTTTCCGTATAAGCGGCGGTATGAGGGCTCATTATTTGCGCTGTGATCTGTACTTTTTATTGATACCATATTTGCTTATATAAAACTTTTAATACTTTTTTTTTTTTGGAATAAAATGTTATAAAAAAGCAGCTATTTTGGACTTTTTTTCTTTTTCTTACGTTCACCATACGGTATCATTAACATTTTATTTTAATAGCTGGGATATTTAACGCGGCAATACCAAATATGTGTGATCTGTATTGATCACGGCATCTGAGGGGTTAATGGCGGACATCCGCGATCACGCGGATGTCCGCCATTACGGGCGGGTCCCTGGCTGCTATCAGCAGCCGGGACCTGCCACTCATGATGCGAGCATCGCTCCAATGCTCACGGTTATGTATAGGACGTAAATGTACGTCCTGGTGCATGAAGTACCAGCTCACCAGGACTTACATTTATGTCCTGCGTCGTTAAGGGGTTAAATTGCCATTTTTTTAATTAAAGGAGATGTCCGGTGCTCACTTTTCTTATTTTATCCGTTCCGGGCTGAAAAATAAAAGAAAACAAATTTTCTCTTACCTGCCTAGGCTCCCCCCGGTGCTTCAGTACAGGTGTTCGGTCCCCGGGCTATTCTTCTTACTTCCTGTTAGCCCGGCACACCTCGGCCAGGGCTAACAGGAAGTAAGAAGAATACAGCCCAGGGACTGAACGCCTGTACCTGAGCACCGGGGGAGTGTAGGCAGGCAAGAGAAAGCTTATTTTCTTTTTTTTTTTGCAGCCCGGAACGGATACAATAAGAAAAGTGAGCACCGGACATGTCCTTTAATTAAACTTTTTTCCTTTTTTTTTTTTTTTTTAATTATTTCACTAGTAAACTTTTACATGCCATTTGCTGAAAGCTATTTTATTGCAATGCACTCCTACTATCTTGTTTATCTGCACAACTTTATACTGGCACTTTCATTGTATTCTTGGGGGCCTTCATAAGGCCTCTCACTGCCATGCAAAACTGCAGTATGTAACAAGTTAAGCTTTCAGTTTCTTAGGTTTCTCTGGTCCTGGCATCTAGCTTGGTGGCCTGGCTGTCAATTCCTGTGATTGTTGCACAGGAGATCTGTGCCAGGTGGCTTCATGCCCCTTAATGTGCATATGTATGGAGGGATTTGCTCAAAATGCTCGTTATGCTGTTAAAGCTGTATTGCCGCTTTATTGCCCACTAATAATAATTTTTAAGTTGCCCTGTACATTGTACACTAAAATAAGTGTTAATACAAAGTACAATTGGTCAGGCAAAAAAAAATTATAATAAAAACAAGCCCTAATATGGCACTGTGGATGGAAAAAAAAAGTTATATCTTCAAAGGCAAGGAGGGAAAAAACTATCGCAAAATGAAAATGGATCTTGTCATGAAGGAGTTAAATATAGAGCACCCCTTTCTGCGAACTATACCTGTTAAACTTTCCCATTGTCCTTGCAGAGGGTCACTTACCAGGGTTACAGCTACCACAAGTTCCAGCTTGTCACCAATTCACACGGATAAAACCACTCGGTATGGGACCAGCAGCTCTAGCCAATAGCACGGTCTACAGCTTAAAGGGAAAATATTATTTGTGATTATAACATGTATTGTAAAAATGTCACAATCCATTTTCTTCCTGAAGGTTTAACACTAGTCTATAAATTGGCATTACCGGTGTATATAGGAATTGCTGAATATGCTTGTATGGGTTTCAGAATATCCTTATATTGAGTGGAAAACCGCACAGACTCATGAAAAACATGCATACCCCATGTACCTTTTGGTTCCAGATCCCTCTACAGTTTGGACTTCTTGCTGTTATAGTGCCTGGCCACTGTGCAAACCTTAGCTGCTTGTGATCAGACAGCTATCTTTTTTTTTTTTCTGTATTAATATTCTTTTGCAAATCTGGTAACTCATTCATCTGGATGAAAAGGATTTTTTTCTGAGACCTAACTACTTATTAATGTTTTTTTTAACTTCAGCAACTAAGAATTATTTTTTAGTTGTTGTTCACACTATACATAATTGCAATAAGCATACGATTAATGGAGCCCAGGCCGCGTGTTGCAGAGCCTGGTCACCGCACCTCATTATAAAAGAAATACGAGGTTGGCGTTCTCTCCTTACAAATCTTTCCAGAGTAGAAGTGCTCTGCTGATTAATTTTTAATACAGCTGTTGAGTTGTTCTAAAAAGAAACCTGCAAGAAAGGATTTCTTTACATTTTAACCCATATATTGCTGAATCATGCTGTCTGTACTCCTGAATGTCAGCTATATTTATACATAGAATTAATGAGGTAGCTGTGACTTAATCTGCTAAGTACTGAATGCGGTTCAGGTGACATAATAAACCAGAACAGTGCGGCAGGAATCTCTTATGATGTCACCTGACCCATAGTGCCTGATTACCGCTGTAGGTGTTCTTGATATTCACACCTCCATAAATTTAGTAAAATGCTTGAATTTCACTCTATTGATAGTTGATCTGTCATATCATCTTGCTATAACATGCATAAAGTGGACATTCGGGAAAGGCTGGTTTGTAGTTTAGAATAGGCTAAGTACTCATCGCAACGCAGCAAGTTTTTCAGCAAATTCACAGTAAAAATTGTTGTTACATGCAAGTATTTCTGTGCATACACTGTAAGTCTTCACTATATTGAAAAAAGTAAAATCAGCTGTGAAAAACTACTATAGACATGACATGCTGTGGATTTTAAGGGTACTGCCACACGTGTTACATTTGCTGTGGAGGTTCTACACAGAATTTCCATGCTGAAAATCTGCAAAGTGGGATTTCCACATTTTTAACACACGGAGGAAAAAAACTGTAGCTGAAATTGAGTTCAGTGTGAATTTTTCAACTGTTCTCAAATTTATTTCCAATTCCACCCACTGATTTCAGTGAGGAGGTTTAAATCTTTAATAATTCTGGTTTAAGCAGGCTATACAAGTAGAAAACCGATAACTCTGATCAGTGCTATGCTATGGCATAGCATTGTTCAGTTTCAATTTTAGCAAATTCTTTACAAATATGCGTACATACGTTCGAATATGCTATGATTGCATCATTGGTCAGGAACCTTTAAAACTTGTGCTGTAGATACCACTTAAGCTAAAGTAATTTTTCATTAAGTACTTTGTAAGCAGCATGCTAAAATGCAGTTAAGAATACATGAGTTCCTTGAGATTATAGTAGTTCCCTCAGTTCACCATCCACATAACAATGCTAACTCGGTGAAATTGATTCAGTTTTACGCTTTACTTGGGCCACGGTTTGGTAACTATTACAGTTGAAAGAATCTACCATATTATTGACTGATCCTGAATCTGATAAATCGTCATTGATTTGTTAAGTCTTCGAAAAGTTGTCCTGCTTTTCATTTCTAATTTCCCAAAGTAATGTAACTCCTTAAGGACTCAGCCCATTTGGGCCTTAACTCCTTAAGGACACATGACGTACTGGAACGTCATGTGTCCGCTCCCGATCTATAACGCGGGGCCACAGCTAATTGATCGCGGTGCAGCGCGCTATTAACCCTTTAGACGCGGCATTCAAAGTTGAACGCCGCATCTAAAGTGAAAGTGAAAGTATGCCGGTTAGCTCAGTAGGCTGTTCGGGATAGCCGCGGCGAAATCGCAGCATCCCGAACAGCTTACAGGACAGCACGAGGGTCCCTACCTGCCTCCTCGCGGTCCAATCGCCAAATGACTGCTCAGTGCCTGAGATCCAGGCATGAGCAGTCAAGCAGCAGAATCATCGATCACTGTTTTCGTATGAGAAACCAGTGATCAATGTACAAGATCAGTGTGTGCAGTGTTATAGGTCCCTATGGGAGCTATAACACTGCAAAAAAAAAAGTGAATAAAGATCATTTAACCCCTTCCCTATTAAAAGTTTGAATCACCCCCCTTTTCCCATAAAAAAAACACAGTAAAAATAAACATATATGGTATCGCCGCGTGCAGAAACGTCCGAATTATAAAAATATATTGTTAATTAAACTGCACGGTCAATGGCATTTTTGGTCACTTTTTATATCACGAAAAAATGAATAAAAAGCGATCAATAAGTCCTATCAATGCAAAAAATGGTACCGCTAAAAACTTCAGATCACGGCGCAAAAAATTAGCCCTCATACCGCCCCATACGAGGAAAAATAAAAAGTTATAGGGGTCAGAAGATGACAATTTTAAACGTATTCATTTTCCTGCATGTAGTTATGATTTTTTCCAGAAGTACGACAAAATCAAACCTATATAAATAGGGTATCATTTTAATTGTATGGACCTACAGAATAAAGATAAGGTGTCATTTTTACCGAAAAATGTACTACGTAAAAACGGAAGCCCCCAAAAGTTACAAAACAGCGTTTTTTTTTTTCAATTTTGTCTCACAATGATTTTTTTTTCCGTTTCACCATAGATTTTTGGGCAAAATGACTGACGTCATTACAAAGTAGAATTTGTGGCGCAAAAAATAAGCCATCATATGGATTTTTAGGTGCAAAATTTAAAGAGTTATGATTTTTTAAAGGCAAGGAGGAAAAAACGAAAATGCAAAAACGGAAAAACCCTCGGTCCTTAACCCATTAAGGACCCAGGACGTACGGGGACGTCCCCGCACCCTGGGCTTTAAGGACCCAGGACGTCCCCGTACGTCCTGGCGTTTTCCGGTCCCTGCCGCGCGCCGGGCAGAGATCGGAACCGGATGCCTGCTGAAATGCTTCAGCAGGCATCCAGGGCAAACGCCGAGGGGGGCCATGTAGGCCGCCCATGTCGGCGATCGTCGCAAATCGCAAGGGAAATCGCCCCTGCGATCTGCGGCGATACCGGGCTGATCGGGTCTCTGGGACCCGACTGCCCGGTAATTATGCATGATCCCGGTTGTCACAGACAGCCAGGACCATGCTGGAGGCTAGGAGCGAGGGGGCAAGCCTGCCACCTCCTCCTATCCCCTGCGATCCGTCGGTTAGCTAACCGACCAATCGCAGGGGGGGGCGGTTACTTCCTCCTGCCCTGCCCGGCCCCTGGAAGTCCGGAGAGGACGGGAGGAAGACCGGAGGACGCTACGGGGGAGTGCTGGGGCCCGGCCCTGGTACTTACCTCGTCCCTGAAGACCCGGATCCCGGCGAGGAAGATGGCGGCGGCGACAGGTGAGTTCCTGTTCAGCCGCTGTCGGGCCCTTTACAGCAATGCACGTTGCTGTATAGCGACATGCATTGCTGTAATGGGACCCTGTATTCTACAACTCCCAGCATGCCCAGACAGCCCTTGGTGTCTGGGCATGCTGGGAGTTGCAGTTTTGCAACATCTGGAGGTCCACAGTTTGGAGACCACTGTGCCCTTCCAGATGTTGCAAATCTACACATCCTCAGCATGCCCTTACTGTCCATGCATGCTGGGAGTTGTAGTTCTGTAACATCTAGCCCTTCCGATGTTGCAGAACTACAACTCCCAGCATGCCTGGACAGTTTTGGCATACTGGCAGTTGTAGTTTTGCAACATCTGGAAGGGCACAGATTGGGAACCACTGTATTAGTGGTCTGCAAACTGTAGTCCTCCAGATGTTGCAAAACTACAACTCCAAGCATGCTGGGAGTTGTAGTTCGGCAACATCTGGCTCTAAAGATGTTGCCGAACTACTACTTCCAGCATGCCTGAGAATGTTTGGGAGTAGTGGTTTTGCAACAACTGGAGGCACACTGGTTGGGAAACATTGTCTGTTTCCTAACTCAGTGTTTCCCAACCCGTGTGCCTGCAGCTGTTGCAAAACTATAACTACCAGCATGCACTGATAGACTGTGCATTCTGGGAGTTGTAGTTTTGCAACAGCTGAAGGTCCCCCCCCCCCCCCCCCTGTGAATGTACAGGGTACATTCACATGGGCAGGGGGCTTACAGTGAGTATCAGGCTGCAAGTTTGCGATGCAGCAAATTTTGCGCGGCAGCTCAAACTCGCATTGGGAAACTCACTGTAATCCCCCGCCCGTGTGACTGTACCCTAAAAACACTACACTACACTAACACAAATTAAATAAAAACTAAAAAACACTACATATACACATACCCCTACACAGCCCCCCTCCCCAATAAAAATGAAAAACGTCTGGTACGCCACTGTTTCCAAAATCAAGGCTCCAGCTGTTGCAAAACAACAACTCCCAGTGTTGCCGGACAGCCGTTTACTGTCCAAGCATGCTGGGAGTTTTGCAACAGCTGGAGGCACCCTGTCTGGGAATCACTGGCGTAGAATACCCCTATGTCCACCCCTATGCAAATCCCTAATTCAGGCCTTAAATGCGCATGGCGCTCTCACTTTGGAGCCCTGTCGTATTTCAAGGCAATAGTTTAGGGCCACATATGAGGTATCGCCGTACTCGGGAGAAATTGCCTAACAAATTTTGGGGGGCTTTTTCTCCTTTAACCCCTTATGAAAAGGTGAAGTTGGGGTCTACACCAGCATGTTAGTGTTAAAAATTTTTTTTTTGTTTTTTGCGCGTCCATTGTAATGCCATCACTCACTTTACCATAAAATGTATGGCGCAACCAAAAAAATACTTTTTTTGTGGTGAAATTAAAAAGAAAACCGCAACTTTGCTAATTTTGGAATGACATATGTTCTTTATTCTTTGGGTCAATACGATAAAAATGATACCCATGATAACATACTTTTCTATTACTGTTGCACTTTAAAAAAAATCCCAAACTTTTTAACCAAATTAGTACGTTTAAAATCCCCTTATTTTGAAGACCTATAACTTTTTCATTTTTCCGTATAAGCGGCAGTATGAGGGCTCATTTTTTGCGCCGTGATCTGTACTTTTTATTGTTACCATACTTGCTTATATAAAACTTTTAATCAATTTTTTATTACATATTTTGGAATAAAATGTTATAAACAAGCAGCTATTTTGGACTTTTTTTTTTACGTTCACGCCGTTCACCGTGCGGTATCATTAACATTTAATTTTAATAGTTCAGATATTTACGCACGCGGCAATACCAAATATGTATATAAAAAATGTTTAACACTTTTTGAGGGTGAAATAGAGAAAATGGGACAATTTACGTTTTTATTGGAGGAGGGTTTTTTTCACATTTTCTTTACTTTTTTTACTTTTATTTTTACACTTTAATTGTCCCCATCATTCGATTGCTAATACTGTTCAGTGCTATGTATAGGACATAGCACTGATCAGGGTTATCGATCATCTTCTCTGGTCTGCGGGAAGGCAGGTCAGAGCAGAAGACGCCGGGAAGGCAGCGGAGACAGGTGAGGGGACCTCCGTCTGCCGTGCTGGACGATCGGATCGCCGCGGCAGCGCTGTGGGCGATCCAATCCACCATTTTAGTTACCGCGATCCTGCAGATGTCGTGATCTGTATTGATCACGGCATCTGAGGGGTTAATGGTGGACATCCGCGGGATCGGGGATGTCCGCCATTACGGGCGGGTCCCTGGCTGCGATCAGCAGCTGGGACCTGCCACGCATGATCCGGTGTAATGAGAAATCCTCTGTCTTGACACAGAACTTGTCAAGACACAGAATTTCTCATTACTTCGGGCATCGCTCCGATGCTCGCGGTTATGCATAGGATGTAAATGTACGTCCTGGTGCGTTAAGTACCACTTCACCAGGACGTACATTTACTTCCTCCGTCGTTAAGGGGTTAAAGGCGGATTCATTAGATTTAGGTTCGGATAATCATTTTTTAGATTCAACAAACTTTAGTAAGTACTGAGGAAACTTCAAGAATAGCTATGTGAAAGAGACATACTATATGCTTTTCTGTAATTATTCCCTTACTTCCGTGGTCTCCCTTGCAGCAGATCTCCAGCCCAAATTAAATTACCTTTATATAGGTGCACATGTTAAGTTATCACCACTGAAGAAGGGGACTCCCCGAAACACATTTGGCATCTATAAAACACCATACCACCTTGCAAACAGACTTTCTCCATCTGTACATTCTCGACAGCTGCAACCCCTCCGTTCCTGGACCACTGTACAAGCGCGCACATACCTCTGCTGCAAACCATGAGGACGCCGCTTCCCGATATTCACCCCACCACCCTCTCATCTCTAGCCAGCTGCCAATCTGTGCCACTCCGCAGGATCACCATCTGAAGGCTTCAAGTACGTGGACATCTATACACAGGCTGATCCACAATCAGGCCGGCCCCTGTTCCGTGCCAGTCTGCGCTAGCGGGACATAGCACGACCTTCATACGCGGAGTGGTGCATCGCACCGGTCCATATTCATATTCATATCTTTGCACATTCCATAGTGGAACTTAAAATTACTACAGTGGAGACCTGTGATCACAGGGGAATTGTTTGTGACAATGAATTTTCTACCATCTCTTATATATCTTGAGACACTCATCTAACACATGCACTAATTGCAATATTTTGCGCTTTATATAGGGGGCTACTAGTATGAGGTCTATACTATTTTAATATTGTTACTTTTATTGTATCTTCTATCTATTTTTGGGTATTTTCAGCAAGGGCCCCTTTTGGCATACCTGTGTATGTTCATTGTTTATTAAATCAATTTTTTATATATTTATTACACTGGTCATGTCTTGCACATTTGTTAGTATTTATATACCTAGAGGACTGTTTCCTTCTATTTCTATTCATAAAGTGTATTCCAGACATGGAGTCCAGTAGATCTTATCACACATGATGAGTAGCGTCTACAGTAGACGAACAGCTCAGAGAAGGTGCTTTAGTGTGCTGTGTGTGATAGTCCTTGATTGGCTGAGGCTCACACACCTCCCTCATCTATATGCACTGCCACTCTTTCAGCTACCCTTTCTGAAGCTCACAAAGCAGAGGGGTTCATGGTCTGTGTAATTTTTTTCTTCACTCAGCTGTATTTTCAAAGGCTGTTTATGGGGCTATGGGGGTCTGATTTTGAAACAAATCAGCTGGGATGCCTTGTTGAGTCATGGTGAGCGCATATATATATATATATATATATATATATATATATAAGAACAGATTTGCTGCAGCATACAGAGTAGTGACAAGTGGTTTATTTCATTCCAATTGCTACGTTTCAACCGCACATGCGGCCTTTTTCAAGCAATTGGAATGAAATAAACCACTTGTCACTACTCTGTGTGCTGCAGCAAATCTGTTCTTCTAGCGATACGGACCTGGGACCAGCCGCTGCGTGCACCTACCTCTATACACCTTTGAGGTGCAGCCCACCTTGCTTTTTCTATATATATATATATATATATATATATATATATACATATACAAAATAGAATGGTCCCGCGCTTGTATCGGTGGAATTGTGAGGATTTATAATGCAGATCAAAATTACAAAGTGACTCGTTTCGGCTTCTTGTTCACATCCTTAGTCATACAAAGATAAAACACACTGAGGTTACTTAAATAGGATGGGAAGAGGAGGAGTTAGTAATCAAATGATGCATAGCACCTATCGCAGGTGTATAACACTTATCCACTATCAGAAAATACATAACCTAGATCACGCACATAGATAAAAAAAAAAAACACATAAAAACTGATGAAAAACCAAGATAAAATTATCATATTATATGGGAAAAGGACTACATGTTCCGGGCAGTAATAAGCATGTATATATACGGTGCAAAAAATATAGCACATGAAATAAGAAAAAAATATATTATACAACCCCGGAAAATGGTGTAAATTGCCCAAATAATACTGAGTTTCAGCTGTAGTTACTAGCAACTAGAAAAGATGGTACGATATAATTCCATTACACGTAGTGTGTTCATTTCAGATATAAAATTCGTATTTAATATCACATACCCTGTATATATTACACTCTTTAATAACTGTGTCTCAATAGTGGTTTTCAATTTTATTATTCAGAAAATTTCCCTATCTAGTAATTTTTGTTTAGCATCTCCTTCTAAACATGTTTCCGTCATGTTTATCAGCACAATGTGTTGTCGCCATAGAGACATGATGGGAAGAAAAATGCGGAATGTTCGACAAGTGTTTTCTAATTCTAGTTTTAAGAGTATTGGTACAGCCCACATATTGGAAACAACATTCTCGGCAAGTAATTAAATAGATAACATTCACAGTGTTAAATTTAATAAACTGTTTTACTGTGAATGTTTCTCCTGAAACACAAGAAATAAATCAGTACATGACTTTCATACCTGAGCAACTGATACAGTGAAGGTGTCCACACTTAAAATTTCCCACAGTATTGAGCCATGTATTGGTTTTCTTTATTCGATCACTGAATAAACTCGGGGACACACTCAGTCCTATTGTTCTGGCCCGTCTAGAGACACACTTATATCCCCCCCTTAAACACCCCTTTATAGGCGGGATCATATATCACCATAGGCAAAAATCTATGTATAATATATAATTTTTTTAAAAGTATTTATTAACGTTTTGTTTTGTATAAAATAAACAAACATCACAATAAAGTGCAACACACAGCAAGTGTCTCCGTAGGTACACTGGTCAACTCCAACGCAATGACAGGGATAGAATATCAGGAAAGCAATCATGCACATAAGGAAAGAGCATCCCCAGTACCATCCAGAGAAGCCCCACACCAGTAGACAAGCATACGTTCACACTACCTCACATCCCAATGACTCCGTTTCCCCACCCCCAACCCCCCTCATTCAAGACCAATAACCTGTTATAGGAAACTTAATGGGCCACACCAGACGGAGGGTCAGCCAACACCTCCAGTAAAAGCCAGGGAGTCCACACCTTGTCAAATTTCTTCGGTCACCTACGACTCGTATACAAGGCTTGGTACAATGGGACATATTAATTTACCAAATTCAGCCAGAGAGACAAAGGGGGAGGGAAAGCATCCTTCTACGTCATCACAACCACTTTACGGGCACAGAACAGCAAGAAACTGATCAGTATATGTCTATTGCGAACCAGAGACCACCTCATTTATGACTCCCAGCAAGCACACCACCGGGGTAAGCAGGAAGGGGAAATCCAAATTATCTGCCAAAAACCCCATCACCTCCCACCAAAAAGAGGCTATAACAGGACACTCCCAAACTGCATGCAGGAAGGTACCAACCTCCGCAGAACAACGATAACATAAGTCAGATGAAGAAACCCCTATACGCGTCAGCTTAGCAGGGGTATAATATAACCTCAAAACATATCGAGACTGAATCAACATATGCATACTACTAACCACCGTGAAGTAATAGGAGCCCTCAACTTGCTTCCACTGGCACTCAGATCAGGAATATCAGCCACCCATTTATGATAAAGGGTCGAGAACGGGCTAGGCCCCAGTGTCTGAAGGAGAGTAAGGGGTTTAGAGAGATCAGTTGTGCCCAGGAGAATCTCCACGTCAGAAAACGCAGGAGTAAATGTCAGAGAGCAAAATTGCACGTGGACCACATGCTGAAGCTGAAGATTCCTATAAAAGGCACTTCCAGGGATGCCATAATGTTCTTTCATTTCCGCAAAGGACCAGACCTAATCCCCTCGGAACAAGTGAGTCACAAATTAGACTTAATGAGAACCCCAGAATCTGGCCTCCTGTAACATATATATATATATATATATATATATATATATATATATATATACATACACACACACACATGCAGTGGGGCAAAAAGTAAGCCACCAATTGTGCAGGTTCTCTCTTTCTTTTAAAGAAAATATGTGCAAATTATGGTGGAAAATGTGTGTCTCAATACTTTACCCTTTTTTGGCAATGACAGAGGTCAAATGTTTCTGTAAGTCTTCAAAAGGTTTTCACACACTGTTGCTGGTATTTTGGCCCATTCCTCCATGCAGATCTCCTCTAGAGCAGTGATGTTTTGGGGCTGTCGCTGGGCAAAACAGACTTCCAACTCCCTCCAAAGGTTTTCTTTGAGATCTGGAGACTGGCTAGGCCACTCCAGGACATTGAAATGCTTCTTACGAAGACAATCCTTCATTGCCCGAGTGGTGTGTTTGGGATCATTGTTATGCTGAAAGACCCAGCCCAGTTTCATCTCCAATGCCCTTGCTGATGGAAGGAGGTTTTGACTCAAAATCTCACGATACATGGCCCCATTAATTTCCTTTACACGGATCAGTCCTCCTGGTCCCTTAGCAGAAAAACAGCCCCAAAGCATAATGAGGGACATTTATCAATGTTCGCTTATGTATTCTTTTTTTTAGTAATTTTTTCCTTACTTTTTTTTTACTTATGTGTGACTTATTTATCAACTGCTTTCAGCCTGTTGATAATTTTCTTTCACGTAAGCAATTTTTCCTTTTTTACTTTGGTAGTAGCTTTTTCTGCTCCATGTTTGAGCTGGAGTAAATTTAGTCAATTTTTAACGCTGTTGCGACTTTTTTTTGCGTAGTTGCGACTGTCGCAGTTAATAAATACCTGACTACCCGGAGTCCATTTTAAAATTATTACTACATAGTAAATTTTAGGAAAACTTGCTTTTCTCGCTTTCCAGTCAAAATGTCGCACGAAAAATCATGTAGTCGCAGTTGCGACAATTTTGCGACAATTATAGTAAAGAAAACCTGACTAAACCCGTTGATAAATGTCCATAAATGTTTCCACCCCATGCTTCATAGTAGGTATGGTGTTCTTTGGATGCAACTCAGCATTCTTTCTCCTCCAAACACGACAAGTTGAGTTTTTAACAAAAAGTTCTACTTTGGTTTCATCTGACCATATCACATTCTCCTAATACTCTTCTGGATCATCCAAATGCTCTCTAGCAAACTTCAGACGGGCCCGGGCATGTACTTGCTTAAGCAGGGGGACACATCTGGCACTGCATGATTTGAGTCCCTGGCAGCGTAGTGTGTTACTGATCCCAGCTCTCTGCAGGTCATTCACTAGGTCCCCCCATGTAGTTTCTTGGATATTTGCTCACCGTTCTTGTGATATTTTTGACACCACAGGGTGAGATATTGCATGGAGCCCAAGATCGAGGGAGATTATCAGTGGTCTTGTATGTCTTCCGTTTTCTAATAATTGCTCCCACAGTTGATTTCTTGCGCGTGGAACTTGTGCCCGAGGGTACCCGCAGACAAAAGGCGTGTTCTTTATACTAATGCTTCCCCCCTCCATCTTAATCCCTTTGTGTTATTATTCCCCCCCTCCATATTTATCCCATTGTCCCATTATTCCCTCTCCATATTTATCCCCTTGTCCCATTATTCCCTCTCCATCTTTATCCCCTTGTGCCAATATCCCCCCTCCATCTTTATCCCCTTGTGCCATTATCCCCTTGTCCCATTATTCCCTCCTCCATCTTAATCCCCTTGTCCCATTATTCCCCCCTCCACAAGGGGATAAAGATGGAGGGGGAATAATAACACAAGGGGATTAAGATGGAGGAGGAATAAGAGGAGGAATAATAACACAAGGGGATTAAGATGGAGAAGGAATAATAACACAAGGGGATTAAGATGGAGGGGGGGGGGATAATGGCGGAGGGGGGATGGGGAGAAATAAAGCACAAGGCATTACATTTTAATGCCTTGTGCTTTATTACTCCCCGTCCCCCCTCCGCCATTATCACTCTCCCCTTCCATCTTAATGCCTTGTGCTCCGTCCCATGCAGTCCCCCCTCCGTCCCATGCAGTCCCCCCTCCGTCCCATGCAGTCCCCCCTCCATCCCATACAGTCCCCCTCTGTGCCATACAGTCCCCCTCCATGCCATACAGTTGTTTTTAACTTTTAGTTTTTATCCTTTACCTGGCGTCCTGCGGTCCCCTGTGGCCCGTCCTTAGATGCAGCGCGCCCCGTTCGGTGGGGCCGCACTGATGTGTGATGTCCTCCTTCGCTGTGCGGCAAGTCCGCACAACATCAGGGGAGGTCATACGTCTCCCCAGCAATCACGCAGCTCACTCACAGCAGTAGCTGCGGCCCCAGCTCGGGCCACGGCTACTGTACAGTGAGCTGCCGTGGCCGTTCTCCGCTATGCGCTGTCAAATACTGGCCAATGCATGGCCGGTATTTGACGGTGCTTTCGCGTACCCCCTGACAGCCCCTGGCGTACCCCTAGGGGTACGCATGCCCCGGGTTGAGAACCCAGGCTTTAACATGTCTTATTGCAAGCTCAGTAGGGGCATCAGCAAAGAGTAGATGTCTGCAGCAGCTTAGAACTCAAGAGGTAGGTAAGGCTGCATTCACAACACGTTTTTGCAATACGGTCCCCGTATCAGGTTTTTGAGTAAAAACGGCTTCCTCAAAACCTGACTAAACTGTATCAAAACGTGTGTACAAATTTTAACCCGTATACAGTTAAAAAAACGTATACGGTTTGAAAAATGACATCCGGTTGCATCTGTTTTTTAAGAAAAAAAGTATACGTTTTTTAACTTTTCACTCCATTTTGAATAAAGTTTTACTTGTTTGATTGAAATTCCAAGAAAAAAACTGTGCAAAGTCAAAAACCGTATGGTGAAAACCGGATGGAACCGTTCACACATACAGTTCTGTACGGTTCCCATTGACTCCCATGTTAAAAAAAAAAGTATACGGTTTAATAGTTTTTCAACCGGACCTAAAACCGTGGTAGACTACGGTTTTGGGTACAGGAAAAAACCTTACAAAACGGACACAACCTGATGCATCTTTTGGCATACGGTTTTCAATGGAGAATCAATGCATACGGGTTTCAATACGGTTCCATGCGGTTTTCAATACGGTTCCATATTGCAAAAACGTGGTGTGAAAGCACCCTAACTCATTCAATAATATCTCTGTAGTTCAGTTTGGCACGTTATTAGCATTGAAACAAAAAGAATAACAGCAAAAGAAATAGTTAATGTCCAGAAATATCCATTTAATATCTACACATGCTTGTGATGACATATCTTCAGTTCCTAAATCTGGCAATTAGACAAAAAATGGAAGAAGAGGTATCTGTTGCAAAAACGGTTTTCTTTTTAGAATTTTATTTCTTTTATTGCATTTTATTTCAGTTTTCTGACTTTGTAGTGCTTTTCAAGAAGTGACTTAATACATTGTAGAACGATATTTTAAAGAACACTTTAATTAAGATAGGAGTGTGTTGTAAAAAGAAATATTTAGATATTTTATACTTTCATATTATATTCTTTTGTGGGCACTACACTTACATTTTTTTTTTATAACGTACTCATTTTTTTGTTATGCTTCATTCTTTCGTTACGCCAGCCAAGAAACATGCTTGGCAAGAGGAAGGAAACTTTTTTCTGTTCCTAAGGTATTTAAAATTATTAATCTCTTTCCTATTTTGGAACTGACTTTATTAAGAGTATGCCATGATACTAATCAACAAACATCCAACAGGAAAGGAGGTGAAATGTTTTTGGCCACACGGCTACATTCAATGTTTTCATGCCTTATCCGTATGTGCTTCTTGGTATGTAACATGTTCACATGTAACTGGTGACACTGCTTGGATCATTTCATCTTAACTTATTTACGCTGTAAATGTAATCTGGTGCTTAGTGAGTCGAAAAGAAAAGCACAAATTTATAAATATTCCATTTTCTTCTCATTACCCATATTATACAAATACTTTTTCTTCCTTATTTCCCCAAATTTTTCCTTGTTTTACTAGATAAGAATATTAAATACCACCTGTAGTATACTAAGAACGTGTTCACAGTATACAACATCAAGTGCTTAAAACATGTTTGGTACCTTCTTTGAAGACCCTTTTTCAATTTTTCTTCCTACCTTTTCCATGTATCATGCTCTAGATTGTTCAGACCGTTAGTATGCCAAAGTGTTGGGCAGTTAGACGATTATAGCAGATTTCGTGGTTGTTGGTCAGATTTCCTGCTTTGCAATTTATAGGATTAAAAATGTTTAAAAATAAATAAATGAAAAATCCCATGTAATGCAATGCTCACACTACCAATGGAGGCTCTCCAATCAAATTTGACAGTCAGAGTAGAACAGCACAGCACCACTGTGATCCATTTTATGACCAAATTGACAAAGTGTGGCAGCCTCTGATATGATTTGATGCCTACAATGCATAAAAGAACTGAGCTGAATGATTTTGCTTTGGTTGAAATGCAAGATCTTTGTGGAAACACTATGCTCCTTCTGAACCCACCCAAATGAATCAGAACTTATAATCTGCATCATTTTCAAAAATCCATTACACTGGTGTTACTGATGGTAGTCCATAAAGTTGTGCTTTTGTAGCAGTGACGACATATGTTGAAGAGTTCTATTTGGCATTAGTTCTGCATACCATTATTTTGACTGAACAAATACTGGCATGCATTTTTTTTGCAGTTTTTATTTTTTACATTGAATTCTATAGTGATAGAAGTAACCACTACCTCTGTGTCATAATTTTTTAACCCCCCAGACTACTATAATGTTGTTCCAGATGACCATAAAGTGACTGCAACCACACCTTTATCGCTGCCCTTCGTTCTTTTATAACTTTTATATATCCTTTTATTCAGCGGTCAGGCACAGTCGGATAGGCTTGGCTTGGGGTTCGCAAAACGCCACCTCTGCTACGCCTATTCTCTCTTTCAGTGCTGGGAACGCTGTGTAGTAAGACACAGCGGTCCACAACGAATCCAGTGCGCATGCGCCCCTCTCAGACGTGTGCGCCGCTGCCCTGAATTGACAGTGCTCGCTCCCTTCCGCCGTCTATGCGCTCAGTGCGCATGTGCTGTACTAGAGGCAGTGAACGAACAAGCTCTCTGCCTCTAGTATCTGCACAACCTGGTCGCCGGGAGTTGAAGAGGACAACAACGGGCATTGTTTTTTGTAGAATATCAGAGCAGGACGGGAGGGGCGCATGCGCTGTGGACCGCGGTGTCTTACTACACAGCGGTCCCAGCACTGAAAGAGAGGATAGTTGTGGTGGAGGCGGGGCTTTGCGAACCCCAAGCCAAGCCTACTGACTGTGTCTGACCGCTGAATAAAAGGATTTTATAAGTTATAAAAAAAGGAAGAGCAGTGATAAAGGTATGGCTGCAGTCACTTTATGGTCATCAGGAACAACATTATAGTAGTCTGGGGGGGGGGATTAAAAAAATTGACACTTGTGCTTTAAACGTAAATAGTTAAAAAATTAACATAAGGACAGGGTCACACGGGGTACATCCCCAGTGTATTTCTCACTGGGATGCAGAGCAAGCTCCTGGGTGCGGCTGGGTAGCTCTGTGTTTCATCTTGTAGTGGTTGTTTTCCTGCTTTAGAAATCTGCTGCTACCAGCCGCAGTCCCTCTGTGACTGCCATCAGCGCATCCACAGTGTTAAATACGCTGCGGATGTGCCCCGTGTGTCCATACACAAACAGACAGAAACTGATGTATAGACAGATTTAACTGATATTAAGGGTCCCTTATTTTTAAGGACCTTTTCAAGAAATAGTTTCAGATAATGGACTGTTGGCATCAATTTAGTATTAGAACCGTAATATGACAATAATGTATCTAACAGAACAGATGTTCTTAATGCTGATGTGAACATCGCTTAATCTTTTCATGTTAAGTAATGTCATTAGCTGGATTTAAATTCGGTTTTCCATATAATTCCCAGAGCTGTGGTTCCATCGCTTCCCCACACCGCTATAAAGTCAGGCCAGGTTTCACACAACGTTATACCCTTATTCTGATGATGTAAGCTAGAGCAGCGGGAAATGTTCTCCCAGAGCTACACAACCACAGATCTAGTACTGCCAGTATCTATATGTAAAGTGTCATTCCATCAATTCTACTCCTTATAGGTTACCCTCAGTGTTAGACTTTGCATTGGATGTTCCCATTGCAGATCATGTTTTGTGGGAAGAAGGTGGAAGCAGAAAAATTTGTCATAACGAACAAGTAATTGTTTTTCTGCCTCCAAGACAAAATCTAAAAGCATTATTGATATCGCAGATGTGAAAGAAGCCAAAGGACATGGACTTGGAAAGAATTGGAAAAGGAAAAACTAGGTGCACGCCTAGTGGAGTATTATTACAATAGAGCAAGGTATGCGCAAATATTTTGCACCTTACCGTGGATGGTTGTGCTAAGGGCACAATGCCTGTATTCGCCTGTAGACTCGCTGGTGCTTGTAGTCCTGATATGTGGGAGGCAGCCTCTGCGTCCTTCACCGTGACCTCCAGGTAGCGGTGTAGTCAAGTAGAAAACAGGAAAAAATTGGAAAGTGTGAACAAGTGCCAAAATCCCAAGAACGAGCAATATGGCAAAAGTATCCCTTAAAAACAGTTTGGCTTTTATTGGCAACATATAGAAGGGTGCACCCTTCTATATGTTGTCAATAAAAGCCAAACTGTTTTTAAGGAATACTTTTGGCATATTGGTTGTTCTTGGGATTTTGGCGCCCGTTCACACGTTCCAATTTTTTCCTGTTTTCTAAAGGACAAGGACTTATCCTTCCATATTTTGAACCCTCTGCATTATTTCAGTTTTTTTTCACTGAAAATATGGTAATGTATTTAAATGTATTTTGTTTTCTTATTTATTACATTAGTTTTTTGTGTGCATTTTTTATTAGATGGTGTTTTTTCCCCCAATATGTAGTGTGTTCCAGCGGATCCATATTGGTACCATGTTTAACCTGTAGAAGTAAGAGTTGAATTTAAAAATTTTCTTTTTTCACCTAGTTCACATGCCTGCGTTTGTTCAGTTTTTCCGTATTTAAAACTACATAATATATATGGTTTTAATACATTTTTAAATAATTTTACAGCCCTTTAGCTATGATTTTACCGTATTTTACACGGAGGTTAAAGTTTAAATCCCCACTCTGCTCGCCTCTGGATGTCCGGGCAGAGTGGGGTGAAGATGGCGACGGGTACAGGAGGAGGCCAAGGGACCGGCAATCGCGGCGGGACAGACGGTAGTAAGGAGGCGGAGGCAGCAGTGAAGATCAGGGATAAGTGATCTTCACTGCTGCCTTCTAGGAGTTGCCAAACTACAACTCCCAGCATGCCAAGACAGCCGAAGGCTGTCTGGGCATGCTGGGAGTTGTAGTTTTGCAACATCTGGAGGGCCACAGTTTGGACACCATTGTGCAGTGGTGTCCAAACTGTAGCCCTTCCAGATTTCGCAAAACTACAACTCCCTGGATACCCAGACACGACAGGCATGCCGACAGTTGAAGTTCTGTTACATCTGGCCCTTCAGATGTTGCAGAACTACAACTCCCAGCATGCTTGGAGTTGAAGTTTTGCAACATCTGGAGAGCTTCAGTTAGTGATCTCCAAACTGTTCTCTTCCAGTTGTTGCATAACTACATCTCCCAACATGTCCTTCGGCTGTCTGGGCATGCTGGGAGTTGTAGTTTTGCAACAGCTGGAGGTACACTGGTTGGAGAACACAGAGTTTGTTACCTAACTCAGTGTTTTTTTTGCTACCAGTGTGCCGACAGCTGTTGCCTAACTTCAACCCCCATCATGCACGGACATCCAAAGGGCATGCTGGGAGTTGTAGTTTTGCAACAGCTGGAGGTCCCCCCCCCCCCCATGTGAATGTACAGGGTACATTCACACGGGCAGGAGTTTACATCTGCAGCTCAAACTCCCAGCGGGAAACAAGCTGTAAACCTCCGCCCATGTGAATGTTCCCTGAAAACACTACACTGCACAAGATGAAAAGTAAAACGCTACATATGCACATACCCCTACACACTCCCCCCCCCCCCCCCCAAATAAAAAAAATAAAAAAAAGTCTCGTACAATGCTGTTTCCAAAACGGAGCCTCCAGCTGTTGCAAAACAACTCCCAGTATTGCCGGACAGCCATTGACTGTCCAGGCATGCAGGGAGTTTTGCAACAGCTGGAGGCACCCTGTTTAGGAAACACTGCCGGAAAGTATTTTTGGTATCGGAGGCAAGTCTAATTCTTGATTCCGGGTCCTTCCCTATGCAAATCCCTTATTTAGGCCTCAAATGCACATCACGCTCTCTCTCACTTTGGAGCGCTGTTGTATTTCAAAGCAACAGTTTAGGGCCATTTAGGGCAATTTAGGAGAAATTGCCCAACAAATTTTGGGGGGCTTTTTCTCCTTTTACCACTTATGAAATGGTAAACTCTGGGTCTACTCCAGCATGTTGTTGTAAAAAAAATAAACATTTTTACACTAACATGCTTGTGTTGCCCCATACTTTTCATTTTCACAAGAGGTTAAATCCAAATTTAACGAAAAGTCATCAAACACCCCTTAAGGCTCACTGTACCCCTTGTTACATTCCTTGAGGGGTGTAGTTTTCAAAGTAGTTTTGCGGTTCTGGCACCATAGAGGCTTTCTAAATGTGACATGCCCCCCCAAAAACAATTTCAGAAAAACTCACTCTCCAAAATCCCATTGTTGCTCCTTCCCTTCTGAGCCCTCTACTGCGCTCGCCGAACACTTTACATACATACACATATGAGGTATTTCCTTAGTCGAGAGAAATTGGGTTACAAATTTTGGGGGGATTTCTCTCCTTTTACCCCTTGTGAAAACTCAAAAACTGGGTCTACAAGAACATGCGAGTGTAAAAAATGAAGATTTTGAATTTACTCCTTCACTTTGCTGCTATTCCTGTGAAACACCTAAAGGGTTAACACACTTACTGAATGTCATTTTGAATACTTTGAGGGGTGCAGTTATTATAATGGGGTCATTTGTGGGGTATTTCCAATATGAAGGCCCTTCAAATCCACTTCAAAACTGAACTAGTGCCTGAAAAATTCCGATTTTGAAAATATTGGGAAAAATTGGAAAATTGCTGCAGAACTTTGAAGCCCTCTGATGTCTTCCAAAAGTAAAAACATGTCAACTTGATGATGGAAACATAAAGTATACATATTGGGCCTCATTTACTAAGCTGAAACCGACCAGTTTTTGTCTGGTTATTTTGTCTGAGACATGTCTGCGCCAGTGTACGACAGTGTGCGCCTGAAAAATCCGACAAACCCGGGGCGTGGTCTGTCGCAAAAGGGGGCATGGCTGACCCAAAAGGGGTGTGGTTTCACAACCTGACCGATTTACTATGGAATTCACTGAAAATCCTGTGGGTAAATGGCTGGAAATATCGACCTAGAAAAGCTGGTCAGAAAATGTTCCCGACTTTTCCTAATAGTAAATAGAGAGGAATCCTGCATGTCTGAAACAACTTTTCCCACAAGTAAAAACCTGAAACTCTTAGTAAATGAGGCCCATTGTATATGTGAATCAATATATAATTTATTTGGTATGTCTATTTTCCTTACAAGCAGAGAGCTTCAAAGGATAGGGGATAAGATGTCAGATCGCCGGGGTCCCGCTGCTGGGGACCCCCGGGATCTCCGCTGTGGCACCCCGCTATCATTACTGCACAGAGCAAACTCTCTCTGTGCGTAATGATGGGCAATACAGGGGCCGGAGCATCGTTACATCACGGCCCCACCCACTCATGACATCATGGCCCGCCCCCTCAATACAAGTCTATGGGAGGGGGCGTGATTGTCACCACGCCCCCTCCCATAGATTTGCATTAAGGGGGCAGACCGTGACATCACGAGGGGGCGGAGCCATGACTTCACGATGCTTCGGCCCCTGTATCGCTGGTCAATACGCACGGAGCGAGCGTGCTCTGTGCAGTAATGATAGCGGGATGCTGCAGCGGAGATCCCGGGGGTCCCCAGCAGCGGGACCCCGGCGATCTGACATCTTATCCCCTATCCTTTGGATAGGGGAAAAGATGTCTAGGGGCGGAGTACGCCTTTAACCTCTTAAGGACCAGGCACGTATGGGCATTTCTATCTATCCGTGGGAATTTCTATCAGCAGGCACCCCGCGCAAATGCCCAGGGGGGTCATCAGTTCCCCCCCCTCCCCATGTCGGCGATCGGCGCAAATCGCAAGTGAATTCACACTTGCGATTTGCGCGATTCCGGGTCATTACGGGTCTATGGTGACCCGGTGACCCGGAATGTAAGGGGGGTTGCGGGTGTCTAAGACGCCCACAATCCCCCTTAAGAGATAGGAGTGAGGTGGCAGGGGTGCCACCCCTCCTATCCCTGCTATTGATGGTCTAGAAGCGACCATCAATAGTAGATAGGGGGCGGGGGGGGGGGTTAACTTTCATTTTCCACGTCCTGCCCACCCACAATAGGCGGGGCAGAACGGGGAAACCGTCGGGGACCGGCGCCGGGGTCCACTTACCGATCTGCGGAGGCTGCGGGCGACGATCGGCGTCGGAGATCGGCGGGCGGCGATGTCATGCAGCAGGCTCCCTGGATCTGACGGAAGCCGGTAAGTTGCCTAGCAACATCTGGAGGGCTGCAGTCCGAGACCACTATATAGTGGTCTCTATACTGTAGCACTCCAGATGTTGCAAACCTACAACTCCCAGCATGCCCAGACAGCTGTTTGGGCATGCTGGGAGTTGTAGTTTTGCAACAGCTGGAGGGCTACAGTTTGAGACCACTATATGGTAGTCTCTGAACTATAGCCCTCCAGATCTTGCAAAACTACAACTCCTAGCATGCCCACACAACTGTTTGCTGTCTGGGCAAGCTGGGATTAATAGTTTTGCAGCATCTGGAGGGCCACAGTTTGCAGTGGTCTCTATACTGTAGCTCTCCAGATGTTGCAAAACTGCAAATCCCAGCATGCTGGGAGTTGTAGTTGCGATCCCTCCAGCTGTTGCATAACTACATCTCCCAGCATGCCCTTCGGTGATTAGTCCATGCTGGGAGTTGTAGTTTTGCAACAGCTGGAGGCACACTGGTTGGAAAATATTGAGTTGGATAACAGAACCTAACTGAAGGTTTTCCAACCATTGTACCTCCAGCTGTTGCAAAAGTACAACTCCCAGCTTGCATGGTCTGTCAGTACATGCTGGGAGTTGTAGTTTTGAAACAGCTGGATGTTTGCCGCCCCCATGTGAACGTACAGGGTACATTCACACGGGCAGGCTTACAGTAAGTTTTCTGCTTCAAGTATGAGCTGTGGCAATTTTTCGCCGCAGTGCAAACTCCTAGCAGGGAACTCACTGTAAACCTCCGCCAGTGTGAATGTACCCTAAAAACACTACACTACACTACACTAACACATAATAAAGGGTAAAACACTACATATACACCCCCTTACACTGTCGTCGTCCCCCCCTCCCCAATAAAAATTAAAAACGTATTGTACAACAGTGTTTCCGAAACGGAGCCTCCAACTGTTGCAAAACAATTCCCAGCATTTCTGGACAGCCACTGACTGTCCAGGCATGCTGGGAATTTAGCAACAGCTGGAGGCATCCTGTTTGGTAATCACTGGCGTAGAATACCCTTATGTCCACCCCTATGCAATCCCTAATTTTGTCCTCAAATGCGCATGGCGCTCTCTCACTTCGGAGCCCTGACGTATTTCAAGGAAACAGTTTAGGGCCACATATGGGGTATCTCCGTACTTGGGAGAAATTACACTACAAATTTTGGGGGGCTTTTTCTCCTTTTACCTCTTATGAAAAGGAAAAGTTGAGGTCTACACCAGCCTGTTAGTGTAAAAAAAAAAAAAAAAAATTTTTTTTACATTAACATGCTGGTGTTGCCCTTTACTTTTTATTTTCACAAGAGATAAAAGGAAAAAAAAGACCCCCAAAATTTGTAACTCAATTTCTCCTGAGTACGGAAATACCCCAGATGTGGACGTAAAATGATCTGCGGGTGCATAACAAGGCGTGAGAGTGTGAGCGTATCATGTACATTTGAAGCCTAAATTGGTGATTTGCACAGGGGTGGCTAATTTTACAGCGGTTCTGACATAAACGGGAAAAAAAGAAATACCAACATGTGACCCCATTTTGGAAACAAAACCCCTCACGGAATGTAACAATTATTTTTTTTCACAAAAATGCTGGTGTTACCCTAAATTTTTCATTTTCACAAGGGAAAATAGGAAAAAAGCCCCCCAAAATTTGTAACTGTAAGAACATTCCCCATGTAAAGTGCTCGGCGGTCGAACTACAATGCTCAGAAGAGAGGGAGCGCCATTGGGATTTTGAAGAGAAAATGTGTCCGGAATTGAAGGCCACGTGTGTTTACAAAGCCACCATAGTGCCAGAACAATGGACCCCCCAACATGTGACCCCATTTTGGAAACTACACCCCTCATGTAATGTAATAAGGGGTACAGTGAGCATTTACACCCCACAGGTGTCTGACAGATTTTTGGAACAGTGGTCCGTGAAAATGAAAAATTTTATTTTCAGATCTGTTCCAAAGATCTGTCAAATGCCAGTGGGGTGTAAATACTCACTGCACCCCTTATTAAATTTTGTGAGGGTTGTAGTTTCCAAAATGGGGTCACATGTGGGGGGGTCCACTGTTCTGGCACCACGGGGGGCTTTGTAAACGCACATGGCCCCTGACTACCATACCAAACAAATTCACTCTTCAAAAGCTCAATGGCGCTCCTTCTCTTCTGAGCATTGTAGTTCGAGCGCAGGGCACTTGACGTCCACACATGGGGTATTTCCATACTCAGAAGAAATGGGGTTACAAATTTTGGGGGATATTTTCTGCTATTAACCCTTGCAAAAATGTGAAATTTGGGGGGAAACACATTTTAGTGAAATCATGTTTTTTTTTTTTTTTACATATGCAAAAGTCGTGAAACCCCTGTGGGGTATTAAGGCTCACTTTATTCCTTGTTACGTTCCTCAAGGGGTCTAGTTTCCAAAATGGTATGCCATGTGTTTTTTTTTTGCTGTTCTGGCACCATAGGGGCTTCCTAAATGCGACTTGGGTCATTTGTGGGGTATTTCTAATATGAAGACCCTTCAAATCCACTTCAAACCTGAACTGGTCCCTGAAAAATAGTGAGTTTGAAAATTTTGTGAAAAATTGGAAAATTGCTGCTGAACTTTGAAGCCCTCTGGTGTCTTCCAAAAGTAAAAACTTGTCAATTTTATGATGCAAACATAAAGTAGACATATTGGGGGACATTTACTAATCTAGTCTATTCTTGGTATGCTTATAGACCAGCGTATGTGGTAGTCTCCTGTCTATTGTGCTCCTAATTTATCAAAGGTCTCACAGCCCTTGATAAATTCTGTGCTCAGACTTCAGGGTCTACAGCTTAAACTGCATTTAGACCTGCTCCAACATGGTCTGACATTTCAGCGTATTTTGGGCAGATGTGACTTGTCGCACAAAAGTCGCACTTGATAAATTCAGCACCAATGCATTTTCCAGTGCATTTCCGTCTAAAATAGACTTGCATGCATCATGTTCTAAAAATCCTCTACAGCAAAAGTCGCAGAAAAGTCGCACATATTTAGACTGCGACTTTCTGTGCGACAAATTTAGACAGGAAAAACCAGTCTAAATTCTTTGATAAATCTCCCCCATTGTGTATGTGAATAAAAAAAATTTATTTGGAGTATCCATTTTCCTTTCAAGCAGAGAGCTTCAAAGTTAGAAAAATGCTAAATTTTCAATTCATCAAATTTGGGGATTTTTCACCAAGAAAGGATGCAAGTTACCACAAAAATTTACCACTATGTTAAAGTAGAATATGCCACGTAAAAACAATCTCGGAATCAGAATGAAAACTAAAATCATTCCAGAGTTATTAATGTTTAAAGTGACAGTGGTCAGATGTTCAAAAAATGCTCTGGTCCTAAGGTGTAAAATGGCCTGCTCCTTAAGGGGTTAAGGTGAAAATGGAGTTAAAACTCTAATTTTGCTTACAGCTCATATCTAAACAATTTCTGGTTATATGAACCAGAGTGTATGGGATTAAAAGTATACAGTAAATAAAGTTAATTAGTATGACTTTTTCTTTAAGAACTATTACGGTATTTATAATTGTTGAAATAGCAAAACTCATAAAATGTGTAGAATAATTTGAAGTCCCATAACCGAACTGTGTATTAAATGATTTATTGGCACATATTTTTAAGCTACTTTTTGTATTTGTTGAGTCCACAAAAAAAATAATTTTTGTACATTTCCACCTGTTTCTTAAAAGTAACGAGACTTCCAGATCTGTAATAGAGTTGTCATTTGCGTTGTTCTGGGAACTGTTTGATATTTAAGTTGCGCTTTCTGTTTTCTAGTGGTTTGAGCAGCGAGGTGCAGTGAGTGCTCCCTTAGGATTACTTTAAATAGAAGACTTTGGGTATATAGAGTTGTGTGGCCTTGAATGTGATTTTTCTTTTATTTGATATATGAGCTGTGACATAGTTATTGCATGACTGAGATGTGCCTGTAAGCAATGCAGTATGCAGATGGGGCTCTTCAGAATCAAAGCCAGAGACCAAATGTGAATGTACTCATTTATAGGGTAAAGAATACAGGAAGCAAGCATAAGGAAACATTTTTATCTTAACCCTTTTGTAGGCAACCCATGCACTTGTAAATTATATATTTTTCCAGTAACAAATCCATATCAGTCCAAATAGATCAGCATCTTTTGATAATGTAAAGTGTCACTGAAATAAATAAAAAAATCTAACTTTTTGATTGGTTTGGGTTTGGATGGTGAGACCCCCACTGATCACTAAAGCAGTTAGGAGAAACATTTGCCTAAGTGCTTTTCTCCCCATCTCTCTTCTCGCTGCTGGTGCCTATCTCCATAGACTTACCATAGAATTCTCCTCTTGCAGCAAGCACCGATTGGAAGATTGGAAGTGGACCTGTGAGTTTTCAATAGCAACCAGTCACAGCTCAACTTTTATATTTTATGAAGTTCTAGCAGAGTGAAAGCTGGTCTTTGGTTGCTCTGGGCAATGTCAGACAGTTTAAAGGGGGTATTCCAGCATTTTTTATTTTACTATGCTACAGGGGCTGTCAAGTTAGTGTAGTTTGAAGTATAGTGTCTGTACCTGTGTGCGACAGTGGTCTCGCATTTCTTCTGTGATTTTGGCCCTTATATTTTTTATCAGCATCTACAATTACCTATGTCTCGGGTTTTCCCAGGTTGCAGTGTGGCCGAGACATGACATCAGTAGTTAGGTGTGCAAAGGTAGCCTTTCCTGCTTCAATGGATGGAGCGACCACTGGGTGGGAGAGAGATCATTTTGCAACAGTTGTAGGCACCCTGGTTAGAAAACACTAGTCTTTTGAATAAAATGAATCTCATTTGTGTTTCAGTGGGTGGGGTGGTTGATGTGTGGGAGGGAGAAAAGTGACCTCACACTTACAAAAAAGGAACTATAGAATGTTTAGTTTCAGAGAACAAACTCCAACAGAAAATACCCAGTTCACCAAAAGCTAGCCACAGTGTTATGGTAATCTCACAACATAGCCATTTAGCCCCAAGACAAGCACTGATTCGTCCTAAACATGTGCTTTACTGTCTGACAGGTATGTACTAAAATCTCCTTATGTGGATAACCCTTTTTAACCCCTTAAGGACTCAGCCCATTTTGGCCTTAAGGACTCAGACAATTACATTTTTACGTTTTAATTTTTTCCTCCTCGCCTTCTAAAAATCATAACTTTGATATTTTCATCGCCAGACTAGTATGAGGGCTTGTTTTTTGCGCGACCAGTTGTCCTTTGTAATGACATAACTCATTATATCATAAAATGTATGGCGCAACCAAAAAACACTATTTTTGTGGGGAAATTACAAAGAAAAACGCAATTTTGCTAATTTTGGAAGGTTTCGTTTTCACGCCGTACAATTTACGGTAAAAATGACGTGTATTCTTTATTCTGAGGGTCAATACGATTAAAATGATACCCATTATTACATACTTTTATCACCAAATTAGTACGTTTATAATCCCTTTATTTTGATGACCTCTAACTTTATTTTTCCGTATAAGCGACGGTATTAGGACTCATTTTTTGCGCCATGATCTGTACTTTTTTTTGATACCACATTTGCATATAAAAAACTTTTAAAACATTTTTTATAATTATTTTTTTTTGAAAATGTATTAATAAAGTAGCAATTTTGGACTTTTTCTTTACGTTCACGCCGTTCACCGTACGGGATCATTCACATTTTATTTTAATAGTTCGAACATTTACGCACGCGGCGATACCAAATATGTCTATAAAACTTATTTTTTACGCTTTTTGGGGGTAAAATAGGAAAAAACGGACGTTTTACTTTTTTATTGGGGGAGGGGATTTTTCACTTTTTTTTTTTACTTTTACTTTAACATTTTTTTTTTACACTTGAATAGTCCCCATAGGGGACTATTCATAGTAATATCATGATTGCTAATACTGATCTGTTCTATGTATAGGACATAGAACAGATCAGTGTTATCGGCTATCTTCTGCTCTGGTCTGCTCGATCTCAGACCAGAGCAGAAGACGCCGATAGTCGAAAGGAGGAAGGTGAGGGGACCTCCGTGCGGCGTTCTGAATGATCGGATCCCCGCAGCAGCGCTGAGGGCGATCCGATCGTTCATTTAAATCGCGCACTGCCGCAGATGCCGGGATCTGTATTGATCCCGGCACCTGAGGGGTTAATGGCGGACGCCCGCGAGATCACAGGCGTCGGCCATTGCCGGCGGGTCCCTGGCTGCCATCAGCAGCCGGGATCAGCTGCGCATGACACGGGCATCGCTCCGATGCCCGCGGTTATCCACAGGACGTAAATATACGTCCTGGTGCGTTAAGTACCACCGCACCAGGACGTACATTTACGTCCTGCGTCCTTAAGGGGTTAAAGGCAATAACCAGTGCTGAAATACTTATCCCCTATGATCCGACCGCTGAGGTCCCCCGCGATCACCTGTATAGGGCCCCGGCAGCCCGTGGGAAGGGGGCGTGTTGACCACTGCATGAAGCAGCAGCTGACATGCCCCTGCAATGCAACTCTATGGCAGAGCCGTAGCGCCGTAGCGATGTATTGAGGGGGCGTGTCAGCAGCCGCATCGTGCGGTGGTCGACACCCGCTATCTGGCCAGCGAGCCGGGGCCCCATACAGGAGATCATGGGGGGGCCCCGGTGGTCGGACCCCCCCCCCCCCCCCGCGCGATCTGAAACTTATCCTCTATCTTTAGTAGATAAATCTGGGCAATGTTAAAGTAAAGCTACACAATTGTATTATTAAAAGTCACTATTTATTCAATAGTATATACTATTTGAGCATTTTTTTTTAATTACACTTGAACCTTACTTTAAAGTTACAGTGTAAGTCAGGACGATTTCCAAGCATCCATCTCCATTGGACTATTGTGACCTATGTCACTATATGGACATCCAGTTGTATACATTGTAAGTAGGCTCCCATGTTAATAAATAAATACACACACACGCACCGTGTAGTGTACTTTTATTTTGTAGGATGCCTCTATATTATAACTAAAAACAAAAAAGCTAGGTCAGCCATGTATCTTCTCAGTGGTTGTCAAAAAGACACTTTTGTGCTATCTGTTGGGTGAATTCCTTAAGTTGCATTTGGCATAGTGTTGGAAGCTTTCACAGTAGATATGCAAAGCATAGGGCTCAAACATAAGTAAATAGAGCCTTGGTAGGAGTTCCTGAGTTAGGGAGAGGTAATCAAACATGATATATCATAGAGAAAACAGAGGATTGAACAGTCAACCATATAATTGTGTAGAAATAGCTTATATATTCAGCTGTCTTTTACTTTAGCTATTATAAATTGACATTAGTTGGAACGAACTGAAGGCTGCGCATAGGTTCTGAAGGGTTAAAACAACCCTTTTTTCTCTATGTTCACCATGTATTGAGTTAATTACGACAAGTAGATGCAAGAGATAGTGTTTCCTACTGAAATGAAAGAACATCTTAAAAATTATAAACAGTTGTATAGTTTCCAAACAAGTAATACAGGACACATTTTAAAGAACAGAAGAAATGATTTAATTTCATTAACTGTGGTCTAATATATTGTGCATCTTTCTCTTGGTAAACCACAGCGGCATTTATTGGCAAAGGCTTCAAAGTACTACTGGATTTCTCTGCTTTCATTGGCCAAATGTGTCACTAAAAAGAGACGCATTAAATCTTGGAAAAGACGGCTTGTGGATTTTTTTGCAATGATTAAACTGTTTTGCAATGCACTTGTTAATGTACTTGAATATATAAAAATAACATATTTAAATACAAAAAGGTTATTAGAAATAAAAAATGCTATGAATAATAAATACTAGTACTTTATTTTTTGGACTGTAAAACAAACCAGACCAAACAAGTCAGCCAAGTTTAGAAAACGGAAAACAAGGGAAAAAAAGGATTACAGGCTTGTTACCTCCCCAGTCGTCTCGGAAAGGGGATGGTTAAATGCCAATTCCATTGATGGTCTGGGATAGTGTTGTGAAGGTTTTGATACCGGTTTCCCTTTTGTCCAGGGTAATTGAAGGAATGGTTTTCGAACATGGAGGTTAATATTTGTGTACTATGTTTTACTAATCTTGCCAAGCTATGGCCATGTCCTTGTCTTGTCAAGATCGAAACACCCACACTCTCCAGTCTCCAGTCAGACTTTAAAGGGGTATTCTTGTCTCTTATGTTGATGGAAAATTGTTAGAATATGCCATTACTCTATCAGTTGTGGTCCATCCTCTTGGACTCATCCCAATCCTTGGAATGAATCAGCACTGCATCTTACAAACTGTTTTTCTCTGCACAGCATTGCTGCTGAATCACCCAGCTATGCATGGAACTGCAGCCAGCCCCAATAAATAAGCTGGAATGCAGCTTACCTGCGTAGTTTGGCAACACACAGCTTTGAAGGGAAAAGCGGTTAGGGTATGTTCACACACAGAAATTTTTGTGCGTAATTCTGCATAAAGATTCCGCAGCACCAGAGTCCCATTACACTGTTCTACAGGTAAAAAGTTTGGTGCATCAAAACAGCTGTTCTTACATAATTTTGGAATGCTAAAAATGAAAATAACATTAAAAAAATGTATACTAGTTTCAGTGATATAAGCAACAACTAATGAATGCATGATGCAACTTACAGCATAGATTACATAGTCAGTAGTGGTGACCAATAGAAAACATCCAAGTGTATCAAGATGATGCAATATTAGCTAATATTATGTCACCAAATTCTATCTATAAGTCCCAGTATCTGTTGCTTGGCGAGTTTAGGGTGGGTTCACCCTGCGTTTACTAACTACGGGAATCTGATTTGGCTGGGGGGAATGAAAACCCAGCGTTCCCATGTCCCAGCCGTACCCGGCCACCTTCTCATTAATTTGAATTAGCCGACCGAAGTCTCATAGTGACTCCAGTCGGTTCATGTTTGCCCTGTATCCGTTTTTTGGACCTGTCTGAAAACCGCAGCATACCACGGTTTTCAGTCCAGTCAGAAAACCGGATACAGGGCAAAAATGAGCTGAACGGAGTCACTATGTGACTCTGGTTTGCTCATTCAAATGAATGAGAAGGGGGCCGGTTCCTGTAGTTAGTAAACGCAGTGTGAACCCACCCTAAACTCGCCAAACAACAGATACTGTGACTTTTATAGTATTTGGTGATGTAAAATTAGCTAATATTGCATCATCTTGGTGCACTAGGCGAATTTCTATTGGTCACCCATACAGACTATGTAATCTATGGTGTATGTTGCATCATACATTTTATAAGCCTTACTTCATTAGTTGGATGCTTATATCAAGGAAACTAGAGTCAATATACATTATTTTTTTTTTTTTCGACCCCAAAATTATGTAAGAACAGCTGTTTTCATGCTCACAACTTTTTACCTGTAGAACAGTGTTATTTGCCTATTACCTGTAGTTGGAAAATGTAAAATGTCTGTTGCATGAAAACTAGAGCCAACTAACAAATTTCATTAATATATTTGAATTCAGCATATGAAATTCATTAGGAAATGGTACATTTCATTTCTGAAACTAAAAAAAAATAGAAAATTTGTAGAACAGTGTTATCAATAGAATTCTGCTGCACTCTGCACGCAGCAGAATTTATGTAGCATTTTTCTCCTGTGAATATCCCAATTCCAGAGTCCGCAGAAAGAATAGACATAGGGCATAAAATGTCTGATCGCAGGGGTGTCTGGCCGATGGGATCCCTGGGCCGGTGCTGGGATGTTCAGAACACGGAAGCTTGAAACTTCCGTGTTCGTGACGTCATGCCTGCCCCCTCCATTCATGCGTATGGGCGGGGTCGTGATGGCTACTACATAGCCATCACGCCTCCTCCCATAGACATGAATGAAAGGGGCGTGACGGCTGTGGTCACGCGTCATCTGGAGCAGAGCGAAGTTCGCTCTGTGCACTGGATTACTGGGGTGCCGCATCGGAGATCGCAGGGGGTCCCACCTTTTGGATACGGGATAAGATGTATAAGGGTGGAGTACCACTTTCAGTACGAAATACTGAGCATGGCTAGGTGGGGGAAGGATTAGGGACACATGCTGGCACTTGGACCCTATGAGCCATACCAGGAAGTGAAGAGGCAGTATGGCAGCTGCCAAAGAGAATAGGGTAAGCATAGACTATGAACCAGCGACAGGAAGCAACAATACACAAGCTGGAGCTGTCTGTGTAGAAATTACACAGAAACTAACCTATCAATGGAGTGAAAACCTTATGGCGCTCACGTTATGAATGCACCGATTAGAAAAAGGTAATTGGTCTTTAAGGGCTTACATAGACTAGTCATTAGAGGGTTTAAAAATACAATTTTAATCCATAAATCCAAATAACAAATATCTAAATCAACGATGGCTCTAGAAAGATGGGAATGGAGTATTGACCCATTACAACCCAAACCCAGTCACAGAAGAAAGTAGTAGCTGTAGTCTGGTTGCTGTGGACAGCACTAATGTTTTCTATGCATCTCCCCCTCATAGTGTTAATGTACTGTTAGCTCTCTTCATAATTTTATGAATTGTTCATTAAAGCATCTTACTTGGTTACATGTGTCTTGTTCATACAGGAAAGCTTGTAGAATGCTAACATACCAAGTCGTGCAAAAACCAAGATTGATAATGTTGTCTCAGCTGCTTTGGCACTTGGAGTGCTTTCTACAAATTTCCCTCTCAGTGGTGTTTTTAACAGGGATTTTTTTGGATGTATGAAATCGAAGTTTGAGTAAATTGGGTCATATTGTAATTATATTTTCCCCAGCTAAAACGTTAACACTTCTCAGAAAAACAAAACGTGTCAGTATTTGCTGGATTAGAGACTGAGTTTTGTGCAACAGTTTTATGATACATTCCAAAACAGACGTAGAACGGTCTTGTCCATGTATTACTAACCGGCCTGGCAATGTGGACTTGGCTTCATTCACACTGCAGGTGCTCAGTCATTTGCTGTAAAGATTACACTGGCACATAGGTAAAATGTATATAAATTTTTATCACTATTATTATACCATCCTGTATTGTAAGAATGCTGAAGTCTTTCAAGACAGTGCAGGACTTGTGCTTTTGAGATGTATTTACATGTGCTGGTAGTTTGCTACATGGTCAAAAATGGTGAAACTTTATTTTAAAATGCATGTAGTTTGCCTTGCAATGAAAAAGAAAAAAACTGCACGCTTAACTTCCACATGTAAATAAACCCCAAGCATAAGAATAAATGTGGCACACTCTCCTTAATGAGGCTATGTTCATACACAGTATTATACGTTATTATTCAAAAGGTTTCTGTTATAGGACCTAAAAGAAAACAAGATATTGAGCAAAAGATTGACCACATATATTTTGATATTTTTTTTTTTTTTTTTTTGTGTGGCGGGGGGGGGGGGGGTGCTCATATACATGCATATTGTGCTGCAAATTTCGATGAATTTCATCTGTGTTGGTTTGGGAAGGAGGCAGCAATGGTTGCATTAACATATACATCTGTGTTGTTGTTAGAAACACAATTTTCCTATTTAGATTTTCCAGTATAGAGCATTTTAATAAATCAAGCATTGCAGATTAGAGGGGTTATCCAAATACTAGAGATTTGTATATGTTGCTAGGACCACAATGACAATAAAAAAAATAAATAAAAAAAAAAACTCATTCTTATCTAACTTGCTCCTTTGGGGATCCCCCTGCAAAGTCTTCGGGTTTCCCGCTGAATACTCCAGCTGCTACTTTCTAAACAGACATATCAGTAGTGACATCCCCCTCAGCCCTAGCTGCAGCAGTGTCCCACCTCAGTCAGTGATTGGCTGAGTGATTCATCACTGCTGAGATTAGCCCATGTTGGAAGTAGCAGCTAAAGCATTCAGTGGGTGACCGGAAGACTTTTCAGGGGGAAACCCAGAAGGAATGAGGTAGATAAGTTGTGTTATCTTTAAATTGGCAATGCTGCCCCAGCAAAAAAATAAAACATTTCTTGTATGAGCTTTGCCATAAAAGGGGTTATACAATCAGGTGATTTATACACTAGAGAAAGAATAAGAGGAGTCTATGACTTATAGGTTAATATAATTATCAGAAATTCTGAGTACCGTATATACTCGAATATAAGCCGACCCGAGTATAAGCCGAGACCCCTAATTTCAACCCAAAATCCCAGGAAAAGTTATTGACTCGAGTATAAGCCTAGGGTGGGAAATACCTCATCCCCCCCTGTCATCATCCAGACCCGTCATTAACATCCTCATCATCATCCCCTTGTCATCAAACCACACATCCCCCCTTCATCATCCCCTTATCATCCCACACATCCCCCTTCATCATCCCCTTGTCATCATCCCACACATCCCCCCTTCATCATCCCCTTATCATCCCGCACATCCCCCCTTCATCATCCCCTTATCATCCCACACATCCCCCCTTCATCATCCCCTTATCATCCCGCACATCCCCCCTTCATCATCCCCTTATCATCCCGCACATCCCCCCTTCATCATCCCCTTATCATCCCGCACATCCCCCCTTCATCATCCCCTTATCATCCCACACATCCCCCCTTCATCATCCCCTTGTAATCATCCCACACATCCCCCCTTCATCATCCCCTTATCATCCCACACATCCCCCTTCATCATCCCCTTGTCATCATCCCACACATCCCCCCTTCATCATCCCCTTATCATCCCGCACATCCCCCCTTCATCATCCCCTTATCATCCCGCACATCCCCCCTTCATCATCCCCTTATCATCCCACACATCCCCCCTTCATCATCCCCTTATCATCCCGCACATCCCCCCTTCATCATCCCCTTATCATCCCGCACATCCCCCCTTCATCATCCCCTTATCATCCCGCACATCCCCCCTTCATCATCCCCTTATCATCCCACACATCCCCCCTTCATCATCCCCTTGTAATCATCCCCACCCCCCTTCATCATCCCCACACCCCCCCTTCATCATCCTCTTCTCATCATTCGCCCTCAGTGGTCTTCAACCTGCGGACCTCCAGAGGTTTCAAAACTACAACTCCCAGCAAGCCCGGGCAGCCATCGGCTGTCCGGGCTTGCTGGGAGTTGTAGTTTTGAAACCTCCGGAGGTCCGCAGGTTGAAGACCACTGCGGCCTTCAACATCATCCAGCCCCCTCTCACCCCCTTTAGTTCTGAGTACTCACCTCCGCTCGGCGCTGGTCCGGTCCTGCAGGGCTGTCCGGTGAGGAGGTGGTCCGGTGAGGAGGTGGTCCGGGCTGCTATCTTCACCGGGGGCGCCTCTTCTCCGCGCTTCCGGCCCGGAATAGATGCGTTGCCTTGACAATGACGCAAATGACGCACCTCTGCGTCGTTGTCACGGCAACGTGACTATTCTGAGGCCGGGCCCGAAGCGCTTAGAAGAGGCCTCCCCGGTGAAGATAGCAGCCCGGAACCACTATCCCACCGGGCCACCTCCTCTCCGGACAGCCCTGCAGCACCGGACCAGCGCCGAGCGGAGGTGAGTACTCAGAACTAAAGGGGGTGAGAGGGGGCTGGATGATGTTGAAGGCCGCAGTGGTCTTCAACCTGCGGACCTCCGGAGGTTTCAAAACTACAACTCCCAGCAAGCCCGGACAGCCGATGGCTGCCCGGGCTTGCTGGGAGTTGTAGTTTTGAAACCTCCGGAGGTCCGCAGGTTGAAGACCACTGCGGGTGGGGGAGTTCACTCGAGTATAAGCCGAGGGGGGTGTTTTCAGCACGAAAAATCGTGCTGAAAAACTCGGCTTATACTCGAGTATATACGGTAACTTGCTGACATGACTACTAGGAGAGACAGAGAGGCTGGTTTCAAACAACTGCATTTTTTAGAGGGATTCTCTTCCACCCGGAAATTCCAGTAAAGCAGCCACCTGTTGTTTTCAATAGGATTGCTAAATTTCCACAGTGGAAATTCATGTTCATTCTTTAAGCGAATCCGCTTAGAAATACAATACCGTCAAAGGGAATGGCAATGCTGTCCATACGGTCCTAGTGCAGACTAATGTTGTCACTAGACGATCTTTGAATGGAACATGGCCTAAGAGTAGGAGTCCTGCTGACCCCACCCACACACCGTGATTGACAGTATCAATATATATTTTTTTTATAAATATGTCAATCAACCTGTAAGAGCACAATAGGCAGGACTGACAGTTTTATAAAATAGATATATTGTTAGTCAATCACGGTGTGTGGGGTCAGCAGGACTCATGCAATCTTTCCTAGGAGTCCTGTCAGAATTTGTATAGCTTTTTCTTGGATATCCTGCTCCAAATCACGTAAACGTGTATGTCACAAAGCTCAGCTTCTCTGATAGGGCAGCATAAATCACCTGACAGGTTCGCTATAATAAGGGTAATAAAAAGGGATAACAATTTATTGAAAGAAAAAAAAAAACAGGGTGAAAGATGTCTGTTGCCTTTTTTTTTCCTTTTGCTATGATGTACTTTCCAGTGAAAATTTGTACCCCGTCGTTTATTTTTTTCCCCACAAAGAATGAAGTGCAAGACAAAATTATATTTAAAAAATAAATTCAATTCTTTTTAATAGCTTATTTCATTGTAGTCCGAAAAAATGAAATACGGTGCTTTACATCAAAGGGCATCTTAATCAGTAGATGAAAAGAACAAACAGCTGTTACTTGGTTTTGTCTCAAAGTGTTGTTAAGAAGTTGCGGTCTGTATTGTGTTTCTGATCCCGAAGCAAAAACTGCCAACAGACGTGCAAATGTGCATAGGATGGGGTTTAGACAAGAATGCAGTTATGTTGAGAATAAAATGAAGGCATTAAGAAGCATGTGTACAGTGCAGATGTGAGATTGAAATGCTGTGTGTCCTAGCACCTAGTATATTACTAGTCCCTCCCTCCAATTCATGCTATCGAATGTCATTCAATAGATGGCAGGTGAAAATCAACTGTTTCATTACCAAACAAAATTGGAATTGTTTGTTGAGGTTCCCTTTTTTATGAAGGTGAAAGTTCTTAGCAAAGCTTTTTCATTAAATGTTTACTAGAAATAAAATAGAGGACAGTTGTCTGTGTATACATAGGGTCGTACAACTTGGACAAGCTGCTGCCTGATGCAACCTATTACACAGCTTAGTTATTGTGTGGTCAGGGCCGCATGAATGATCGCTGGATGGTTCATGTGGCCTTTTACTTGTATCATTCATTATTGCTTGTTAGTGGACTGTTATCTGGGCCTATTACACAGGATTATTTGGAAAACAGTCCCTCTGTGTAATAGAATCCTTTGATGGACTTACAGAACTGGGGTTCAGGTTTAAAGATTGTGTAACATGTTGTTGGATGTTCCTGTAGCCCAAAACATGTAATGAAATTGACACTAATGTTTGTGTGCCTTGAGATGAAGTCCTTTAGGTACATGGGCTGATATCAATGGGGACATTTTATGGACAGCGCAGTGTAATATGTTGGTGGTAAATATTTATCGGCTAGTAAATAAATATGAAATTTTTATTCTTCAAGAAGCAGGACCGCTGCTTTTCATTGAATGTTTCTCCACGCTATAAACCTTTTATGGAGACTGGACTCTTGCATTGAACTTCACGGAGTATGGTTGCCTCTTTAGCTGTACCGCCCAGCGTGGACTGTGTCTTCCCAAGCAAGTTCTAATGTTTGCACAGGCTCACAACTTTGGACTTGCACTTTAAGGGTATGGTCACACGTATCTTTTCAGCTGCAGGTTTCCCACAGTTGAAATTCTGTTTGCAGGTTTTCTGCTGTGAGATTCCTCAAGCAGAATTTCTGCAGCAGACACCGATGGGATGGACTGGGAGAGTGACCCCTAAGCTGTCCCTAGAAACACTCTCCCTGCCTAATTGCCCATCCGCCCTAAACTGTGGATCAACAACCATGGTGCCGGTCCCTCCCTGCACTAAAGTGCAATGGGCGTAAGGTAAAAAAAGAAATAATACTATACATTGTCTGGAACACAACCAGATAACAGACAAGATATAAATATACAAACAGGGCAAGATATAGTGTACTAACATACAGTTCAGAAACCGGAGTCAAGATAAACGACAAATATGAATAAATGAACCATGGCTAACACTCATACAAACCAACACACATAGCAAAGTTAAAACAAATAACATAGTCAGAGTAGATCCAATAACCAGCACAGAGTGTAGCAGAGCTCGGGTTTAAATAGCCCCACCATAGTACGCATTGGCTAATACCATTAACTATTCCCTATCCAGGGGCAATACCACAGAAAACTGATCAAACATAAAAAAACTGTCTGAACAGGGCCTAAAAGGAAAAAAAAAAAAAAATGCAAAAACGGACATTACATCTGCAAGCCGATTATGTTGCTGACTTCAGTGGGTGGTGACATAATCCCCTTGCGGATTTTACCTCAGCGGATAAGTTATGTGTAACTGTTTCCTCAAGAGTTTGCCCAGAATTTGAAAATCAGAGTGGATTTTTCCACTCCAGAGCTGTCCTCTGGCTGTGTGTGATATTGTAGCTCAGTTTCATTGAAGTGAATGGAGCCACGTTGAAATACCACATGCAACCTGTGAACAGGTGTGGTTCAATTTTGGAATAAATTAGCATATTTTTTTTTTATTCCTGGATAACTCCTTTAACCCCTTAAGGACCCATGATCTACTCATACGTCATGAGTCCGCTACCGATCTATAATGCGGGGCCACGGCGTGGCCCCGCGTCAAAGGGGATCGGGCCCGGCCTCTAACAACTAGCCGGGACCCGTAGCCACGCTATTAACCCTTTACATGCGGCGTTCAAAGTTGAACGCCGCGTCTAAAGTGAAAGTGAAGCCATGCCGGTTAGCTCAGGGAGTTGTTCGGGATCACCACGGCGAAATCGCGGCATCCCGAACAGCTTAAATGACAGCTGGAGGATCCCTACCTGCCTCCTCGCTGTCCGATCGCCGAATGACTGCTCAGTGCCTGAGATCCAGGTATGAGCAGTCAAGCGGCAGAATCATCCATCAGTGGTTTCTTTTGAGAAACCACTGATCAATGTAAAAGATCAGTGTGTGTAGTGTTATAGGACCCTATGGGAGCTATAACATTGCAAAAAAAAAAGTGAATAAAGATGCGGAAATGTCCGAATTATAAAAAATATATAATTAATTAGACCGCACGGTCAATGGCGTAGTCCAAAATAGTGCATTTTTGGTTGCTTTTTATATCATGAAAAAATGAATAAAAAGTCCAATAAAATGCAAAGATGGTACCGCTAAAAACTTCAGATCATGGTGCAAAAAATGAGCTCTCATTCCGCCCCATATGCGGAAAAATAAAAAAGTTATAGGGGTCAGAAGATGACAATTTTAAACGTATACATTTTTCTGCATGTAGTTATGATTTTTTCCGGAAGTACGACAAAATAAAACCTATATAAGTAGGGTATCATTTTAATCGTATGGACCTACAGAATAAAGATAAGGGCCCAGATTTATCAAACTGTGTGAGAGAAAAAGTGGAGTGATTTTCCAACAACAACCAATCACAGCTCAGCTTTCACTTTACCAGAGCTCGTTAGCTGAGCTGTGATTGGTTGTTGTGGAAAAATCTCTCCACTTTTTCTCTCACACAGTTTGAAAAATCTGGACCAAGGTGTCCTTTTTACTGAAAAATGTACTGTGTAGAAACGGAAGCCCCCAAAATTTACAAATTGGCGTTTTTTTTTCAATTTTGTCTCACAATGATTTTTTTTCCCATTTCGCCGTAGATTTTTGGGTAAAATGACTGACGTCATTTCAAAGTAGAATTGGTGGCGCAAAAAATAAGCCATCATATGGATTTTTAGGTGCAAAATTGAAAGAGTTATGATTTTTTAAATGTAAGGAGGAAAAAACAAAAATGCAAAAACTGAAAAACCCCGGGTCCTTAAGGGGTTAAAGGGGTTATCCAGGAAAAGAAAAACACAGCTACTTTCTGTCAAAAACCGCTCCCTCTCTCCAGGTTGGGTGTGGTCCTGCAGCTCAGTTCCATTAAAGTGAATGGAGCCTAGTTGTAAAACCACACCCCACCTGGAGACAGACGTGGAACTGTTTTTGGAAGAAAACCCCTTTAAGTCCTGGCCTAGCATTCACGTGGTTGTTAATGTTACATAGTATGGTTGAAAAAAGACACATGTCAATCAAGTATAACCATCACTGCAAAATTGTTCCGTACTAAGAAACAAAAAGATCCTGCAGATTCCTCAGATCTCAATCCGATCCAGCATCTGTGGGATGTGCTCGATCCATGGAGACTGCACCATGTAACCCTCAGGTCTTAAGTATCTGCGTCTAGCATATACAACAGGATACCTTCACAAGTTGTTTATAAGGTATTTTTAATGTTACGGCTGATCAGTTTGTAATCCTAACATTTGCCGAAATGACACAATCTGTTATTTTGCAGAGGCTGGTGCGATCATAAATCTTAATGTTTGCGTCTGCAAAAAAAAAAATAATACCTATATTCTCTCTGGACCTGTTGCTGGGATGACTAACACAGCTGCCAAGGTCTCCCTTTATGTGTTTGATAGAATACTTGGACTGTATGGTTACAGCTGTGCCTTTATGTGCTGTGCACACCTGCAGCCACTAACAAATAGCTCTACTATGCACCATATAGAGAATTACCTCGCCAGTGCAGCAAATGAGGAAGTCGCTAGTTTTGAAGCCCATATGTCTGCTCGTACAAGATGCCAGCTGGGGGTATTTATGTTGCATTACACAGATGTAGGACTGCCAACTGATTTTATACCAAATAAAGCCTAATCTTTTTATACATATTTGGTGTCAGAGTTATGAAGTGAGGCTTAAGAATGTTCTCACGACTTAACTCTTTTTAAATAAAAATTGACAGAAATAAAAGCCAAACGCGGGTTCAGATTTTGAGAACTGTTACGGGGCTGAAATACATTTAATTAGTACAGGAAGGGAAATGGAGAATCGTTTTAACTGAAATCCATGTTTTTTATTTTGTTTACTCTGCCCTCATAGTCAATCATTTCTTCATCAGTGTCAACACTTGTCCAGCTGAAATGCGTCTACTGTAACATGGAAATTTGTTGCATCCACAATTCCCTTTAACCCCTTAAGGACGGAGCCCATTTTCACTTCTAGGACGAAGCCCTTTTTTTGCAAATCTGACCACTGTCACTTTAAACATTAATAACTCTGGAATGCTTTTACTTATCATTCTGATTCTGAGATTGTTTTTTCGTGACATATTCTACTTTAACATAGTAGTAAACTTTTGTGGTAACTTGCATCCTTTCTTGGTGAAAAATCCCCAAATTTGATGAAAAATTTTAAAATTTTGCATTTTTCTAACTTTGAAGCTCTCTGCTTGCAAGGAAAATGGATATTCCAAATAATTTTTTTTAATTCACATATACAATATGTCTACTTTATGTTTGCATCATAAAATTGACAAGTTTTTACTTTTGTAAGACACTAGAGGGCTTCAAAGTTCAGCAGCAATTTTCCAATTATTCACAAAATTTTCAAACTCGCAATTTTTCAGGGACCAGTTCAGGTTTGAAGTGGATTTGAAGGGTCTTCATATTAGAAATACCCCCTAAATTACCCTATTATAAAAACTGCACCCCCAAAGTATTCAAAATGACATTCAGTAAGTGTTTTAACCCTTTAGGTGTTTCACAGGAAAAGCAGCAAAGTGAAGGAGAATATTCAAAATCTTCATTTTTTTACACTCGCATGTTCTTGTAGACCCAATTTTTTTATTTTTACAAGGGGTAAAAGGAGAAAATGTATACTTGTATGTGTAACCCAATTTCTCTCGAGTAAGGACATACCTCATATGTCTATGTAAAGTGTTCGGCGGGCGCAGTAGAGGGCTCAGAAGCGAAGGAGCGACGAGGAGATTTTGGAGAGTACGTTTTTCTGAAATGTTTTTTTGGGGGCATGTTGCATTTAGGAAGCCCCTATGGTTCCAGAACAGCAAAAAAAAAAAAAAAAAGCCACATGGCATACCATTATGGAAAGTAGACCCCTTGAGGAACATAACAAGGAATAAAGTGAGCCTTCATACCCCACAGGTGTTTCACGACTTTTGCATATGTAAAAAAAAAATTTCACTAAAATGTGTTTCCCCCCAAATTTCACATTTTTGCAAGGGTTAATAGCAGAAAATACCCCCAAAATTTTTTAACCCCATCTCTTATGAGTATGGAGGTACCCCATAAGTGGACCTGAAGTGCACTGCGGGCGAACTACAATGCTCAGAAGAGAAGGCATCATATTTGGCTTTTTGAGAGCAAATTTTGCTTGGGGGGCATTTTGCATTTAGGAAGCCCCTATGGTGCCAGAACAGCAAAAAAAAAAAAACAAATGGCATACAATTTTGGAAACTAGACCCCTTGAGGAACATAAGAAGGAATAAAGTGAGCCTTAATACCCCACAGGTGTTTCCCGACTTTTGCATATGTAAAAAAAAAAAGTATTTTCACTAAAATGTGGGTTTCCCCCCAAATTTCAAATTTTTGCAAGGGTTAATAGCAGAAAAGACTCCCCAAAATTTGTAACCCCATTTCTTCTGAGTATGAAGGCACCCCATAAGTGGACCTAAAGTGCACTGCGGGCAAACTACAATGCTCAGAAGAGAAGGTGTCATATTTGGCTTTTTGAGAGCAAATCTTGGTCGTGGGGCTTGTCGCATATAGGAAGCCCCTATGGTGCCAGGAAAGCAAAAAAAAAAAAAAAAAACCACATGGCATACCATTTTGGAAACTAAACCCCTCACAGAATGTAATGAAGGGGTACAGTGAGCATTTACCCCCCACTGGTGTCTGACAGATCTTTGGAACAGTGGGCTGTGCAAAATTTTTCATTTTCACGGACCGCTGTTCCAAAGATCCGTCAGACACCTGTGGGGTGTAAATTCTCACTGCACCCCTTATTACATTCCGTGAGGGGTGTAGTTTCCAAAATGGGGTCACATGTGGGTGTGTTTTTTTTTTTGCGTTTGTCAGAACCGCTGTAACAATCAGCCACCCCTGTGCAAATCACCTCAAATGTACATGGTGCACTCTCCCTTCTGGGCCTTGTTTTCCGCCCCCAGAGCACTTTGCGCCCACATATGGGGTATCTCCGTACTCGTGAGAAATTGCGTTACAAATTTTAGGGGGCGTTTTTCCCTTTTACCTCTTGTGAAAATGAAAAGTATAGGGCAACACCAGCATGTTAGTGTAAAAATGTTTATTTATTTACACTAACATGCTGGTGTCGACCCCAACTGTTCCTTTTCATAAGGGGTAAAAGGAGAAAAAGCCCCCCAAAATTTGTTAGACAATTTCTCCAGAGTACGGCGATACCCCATATGTGACCCTATACTGTTGCCTTGAAATATGACAGGGCTCCAAAGTGAGAGCACCATGCACATTTGAGGCCTGAATTAGGGACTTGCATAGGGGTGGACATAGGGGTATTCTATGCCAGTGATTCCCAAAAAGGGTGCATCCAGCTGTTGTAAAACTCCCAGCATGCTTGGACAGTCAATTGCTGTCCAGAAATGCTGGGAGTTTTTATTTTGCAACAGCTGGAGGCTCCATCTTAGAAACACTAACGTACAATACGTTTTTCATTTTTATTGGTGAAGGGGGGTGGTAGGGGGGGCAGTGTACGTGTGTATATATAGTGTTTTACTCTTTATTTTATCTGTGTGTTTTTAGGTTACATTCACACTGGCGGCAGATTACACGGAGTCTCCAACTAGGAGTTTGAGCTGCGGCGGAAAATTTGCCGCAGCTCAAACTTGAAGCGGGGAATTTGCCGCCAGTGTGAATGTAGCCTGTACATTCACATGGGAGGGGGGGGGGTCAAAACTACAACTCCCAGCATGCACTGACAGACCAAATATGCTGGGAGTTGTAGTTTTACAACAGCTGGAGGCACACTGGTTGGAAAACCTTGAGTTAGGTTCTATGACCTAACTCAGTATTTTCCAACCAGTGTGCCTCCAGCTGTTACAAAACTACAACTCCCAGCATGTACTGATTGCGTAAAGGCATGCTGGGAGATGTAGTTATGCAACGGCTGGAGGCACGCAAGTACAACTCCCAGCATGCCAAGACAGCCTTATCCTTATCCTGAATGCTGGGAGTTGTAGTTTTGCAAGATTTAGAGGGGTTCAGGTTGTAAATCACTGTCCAGTGGTCTCAAAACTGTGGCCCTCCAGATGTTGCAAAACTACAACTCGCAGCATGCCCAGACAGCATACTGCTGTCTGGGCATGCTGAGAGTTGTAGTTTTGCAACATCTGGAGGGCTACGCTTTGAGACCACTTAGTGATCTACAACCTGAACCCCTCTAAATATTGCAAAACTACAAGTCCCAGCATGCCCACACAGCAAACAGCTGTCTGGGCATGCTGGGAGTTGTAGTTTTGCAACATCTGGAGGGCCAAGGTTTAGAGACCACTGTAAACTGTGGCCCTCCGGATGTTGCTAGGCAACAACTCACCTAGCAAGACCCGAATGTATTGCTGCTGCCGCCGCCGCACGTGGGGGATCCCCGCATGGAGGATCGCGCTCCGGGATCCAGGTAAGGGACCTTCGGCGTCGACCTTCCCTGGACAGTTCCCCCGTTTTGCCCAGACACCGATAGGTGGGCAAAGCTGGGGAACCGAACTTTAACCCCCCCCCCCCCTGGTCTGCTATCGGTCGGTCGCTTGGCCGACCAATAGCAGGGATAGGAGGGGTGGCACCCCAGCCACCAAACTCCTATCCCTTTAGGGGGATCGAGGGTGTCTCGGACACCCCCGATCCCTCTTATTTTCCGCGTCACCAGTGACCCGTATGACCCGGAATTGCGCAGATCGCAGGTCTGAATTGACCTGCGATTTGCGCCCATCACGGTCATGGGGGGTCTCAGGACCCCCCTCGGCGATGTGCCGGGATGCCTGCTGTAAGATAACAGCAGTCATCCCGACCCAATCACCACTACCGGTGACGCAGCAATCCCGGAACCCCGCGACGTACATGTACGTTGCCGCCCGCCAAGTGACACTTTGCGGCGCCGTACATGTATGTCGCTCGTCGTGAAGGGTTTAAAAAGCTTTAGTCAACAAAGTTTCACTTATGTTTTTGGTACCTTAGATTTCTCCATGGGGCATTCTGGCTTTCTATTGGCAGCATCTGGAATAGTTTGTTTAATCCCCATATCATGACTTGAACATTGTTTTATCATAAATTTGCCCTTATAAAGTATTCCATGTTGGTAAAAATTTATATTCGCCAACATAAAAAAAGTCTTGGATCCCTCGCTGTTCTTGTAATTTAAGTTGGATTTTGTAATCCTTGTAATCTCTAAAGCACAAGGACCTTTTTTTTACTACATACAGCAACATAAGGCTATTATAACTTAGTGGTTTGACTAAACAGAATCCAATTTAAATAGGATTTCCAACAAAAAAACATAAATTGGCCATACAGGACGGAAATAGAAACTGTGATACCTGGGGACCCGGGTTAACAGTTTAGGATGTGCATTAGATTGCTTTCTGAGTTTTCTTGTATTCGGGTCCAACTGTCTAATGTTCTTAAGATCGTCCTATGCTCAGGTTCCCATTCCTTATAGTCCTTATATCAGTGTTATTCTTTATGCTGAACTCATGTCTCTACTTACACATGCCTGACTGTTTGTTGTGTTATTCTTGTTATAATAAAAACTGTTAATACTTAAAAAAAACATTAATTGGCCATATAGTTAATATATAAGAAGTTTTAATAAGAGCCAAAGTTTGGTTATTGTATTTTATTTCTTTCTAGAGATATTAACATCTTTATATTCAATTTTTGTGCTCAGTTTTGACAAAAGTGATATTATCTGATTTATAGCTATGATAAAGATAGTAAAAATTATAAAATCTCTACAAGTATAGAAAAAGAAAACTACAGCAGCAGTTGCTGGTTCTGCCACACACCAATCAGCTATTGATAGCCTACCAGAAGATCAATTAATTTTCCTGTAAAACTTCTAAGATTAGGATGTTTTTGACATGTTGGATAAACCCAGGGTAACAATTGCAAACCCTTTATGGCTTTTGTGCCAATGCCTCACTCTTTACTTCATAACCAGTTTTACAGTTAAGATAAAAATGTCACTTTATTTAACCATAAAATAAGTCCTGTATGGATTTATTATTTTTAAAGGTACCCTGTGTCTCTTAAGATTAGATTAAAGAGAAATATTGTGAATTAATTTCCAAACCTTTTTGCAGTAGGTGTCACAATATTCTAGCTAGAGATTTGCAGCAGAAGTTCTTTGGATTCACAATGCATTTGGATCTTCAGACATTTTCATTTTTTTTACATATTAACAGAATGCCAGAAATTTTTTACTAATGTATTAAAAAGGAATAACTAATATTTTGCATTGACTGAAGTATTCAGTTCTTAGTTTAGGCTCCTTTGACTGTAAATACAGTCTCCAATCTTCTTGTGAATGATGGTACAAGGTTTGTATACCTGACTATGGGGATTTTCTAACATTCTCCTCTGCAGTCCCTCTTAAGCTCTGCCAGGTTGGATGGGGACCATCAGTAGAATCCATTTTCAGGTCTCTCCAGAGATGTTTTTATTGGTTTTGCTTTAGGACTGTAGCTGGGCCACTCAAATACATTCAGAGTTGTCCATAAGCCAATCCTTTGTTGCCTTGGCTGTCTTGTTTGAAGATAAACCTTAGGCTCATTCTAAGGTCATGGTACGAATTGCAAACTCCATGCAGATGTTGCCCAGGTTAGATCCAAACCCAGAATTGCAAGGCAATGTACAGATGCTAACCACTCTGCTGCCTTATTTCAAAGTGTTGTTAATTTTTAACCCCTTAAGGACCAAGCCCATTTTATTTTTGCTTTTTCGCTTTTTACTCGCTTTCTTATTCTAAAAAATCGTAAATCGTAACTTTTATATTTTCATCCACAGACTAGTAAGAGGGCTTGTTTTATTGCTGCGCGACCAGTTGTCTTGCGTAATGACATCACTCATTTTACCATAAAATTTATGTCACAACCAAATAAATACTATTTGTGGGGGGAAATTAAAACCTCAATTTTGCTAATTTTGAAAGGTTTTCTTTTCACGCTGTACAATTTACGATAAAAATGACGTGTTCTATTTTGTGGGTCAATACAATTAAAATGATACTCATGATTACTTACTTTATTATTGTTGCGCTTAAAAAAAAAAAAAAAAAAATCACAAACTTGTTAACAAAATTAGTATGTTTAAAATCCTCTTATTTTGACTACCTATTACTTTTTCATTTTTTCATATAAGTGGCGGTATGATGGCTTTTTTTTTGGGCCATGATCTGTACTTTTTATTGATACTACATTTGTGTATTTTAACCCCTTAACGACGAGCTCCATAAATGCATGGCGCTGCAAAGTGTAACTTCGCGCACAGCGCCGTACATTTACGGCACTGCGTTCCTTGATCACCGCGTCTCCGGACGTGCTGATCGGAACGGGATGACGGGCATATTGCCCAGGGGAGTCTTAATCCTTCTAATAGTTATTAGCTTCTGAAGTTTTCTGTCTAACTGCTCAATGATGATGTCACGTCCCGGGAGCTGTGCATGATGGGAAAATATCCCCATAGGAGCTGCACAGCTCCTGGGACGTGAGTCATCAGAAAGCAGTTAGACAGAAAACAGCAACTTAACTTCAGAAGCTAATAACTATTGGAAGGATTAAGATTTTTTAATAGAAGTAATTTACAAATCTGTTTAACTTTCCGTAGCCAGTTGATATATAAAAAAAAGTTTTGGCCTGGAATACCCCTTTAATTGATGGAATTAGTTGATCACATGTGTGAGATTTAATTTTTTTAAATAAGGTTCTGATGTTGCATTGCATTATGGCAGTAGAACTGCAATGTTACTGTGCCACAACCGAAACATGTGAACACTGTCACAAGATTAATTAATGGCCTTGACCTAATTTACTCTGTCATTAACTACACTTTTCTCAAAAAGTCAATGGTAATCTAGACACAGATGAGAATTTGTGTAAGTCCTGGGATTCAACATTTAGTGTCTTTTCTTACTTCACATAGTGATCAATGGTTAGAATTTATGGTAATTCTGTAAATTGAGCATCTGCTAAACCTGTCGTTCACAAAATGAAACATTCAAGACTGTAAATGGAAAATATTTGACTAAAAGCAAATATGTATTCAATCAATGACAGCATTCAAAACAGGCTATGTCACCGGAGATGAAAATAAGTGATTCATTCCTTAAAGTAAACTTCTACCTGAGGTCACCAGAAAGTACAACCAAAGGGTCATAACGGAGACTTGGTTTATACATAAAGTTTTTTTCATTAGATTTTTTATCATTGGAGGATTATGTAACTTGAGGGCCTTATTGTCCAGCTCATTATCATTATGATTTATTTAATCATAAATAAAAGAATAAAAATAACAAATGTGTCAATCTTGCATCCGGGTCCATCTCTATGCAAATCCCTAATTTAGACCTCAAATGCACATGGCGCTCTCTAACTTTGGAGCCCTGTCATATTTCAGGGCAACAGTTTAGGGCCACATATGGGGTACTTCCATACTCAGAAGAAATTGCCTAACACATTTTGGTGGGCTTTTTCTCCTTTTTACCCCTTATGAAAAGGTAAAGGTGGGGTCTACTCCAGCATGTTATTGTAAAAAATTTACATTTTTACACGAACATGCTGGTGTTGCCCCATCATTTTTATTTTCTCAAGAGGTGAAAGGAAAAACAAAATTTGTAACACAATTTCTCTTGAGTATGGAAATACCCCAAATGTGGCACACTACAGGGCTCAGAAAACAATGAGTACCATTGGGCTTTTGGAGAGAGAATTTGGCTGGACTTGAAGGCCATGTGTGTTTACAAAGCCCAAATGCTGTCAGAACAGTGGACCCCCACATGTGACCCCATTTTGGAAACAACACTCCTCATGGAATGTACTAAAGGGTGAAGTGAGCATTTGCGCCCCACTGGTGTCTGACAGATTTTTTTGAACAGTGGTCCATGAAAATGAAAAATTTAATTTTTCATTCGTACAGCCCACTGTTCCAAAAGGTTGTAAAATGCCAGTGGGGTGTAAATGCTCACTGCACCCATTATTACATTCCGTGAGGGATGTAGTTTCCAAAATAGGGTCACATGTGGGGGTTCCTCTGTTAAGGCACCATGGGGGCTTTGTAAACGCACTTGGCCCCCGACTTCCATTCCCACCAAATTCTCTCTCCAAAAGCTCAATGGCGCTCCTTCTCTTCTGAGCATTGTAGTTCACCCGCAGAGCACTTTACATCCACATATGGGGTATTTTAAAATGGTAAATTTGGGGAAAAAATGCATTTTAGTGAAAACATTTTTTTTTTATTTACATATCCGACTTTAACGAAAAGTCGTCAAACACCTGTGAGGTTTTAAAGCTCATTGTGCCCCTTGTTACGTGCCTTAAGGAGTGTAGTTTCCCAAATAAAGTATGCTATGTGTTTTATTTTTTATTTTTTTTGCTTCTATGGCACCATAGGGGCTTCCTAAATGCAACATGCCCCCCAAAAACCATTAAAAAATTTACTCTCCAAATTCCATTGTCGCTCCTTCGCTTTTGAGCCCTATAGTGCACCCACAGAGCACTTTATGTTGACATATGAGGTATTGGGTTACATCTTTTGGGGGGATTTTTCTCCTTTTACCCCTTGTAAAAAATAAAAAAATTGGGTCTACAAGAACATGTTAGTGTAAAAAAATAGATGTTGGATTTTCTCCTTCACTTTGCTGCTATTCCTGTGAAACACCTAAAGGGTTAACAAACTTTCTGAATGTAATTTTGAATACTTTGAGGGGTGCAGTTTTTATAATGGGGTCATTTATGGGGTATTTCTAATATGAAGGCCCTTCAAATCCACTTCAAAATTGAACTGGTTTTGAACATTGTGAAAAGTTTGAAAATTGCTGCTGAACTTTGAAGCCCTCTGATGTCTTCCAAAAGTAAAAACATGTCAACTTTTTGATGTAAACATGAAGTAGACTTATTTTATATTTGAATCAATATATCATTTTTCTCCTTCACATTGTAAAATTTGGGGTAACACCAGCATTTTAGTGAAAAAATTAAATTTTTTATTTTCACGTCCAACTTTTGTGGAAATTTGTCAAACAGCTGTGGAGTGTTAAGGCTCACTGTACCCCTTGTTACATTCCTTGAGGGGTGTAGTTTCCAAAATAGTATGCCATGTGGTTTTTTTTCCTGGTCCTTTCCTAAATGCGACATGCCCCCCAAAAAACATTTCAACAAAGTTTGCTTTCCAAAAGCCAAATGGGACTTCTCTTCTGAGCATTGTAGTGTGCCCGCAGTGCACTTGAAGTCCACACATGGGGTATTTCCATACTCAGAAGAGATGGGGTTACAAATTTTATAGGGGCCTTTTCTCCTATTACCCCTTGTAAAAATGTAAAATTTGGGCGAAAACCAGCATTTTAGTGAAATCATTTACACATCCGACTTTAAAGGGGTATTCCGCCCCTAGACATCTTATCCCCTATCCAAAGGATAGGGGATAAGATGTCAGATCGCCGCGGTCCCGCTGCTGAAGACCCCCAGTACCCCCGCTGCGGCACCGCGCTATCATTACAGCACAGAGCGAGTTCGCTCTGCACGTAATGATGGGCTTTACAGGGGTCGGAGCATCGTTACGTCACGGCTCCACCCCTCGTGATGTCACGGCCCGCCCCTTTCAATACAAGTCTATGGGAGTGGGCGTGGCGGTCGTCACGCCCCCTCCCATAGACTTGCATTAAGGGGACGTGCCGTGATGTCATGAGGGGCGGCGCCATGATGTCACGCTGCTCCGTCCCCCGTACCGCCCGTCATTACGCACAGAGCGAACTCGCCCTGTGCTGTAATGATAGCGCAGTGCCGCAGCGGGGATCCCGGGGGTCCCCAGCAGCGGGACCGCGGTGATCTGGCATCTTATCCCCTATCCTTTAGATAGGGGATAAGATGTCTAGGGGCGGAATACCCCTTTAACGAATAGTCGTCAACAAAATAGTATGCCATGTTGTTATTTTTTGCTGTTCTGGCACCAAAGGGGCTTCCTAAATGTGACATGCCCCCCAAAAACTATTTCAGAAAAACTAATTCTCCAAAATCCCATTGTACGCAGAGCACTTGACATCCACATATGAGGTTTTTCCTTACTTGAAAGAAATGGGGGGACTTTTTCTCCTTTTACCCTTTGTAAAACTTGAAAAGCTGGGTCTACAAGTACATGCGAGTGTAAAAAATGAAGATTTTGAATTTTCTCCTTCACCTTGCTGCTATTTCTGTGAAACACCTAAAGGATTAACACATTTACTGAATGTCATTTTTAATACTTTGGGGGGGGGGGGGGGGGGGTGCAGTTTTTATAAAGGGGTCATTTATGGGGTATTTCTAATATGAAGTTCAAATCCACTTAACAACTGAACTGGTCCCTGAAAAATTCCAATTTTGAAAATGTGAAAAATTGGAAAATTGATGCTGAACTTTAAAGCCCCGTGATGTCTTCCAAATGTAAAAACATTTCAACTTCATGATGCAAATATAATCAATATATAATTTATTTGATATGTCTAATTTCCTTTTATTTGATATGTCTAATTTTCAAATTTTTTCATAAAATTTTGGGATTTTTCACCCCATTTTTCAAGAAAGGATGTAAGTAACGCCGAAAATTTACCACTAGTAGAATATGTCGCGAAAAAACAATCTCTGAATCAGAATGAAAAGTGACAGTGGTCAGATGTGCAAAAAATGCTCTGGTCCTTAACCCATTAAGGACCAGGCCAATTTTCACTGTAGGACCAGGGCGTTTTTTGCACATCTTAACACTGTCACTTTAAGCATTAATAACTCTGGGATGCTTTTACCTTTCATTCTGATTCCAAAATTGTTTTTTCGTGACATATTGTACTTTATGTTAGTGGTAAAATTTTGTCAATACTTGCATCATATCTTGGTGAAAAATTCCAAAATTTGATTAAAAAAATGTAAAATTTTGCATTTTTCTAACTTTAAGCTCTCTGCTTGTAAGGAAAATAGACATTCCAAATAAATGATATTTTGATTCACAAATACAATGACATTTATCAAGCGATTTAGTTACATTTTTTTTAACTAAAAATGTCGCACAAATGTCGCACCTGCGACTACGCAATTTTTCGTGCAACATTTTGACTGGAAAGTGAGAAAAGCAAGTTTTCCAAAACTTAACTACGTAGTTATAATTTTAAAATGGACTACGGGTAGTCTGGTATTTATTAACTGTGACAGTCGCAACTGCGCAAAAAAAAGTCGCAACAAGGTTAAAAATGGACTAAATTTACTCCAGCTCAAACATGGAGCAGAAAAAGCTACTACCAAAGTAAAAAAGGAAGAAATTGCTTACGTGAAAGAAAATTATCAACAGGCTTAAACCATAAGTCACACATAAGCAAAAAAAAGGAAAGAAAAAAGTACTAAAAAAAGGAATACATAAGCAAACATTGATAAATGTCCCTCAATATGTCTACTTTATGTTTGCATCCTAAAGTTGCCATGTTTTTACTTTTGGAAGATATCAGAGGGCTTTAGTTCAGCAGCAATTTTCAAATTCTTCACATTGTTCTGGCACTATAGGGGCTTTGTAAACACACCTGGCCTTCAATTCCGGACAAATTTTCTCTTCAAAAGCCCACAGAGCACTTTACATCCACAAATGGGGTATGTTCTTACTCAGAAAAAATGGGGTTACAAATTTTGGGGGTCTTTCTTCCTATTTTCCCTTGTGAAAATGAAAACTTTAGGGTAACACCAGCCTTTTAGTGAAAAATATTTTTTTTTCATTTTCCCATCCAACTTTAATGAAAATTTGTCAAACACTTGTAGGGTGTTAAGGCTCACTATACCTCTTGTTACGTTCTGTGAGGGGTGTAGTTTCCAAAATGGGGTCACATGTGGGTATTTCATTTTTTTGCGTTTATGTCAGAACCGCTGTAAAATCAGCCACTCCTGTGCAAATCACCAATTTAGGCCTCAAATGTTCATAGTGCGCTCTCACTCCTGAGCCTTGTTGCGGGCCCGCAGAGCATTTTACGCCCACATATGGGGTATTTCCGTGCTCAGGAGAAATTGCGTTATATCTTTTGGGGGTCCTTTTTTCCTTTTACCACTTGTGAAAAAAAAAAGTATGGGGCAACACCAGCATGTTAGTGTACATTTTTTTTTTACACTAACAGGGTGGTGTAGCCCCCAACTTTTCATTTTCATAAGGAGTAAAAGGAGAAAAAGCCCCCCAAAATTTGTAGTGCAATTTCTCCTAAGTACGGAAATACCCCATTTGTGGCCCTAAACTGTTACCTTGAAATACGACATGGCTCCGAAGTGAGAGAGTGCCACGAGCATTTGAGGACTAAATTAGGGATTGCATAGGGGTGGACATAGGGGTATTCTGCGCCAGTGATTCCCAAACAGGGTGCTTCCAGCTGTTGTTAAACTCCCAGCATTCCTAGACATTCAGTGGCTGTCCGGAAATCCTGGGAGTTGTTGTTTTGCAATAGATGGAGGCTTTGTATTGGAAACACTGCCGTACACTTCTTTCATTTTTATTGGGGGGGACAGTGTAAGGGGGTGTATATGTAGTGTTTTACACTTTATTATGTGTTAGTGTAGTGTTTTTAGGGTACATTCGCACTGGCGGGCGTTCACGGTGAGTTTCCCACTAGGAGTTTGCGCTGCGGCGAAACAATGGCCACAGCTCAAACTTCAAGCAGGAAACTTACTGTAAACCTGCCCGTGTAAATGTACCCTGTATATTCATATGGGGGGGGGGGGAGGGGGCAAACCACCAGCTGTTTCAAAACTACAACTCCCAGCATGTACTGACAGACCGTGTATGCTGGGAGTTGTACTTTTGCAACAGCTGTAGGCACACTGGTTGGAAAACCTTCAGTTAGGTTCTGTTACCTAACTCAGTATTTTCCAACCAGTGTGCCTCCAGCTGTTGCAAAACTACAACTCCCAGCATGTACTAATCGCCAAAGGGCATGCTGGGAGATGTAGTTATGCAACAGCTGGAGGTACGCAACTACAACTCCCAGTATGCCGAGACAGCTGTTTGCTGTTTGGGCATGCTGAGATTTGCAGTTTTGCAACATCTGGAGGGCTACAGTTTAGAGACCACTGCACAGTGATCTCCAAACGGTGGCCCTCCAGATGTTGCAAAACTACAAATCCCAGCATGCCCAGACAGGAAACTGCTGTGTGGGCATGCTAGGAGTTGTAGTTTTGCCTTATCTGGAGGGCTATAGTTCAGAGACTACTGTATAGTGGTCTCAAACTGTAGCCCTCCAGCTGTTGCAAAACTACAAATCTCAGCATGCCCAAACAGCTGTCTGGGCATGCTGGGAGTTGTAGTTTTGCAACATCTGGGGGGCTACAGTTTAGAGACCACTGTAGTGGTCTAAAACTGCAGCCCTCTAGAAGTTGCTAGGCAACTCACCAGCTTCCGTAGGATCCAGGGAGCCGCATCGCCATGCTCTGCTGCCGCTGATCGTCGCCTCCGCCGCGGTAAGTGGACTCCGGCGCCGGTCCCAGTCAGTTTCCCCGTTCTGCCCCGCCTATTGTGGGTGATCAGAACGGGGAAACCGAAAGTTAACCCCCCGCCCCCGATCTGCTATTGGTCATAGCTTATAGACGACCAATAGCAGGGGTGGCACCCCTGCCACCTCACTCCCATCCCTTCAGGGGGATCTTGGGTGTCTTGGACAACCACTGTCCTCCTTATTTTCCGGGTCACCATAGACCTGTATGAGCCGGAATTGCGCAAATCGCCTGTGTGAATTCATGGGGGGTCTGATGACCCCCCCTGGGCATTCGCATGGGGTGCCTGTTGATCAATATCAGCAGTCACCTCGGTCCCGAAATTCCCCCGGACGTACGCGTACGTCCTTGGTTCTTATCTGCCAGGGAGCTTAGACGTACGCGTACGTCAATGGTCCTTAAGGGGTTAAGGTGAAAATGGGCTTGGTCCTTAAGGGGTTAAACATGTCTAAGTTTGTTTCTCATGGAGATAAACTGCAGAGAGTTGTCTGGCTGGGGCTCTCTTTCCGGAATTACTCTTGGCTGTGCGTTCTTGTGTATGTACGGACTAGAAGAGATAGCTCCAGCTTAAGGATGTTAATTATTGTTATTGGTCTAGGTAGATTGTGCTGCAATGAATATTAATGGAGGAATGAGCTCTAGTAAACAATGATGGTTGTTGATTTATTTCTGGATCATACACAGGGAATATACAATAGATCCTATGTAATGACTCGCCGATCCTTCCACGGTTTAAAAGGTTGGGTCTACAGTTATAGAATATGAATATTTAGAATACTATTAGCATATCCTCTTGATTTTGTAACTATAGTTTTCATAAAAATTCCAACTGGTAATGGGAGGCAATTCTGAGAGCATGTTTGAGTTGAGCAATGTTTGTTTCTGGTTAATGCTACATATATTATAATGTCATTGCACCTACGCTTAGGGTCCTATTACACAGAGCGATTATTGGCTGAATAGTCCAATATCCTCGAGTGTAATAGGACCAACGGTGAGACAACAAACTAACAATCCTTGACTGATCACTTTATTCTGACTAAAATACCATTGTTAATCAATCGCACATCTCCCCATGTAGTACGTGTTGTGTCCGACGAATGAATGAAGCATAGGCCCGCGTAAATGATCCAGTGTTTATTTGTGCGGGCCATCCCATATCAACTCAGTTTTTTGAGCTTATTAAAAGGCCACCAAGCCTTTTACTAAGATCATAAAATGAGTGCCATTCTAAGAGCTTGGCATTTATGTACAAATGTACTGTATATCAATAGAGAACTTCTCAAGGTGAAGACAGTTGACTTAAGGTCTTCTTTCTTTAGGAATGACTTTTTACCAACCCCTGTCTTCTTATTTCAACACAACCCCTGTCTTCTTATTTCACCATTTGAGTGTATCATGTAGATGAACCATGCTCTTGTCGTGTTCCAAGTCACGCCTGCTGAGAGTGGATTATATTGAGGCTGATAACTGTCTTCTGAAAGGCATTGTTCTATAATGTGCATGCACAAGTCGCCTGCCTCTGCCAAGTGTCATGGATCATCTCTAAACAAAGTTTTAGATATCTAGAACTAGTTTATAAATTCAGTATGTGTAATGTAAAACTAAGCATAGAATGCAAGATGTCTTAGCACAGTTACTTGACACACAACATTTTATCCAGCAATTTTTACATAATAACATTATATCCTGCAGTTCTTTGAGGGGTTTTCCCATCTCATAAAGTGCATACTTAGGATATAATATAGGTTTATAATTGTTTGGCGTCTGGATTTTTAACATTAGTAAGAATCACTGATAGGGGTTGCTCCCTACACTACTAAGAGGTTGTGAAGGGGATATAGCTTTACACCAGTGATACATCGCCATGTAGGTTATGTTATGTTCGTAGGGGTGCCAGAGGTCAGTCTCCTATCTCTCACTTGTCATAGGATAATAGCAAATCCTAGCCATATACCATCACTTGGAATATGCTTTTGAGTATCATAAATCTTTTTTGGAAAAGTAGAATAAACATTTATTTTGCATGATAGGAACAATGATCCATATGCTCTTCAGTTTTGATAGCTTGTAGCCAACTTTTATTGTTCCATGTTGTAAAGTGTTTTTGAGAGCTGTGTGTTGGTTTCTGGAAAGGTGACCACTTTATTCATGGGGGTTATGCCTGTTCACCTGTACTTCATCAAAAAACATTCCTGCTGATGCATATGACCTTTCAAGCCAGAGCCACTGGACTATTATACAAGACAGGGTAGGAATCAATAAGTCTTGTATTTTAAGCTTTTTCAAGCAGGTTTTTTATTTTTCATTTTTATTTTTTTGAGCGCACACTGTCATTAATTTAGTAAAGTTTCACCTTCTCAAAAAATTAATTTCTTACGTTTGTCACTTTTGCACCGAATAATGCAAGGTTTTCTTTTTAAAGAAATCCCCATATAAGTCAATTTAGTAGGGTATTCAGGTTTTTCCAGTAAAATGTTTAAATGTAGTTTTTTGGTGCAAAACCAAATACAAGTACAATGCTCTACAAAATAGGTGCAAAAAATGGAAAAGTGTAAAAAGTAATTTTTTATTCCCATCATAATCTTTGGGGAGTTAAAACAGAATCCGTAAGAATAATTTTAAGGTTTTTAATGGTGTTTTTTTTTTTCCTGCTATAAAAGATTTTTAAAAAAGTAGTAATAATGTGCATTTTAATTAAAAGCATTTGTTTAGCCTTTATTTTATTAGGTTTTGCAGATTTGAACTAGTAGATAATCCCCCCCCCCCCCCCCAAACAAAGTGGTTTCTCTAATTTTATGATATGAAATAACATGCATACTTTTATGGCCTGTCATCATACAGCCATCTAGACATATCCGTGTAATACTTGTAATCTTACCAAATCATGCAGAAAGATTTGAAGATATTACTGTCTCTTTACATTTCAACAGTCCACGTAATGTTCTATATTTTTAGGAAGACTAAACATAGTAAGTAGGAGATTTACCAAGGCTGGCATTTCATACACCGGTCTAAAGCAAAACCCTGCCAGTTCAGAGCTACAATGGAGTTATCAAGAAGCATGTATCACATGCAACACAAGGGAAGATAGCATATATCACACAGTTCATATCTTCATAACAACCAACAAGGTATACAGCAACAACACTCCCCTCAGGGTCTAAAAGCCCAATGCCACCACCATAAGGGATGATAATATGCATTCAGCCAAGCCAGTAGCAAGGAGATGGCAGCATCAGAGACCCCACCAGGGAGAGCCCAGTACAAACAAACACACATCCACACCTCCCGGTAACCCCAATCCACACACACACACACACACGCACACCCCGATCCAAGAAACAGGAACACACTGTACGAGATTTACTAGATCAGTCAAGCAAGAGAGTCAGCTGAGACGTCCAGCAGAAGTCAGGGGTCCACACCTTGTCAAACTTTCTAGTGCATTTGTGACTGACGTAGAGAGCCTGATACAACGGAATATATCTGTTCACTAGATTCAGCCACCTAGACAGAGGAGGAGGGGAAGTATCCTACCAGGACATCACTACTACCTTACGGGCACAGAATAGCAGAAAGCAAATTAACAAGCTTCTATGAGGACTAGACACAATCTGTCGTTGATGACTCTCAACAGGCATACCATAGGGGTAAACACTAAGGGGAAATCCAGATTATCTGCCAAGGAATACGCAGCATATTTCCTGCTGCTGCCGTAAATTTTACACAGTGTGAAATAAGCTACGTATACGCCAAGTGGGAACGCACCCTAAAAAAAATAACAAATCTGCCAAAATTATCACAGGCTGTCTGGGAGACAATCAACGGCAGGTACTTGGTAATTATAACAGAGACACCCCTAGCATAGTTGGAGAAGGAGGGCTGATAGCCCCACGCTATCCACGCCCGATTCAGGGCAAGTACCTTCTGTCCCGTAATATGAGTTTCTTGCAACAGATGATGTGAGGGGACTGATGCTTCATAAAATCAAGGCATAATGCCCTCTTGAACTTGGAATTAAGCCCCCTGACATTCCAGTTAACTACCTTTAGGGTACCCATCCCAGAAGACAACCAAATGGACAAGCAGGAAGGAAGGAGGAACGACCAGGACTCGGGACCACAGACACACCACATACAGACAGACAGGGCACAAACATGTACTAAATGCAACAAAACAGAACCATAACAATCCCCATGAACCCCTGTCTAACACTAAAAGGGACATAGGAAACAACTACGCCCTAACACAGTGCAGACCTATACCCAGAATACAACTGTTGCGGATGTCTGCAAGACACCAAGTGAAAATAAACAAGGAAGTAAGAACACTCCCGCCACCCCACCATCTCCTAGAAAACTCCAGTAACTAGGAGTATCACCCCGGGAAGCCTTAAGGAACCGGAACCTAGGGCCACCCTACCTCCCTAGCAATTAACTAGAGGACAGTGCGAGGAAGCAGCCAGGAGCAGGAAAGTCGGGGACAGTTCAATCCGGGGGTCAGACATGAGGAGCTGCATCAATCCAGTGAAGGGCTTCAGTCGGGGAAGTGAAGAACTTAGTGGAAGTCCCATCCACCACCCGGAGACAAGCAGGAAACCGCATTGCGTACCGGTAACCTTTTTCCCGCAGCTTAGACCGGACCTCAGTGAACTGCACCCGCTGCTTACAGAGCTCCACAGAAAAGTCAGGATAGAAGGACACTCTGTTTCCGCCTGAAAGGACTTCTCCCTTAAAGGAGAACTCCAGAATATAAAAATTGGCCCCCATACTGCGGGCAGTAAAAAAAATAAAGATGTACATACCTTCCTCCGCTCCCTCCGGTCTCCACCGCGATCCTCTTCCTGGTTGCCGGTGATCGTCGAGTCATACTGCACTCAGCCAATCACCGGGCTCAGTGCTCATACTGCGCTCAGGGCTCAATCACTCGGCCGGCAATAGGCTGAGCGGCAGTGTGACGTTTTCGGCCCTGGCAGCAGCTGCCGGTGTAGTGAAGAATTTTGTGTCCTGAAGCGTTCTCACACTGCCGCTCAGCCTATCGCCGGACGAGTCGGGACTTTACTGCAGTCGGTGATTGGCTGAGCGCAGTATGACCCGCCGATCACCGGAAACCAGGAAGAGGATCGCGGCGGAGACCGGAGCCAGTTACCGGAGGCCCCGGGGGAGCGGAGGAAGGTATCTACATCGTTACTTTTTTTTTCTGCCGGCAATATGGGGGACAATTTTTATATTTCTTTAAAGGAGATGTCCCGTGCTCACTTTTCTTATGTTATCCGTTCCAGGCTGAAAAATAAAAGAAAATTTTTTTCTCTTACCTGCCTAGGCTCCCCCGGTGCTTCTGTACAGGTGTTCGGTCCCCGGGCTGTATTCTTCTTACTTCCTGATAGCCCGGCACGTCACAGGGAGCTTCAACCTATCACTGGCCGCAGCGAAGTCCCGCATCTGCCAGTGATAAGCTGAAGCTCCGTGTGACGTGCCGGGCTAGTAAGAAGAATACAGCCCGGGGACCGAACGCCTGTACCGGGGGAGCGTAGGTAGGCAAGAGAAAGCATATCCGGAACGGATACAATAAGAAAAGACCGCACCGGACATGTCCTTTAAGGCGCACTGCACGGAGAATAGCATCCCTGTCCCTGAAGTGCAGCAGCTTGGCCAGGAAGGGAGGAGGAGGACCCACCGGAGGGCGGGGGGGGGGTGCCTAGTAGGGACCCTATGAGCCCACTCAATGGAGAAATAAGGAGAGAAGGTGTCAACTGGAAGAATCTCCTTAAGCCACGTTTCTAGAAACATCACAGGATCAGACCCCTCCACCTTCTCAGGAAGGCCAACAAGGCAGATATTATTATGTCTCAGGCGGTTTTCCATGTCGTCCATACGGTTTAGTACTCCCGTGACCTGATGCTGGAGAGAATCAACCCGCTCCGGCAAGGGATGGACTGTATTCTCCAAGGTAGAGACCTGGCACTCCACTTCCTCTGTGCGCTCACAAATCTTTTGGCATTCCTACCGTAGTTCATCCACTTTGGACACCATGATGGATTGACAGGAGATGAAGGCAGCCAGCAACTCTGAGAACCGATGATCCATAGCCACAGCATCATATACAGGCCGGTCAGGGGACTGTCACTGCAGTGGAGTTGGAGAACCTGCAAATTAGGAGAGAGGCGGATCAGGAGAATCACCCCTGGGCCGGTCCTGAGATCTAGAGAACCGGCCCAGGACCTTCGCTGCCTGTGCCGAAACCTTGGCGGCAAGGGGGGTCGGAGCACCGCGATCTCGCTGAAAGGGGGGCCACAGGAGTGTAAGGACCCGTCATCGGAAGAGGCATCATCATCAGAGGTCCTCCGCAGTGCCTCAGCACCTTGTCTAGGCTTCTTATTTCTGCGGGAGCCACCCATGCCAACCCGGGCCACACAAAGCAGGTAGAAAGGCACCAGAACACAGTCCAGAGAGTATAGGGAGCTCCCAGAGGCAGCCCACAAGAACAAAGCAGAGGCACCACAAGTCCCAGCCAACCAAGGCCAAATAGTGAGCAGGTAGAGAGTCACCAACAGTGAACAGCCGAGGTGAGCAGCCAGTCCTCAGAGAGCCAGGGAAGCACCACAAGTCCCAACAAGCCTCACAGCCAGGAGCAGGCAGAAAGTCACTAGTGCAATACTGCTGAAGGCAGTTGAAAGACAGGGAGGGTCACCCAGAGGCCCGGATAGGCGACAGGGGTATTGAGATTTCCACAGGGGCACAGAGGGCAATGCAGGCAGAGCTAGTACTGACTCAGGCCCTCAGAGCGTTACAGGGGCCAGCAGAGGATGTCTGCGGTGGGCTCCGACCCTGCTCTTCTGGTGACGTCATACCAGAGCCTCTCTTCTGGCAGCAGGAGCAGCTATGCACAGACCCCGCCCATGAAGGCCAAAGATGGCGCACGTCGTTTTCAGAATGGCCGACGGCATCGGACCCAGAGAAGACAAGAGGACACCTCACCAGGCCACCGCAGCACTGCCCGGCGTCAGGGTACCTCCGCCAGTGACCACCTTGCTCCAGAAGCTGTGCCGCACACCTCCGCTCAGCACCGGAGGCTTCCCGGATCACACTGCAGCACCGGAGTTGGTCCGCAGCCTCACCCCACTATCCTGACCCGCTGGAGGGAGAGAGACAGCCGAGGACCAGCCAGGCAGGTAAGTAACAGGAGAAAAAAACGGCAGGGCAGCCAGAGCTCTCAAGCTGTGCAACCGCTCACGCCGGCATCCAGGCCATGCCCCCCACAGTTCATAACTTCTAAGATCCAGCTAGGTAGTAACTCACAATACAGCTGGTTCACTTCTTATTATTTGTTCATTCCTCTTGAAGATTCATGATATTTTTATGCAAGATTCAAAGTGGAGCTTGATAGCAGATACAGACCTAGTGAGAGCAGAGTTTACCTTCCTGCTTGACAGCTTGGATGTGATGGAGTTTTGGGGGTGTGCCCCCTTTGTCATGTGTGAGGTGGGAGAGGTTTAAGTAGCCCAGCATTAGACACCAGTTAAGATAAACCATTTACAAAACGCATTTATACATAAAATTATCAATAGCATCTAATCGGGTTATAAAAATGTAATAATCTAGAATGACAGGAGCGCTACAATTGTGGAAATGGGATTATGTCCTGTGGAGCTGCTAGACCAAATGTATGCAATCCCGCAAAAACATACACGTTTATTTGAAAAGATAATAATAATTTGTTATGGTCAGCGCTATGGGACTTGTTTATATCTCTATATATAACATACCTGATTGTGATAGTAGTATGTATGATAGCACTGTATACTGTAGGCAGTGTTCTAACGGATACTATTTGTTGCACACTTTTTCGAATTGCATCGATATCTACAGATAGAAATTGCAATTAATTTGATGCTATATATTAAATAGGCATTCGCTATGGATTGTACTGTTTTTTTTTTTTTAGTTTCAAACGGAGTAAATTTATTGATGCTTAAGAATGTTTCACATCATACAGTACAGCATTTGCAAAGTAACAGAACTAGTGCAATAACAAAGGATTAATGCCATATAAAGGTCAACATGAACCAAAATCCAAAAGGGGAAAGGGGGAGGGGCAGGTACATATAAGCTCAGTACATAGTAGTTCGGAGCACGCAACTAGAAAGGTCAACAATTCCAGAAGTGGGGGGGAAACAAACAGGCGATGGTGAGAGGATGGCATCAGAGTAAAGTCATACATATAAGACCCATTACAATGAGATATAGTAAGAGATATCCATACCATGTGTGTTTTTTTTTTTTATATTCAAATGTACTTGCGTTTTTTGTTGCGTATCGGTACTGCTGTTGTGAATCCTGTATCGAGTGGCTCGCTTCTTAAATGATGAGGCTCAGAAGGAGTTAATCCGGTGGTATGGGATGTGAGTGGTGACGTCACTACTACTGCCGTGGAGGTCCACACTTCTCTCCAACGCGTTTCTTAAAACTAGCACACTGTTTCCTTCATCGGGTTATAAAAATTATTTAAAACTGCATATCTCATTCATCCCTTTCGGGACTACACTTTCAAGTTCAGTTATCCAATAGCATTCTCTTTGTAACAGACATTGCTTATTAAGGTTAACATTTGCTGCTTCAGATACTTCTCGTATTAACCATTTCAATGTTGTTATAGGATGGTTACGTTCACGAAAATGTCAGGCTACTGTACTTTCACCATATTTAGATGTTTCTATGTTTTCAGTTTTAAGAAATTTTCTAATTAAAGTTTTATGTTCAGTTAACCGAGTTTTTATAGACCTGACAGTCTGTCCTACGTGTGTTAGTCCACATAGATATTTAGGTGTATATATATATATATATATATATATATTACATTCTTTGTTTGGCAAGTATAAAATCCTTTGTGATGTATTAAAAAAAACTTTAGATGGGTGATTAAAACGTTCACCCTTAATAATACCACTGCAAAGGGTGAAGTTCAGACAAGAAAAAGTTCCATTGCGTTTAGCAGACAAAAAAGTTTGGCGACTTTTCTTTTTTATTGCAACGTTACTTTTTATAATTTTTACGCCTGTGAATGGACCTTTTTTGTATGCGAAAAGGGGCTTTTCTTTGACCAATTTTCTGTATTTTTATCCGTATGTAAAATATGCAAATTTTTTTGTATTGAACGTTTTAGTATATGTGCTCTTCTGTCGTACGTTCCTGGGTACATGAGTCGATTTTTCTCACTTTTTCCCTTATACTGGTTGCAAGTTTTTGTAGTAATTCTTCAGTTTTACTTTCTGACCTGTACTTACAACCTGTTTCATGTTATAACCTTATTTCAGAAAATGTTTTAATGAGTTTAGTTTTACGTATCTCATTTAACTTGTCTGAACTGGCAATACGCTTCTCTCTAATAAATTGGCTTTGTGGCAGACCCTTGAAAGTTGTCGGGGCATGAAAACTTTTTCTATGTAGTATGTTATTCACATTAGTCAGTTTTGAATACATTGTGGTATTAAATCCTTCTATAGTACAGTGGGGATCAAAAGTTTGGGCACCCCAGGTAAAAATTTGTATTAATGTGCATAAAAAAGCCAAGGAAAGATGGAAGAATCTCCAAAAGGCATCAAATTACAGATTAGACATTCTTATAATATGTCAACAAATGTTAGATTTTATTTCCATAATTTACACTTTCAGAATAACAGCAAACAAAAAAATGGCATCTGCAAAAATTTGGGCACCCTGCAGAATTTATAGCATGCACTGCCCCCTTTGCAAAGCTGGGACCTTCCAGTGTCATGGATTGTTCTCAATCATCATCTCGTAAGACCAGGTGATGTCAATCTCAAAGGTTTTAAATGCCCAGACTCATCTGACCTTGCCCCAACAATAAGCACCATGGTTTCTTCTAAGCAGTTGTCTAGAAATCCGAAACTGAAAATAGTTGACGCTCCCTAAGCTGGAGAAGGCTATAAGAAGATAGCAAAATGTTTTCAGATGTCACTATCCTCTGTTCGGAATGTAATTAAGAAATGACAGTCATCAGGAACAGTGGAAGTTAAAGCAAGATCTGGAAGACCAGGAAAAATATCAGACAGAACAGCTTGCAGGATTGTGATAAGAACAATTCAAAACCCACGTTTGACTGCACAATCCCTCCAGAAAGATCTGGCAGATGCTGGAGTTGCAGTACACTATTCCACTATGAAGAGATACTTGTACAAATATGGTCTTCATGGAAGAGTCGTCAGAATAAAACCTCTTCCACGTCCTCACCACAAAAATCAGCATTTGAACTTTACAAATGAACATATAGACAAGCCTGATGGATTCTGGAAACAAGTTCTGTAGACCGATGAGGTTAAAATTGTACTTTTTGGCCGGAATGAGCAAAGGTACGTGTCACGATTCGGCTGGCAGGTGGTGGATCCTCTGTGCCAGAGAGGGATTGGCGTGGACCGTGCTGGTGGACCGGTTCTAAGTTGCTACTGGTATTCACCAGAGCCCGCCGCAAAGCGGGATGGTCTTGCAGCGGCGGTAGCAACCAGGTCGTATCCACCAGCAACGGCTCAACCTCTCTGACTGCTGAAGATAGGCGCGGTACAAGGGAGTAGACAAGAGCAAGGTCGGACGTAGCAGAAGGTTGGGGCAGGCAGCAAGGATCGTAGTCAGGGGCAACGGCAGGAGGTCTGGAACACAGGCTAGGAACACACAGGAAACGCTTTCACTGGCACAATGGCAACAAGATCCGGCGAGGGAGTGCAGGGGAAGTGAGGTAGAAATAGGGAGTGCACAGGTGAACACACTAATTAAGCTAACTGCGCCAATCAGTGGCGCAGTGGCCCTTTAAATTGCAGAGACCCGGCGCGCGCGCGCCCTAGGGAGCGGGGCTGCGTGCGCCGGGACAAGACCGACGGAGAGCGAGTCAGGTACGGGAGCCGGGATGCGCATCGCGAGCGGGCGCCTGCCGCATCGCGAATCGCATCCCGGCTGGGAGAGGTATCGCAGCGCACCCGGTCAGCAGGTCTGACCGGGGCGCTGCAATTGCGAGGATGTTGCGAGCGCTCCGGGGAGGAGCGGGGACCCGGAGCGCTCGGCGTAACAGTACCCCCCCCCTTGGGTCTCCCCCTCCTCTTGGAGCCTGAGAACCTGAGGACAAGACTTTTGTCTAGGATGTTGTCCTCAGGTTCCCAGGATCTCTCTTCAGGACCACAGCCTTCCCAATCCACCAGGAAATTTTTTTTTCCTCTGACCGTCTTGGAGGCCAGAATCTCCTTCACGGAGAAGATGTCAGAAGAGCCGGAAACAGGAGTGGGAGAAACAAATTTGGGAGAGAAGCGATTAATGATGAGTGGTTTAAGGAGAGAGACATGGAAGGCATTGGGAATACGGAGAGAAGGAGGAAGAAGGAGTTTGTAAGAGACAGGATTAATCTGGCACAAGACTTTGAAAGGACCAAGATAGCGTGGTCCCAGTTTGTAACTGGGGACACGAAAGCGGACATATTTAGCGGAGAGCCATACCTTGTCTCCGGGCGCAAAAATGGGGGGAGTTCTTCTTTTCTTATCGGCAAACCTTTTCATGCGGGATGAAGCCTGTAAAAGAGAATTTTGAGTCTCTTTCCATATGGTGGAAAGATCACGAGTCGCTTCATCCACAGCGGCCAAACCAGAGGGCAAGGGAGTAGGGAGGGGGGGAAGAGGGTGAGATTCTGAGATTCTGAAGTTGTATGAGAATTCGGCCCATGGTAGAAGATCTGCCCAGTCATCCTGGCGGGAGGAAACAAAATGTCGTAAATAGTCACCCAGGACCTGGTTAATTCTTTCTACTTGCCCATTGGATTGGGGATGATAAGAAGAAGAGAAATTTAATTTAATCTTGAGCTGTTTACAGAGGGCCCTCCAGAATTTAGACACGAATTGGACGCCTCTATCCGAGACGATCTGCGTGGGCAAACCGTGAAGACGAAAAATGTGTACAAAAAACTTGTTTTGCCAACTGAGGCGCTGAAGGAAGACCAGGAAGAGGAATATAATGTGCCATCTTGGAAAATCGATCAACGACCACCCAAACAACAGTGTTGCCACGGGATGGGGGTAAGTCTGTAATAAAGTCCATACCAATCAGTGACCAAGGCTGTTCGGGGACAGGCAGAGGATGGAGGAGACCAGCAGGTTTCTGGCGAGGAGTCTTATCCCGGGCACAGACAGTACAGGCCCGCACAAAATCAACAACATCCGTCTCCAGAGTCGGCCACCAATAGAAACGAGAGATGAGTTGCACGGATTTTTTGATGCCCGCATGGCCTGCGAGGTAGGAGGAGTGTCCCCATTTGAGAATCCCGAGACGTTGGCGTGGAGAAACGAAGGTCTTCCCTGGAGGAGTTTGCCTGATGGAGGCTGGAGAAGTGGAGATCAGACAGTCAGGAGGAATGATGTGTTGCGGAGAGACCTCTACTTCCGAGGCATCCGAGGAACGAGAGAGGGCATCGGCCCTAATGTTCTTGTCGGCAGGGCGAAAGTGAATTTAAAAGTTAAAACGGGCAAAGAACAACGACCACCTGGCCTGGCGAGGGTTCAGCCGTTGGGCAGACTGGAGATAGGAGAGATTCTTGTGATCGGTGTATATGATAACAGGAAATCTTGATCCCTCCAGCAGATGCCTCCATTCCTCAAGCGCCAATTTAATGGCCAGTAATTCTCGATCCCCGATGGAGTAGTTCCTCTCCGCCGGAGAGAAGGTCCTAGAAAAAAAACCACAAGTAACAGCATGCCCGGAAGAATTTTTTTGTAGGACAGCTCCAGCTCCCACTGAGGAGGCATCTACCTCCAATAGGAAGGGTTTAGATGGGTCAGGTCTGGAGAGCACGGGAGCAGAAGAAAAGGCAGACTTGAGACGTTTAAATGCGTCTTCCGCTTGGGGAGACCAGGACTTGGGATTGGCATTTTTCTTGGTTAAAGCCACGATAGGAGCCACAATAGTGGAAAAGTGTGGAATAAATTGTCTGTAATAATTGGCGAACCTCAAAAAACGTTGGATAGCACGGAGTCCGGAGGGGCGTGGCCAATCTAAGACAGCAGAGAGTTTGTCTGGGTCCATTTGTAATCCCTGGCCAGAGACCAAGTATCCTAGGAAAGAAAGAGATTGGCATTCAAACAGACATTTCTCCATTTTGGCATAAAGTTGATTGTCTCGAAGTCTCTGAAGAACCATGCGGACATGTTGGCGGTGTTCTTCTAAGTTGGCAGAAAAAATCAGAATATTGTCCAGATAAACCACAACACAGGAATATAAGAGATCACGAAAAATTTCATTAACAAAGTCTTGGAAGACGGCAGGGGCGTTGCACAAGCCAAAGGGCATGAGTGGATACTCAAAGTGTCCATCTCTGGTGTTGAACGCAGTCTTCCATTCGTCCCCCTCCCTGATGCGGATGAGATTATAAGCACCTCTTAAGTCCAGTTTGGTAAAGATGTGGGCACCTTGAAGGCGATCAAAGAGTTCTGAGATAAGAGGTAGGGGGTAGCGGTTCTTTACCGTGATTTTATTAAGTCCGCGGTAATCAATGCAAGGACGTAGGGAGCCATCTTTTTTGGACACAAAGAAAAATCCAGCTCCGGCAGGAGAGGAGGATTTGCGGATAAACCCCTTTTTTAAATTTTCCTGGATGTATTCAGACATAGCAAGAGTCTCAGGAGCAGACAGAGGATAAATTCTGCCCTGGGGTGGAGTAGTACCCGGGAGGAGGTCAGTAGGACAGTCATAAGGCCTGTGAGGAGGTTAAGACAGTCCTTGAAACAAGAGGTACCCCAGCTCTTGATTTCTCCTGTGGACCAATCAAGGGTTGGGGAATGGCGTTGAAGCCACGGTAATCCAAGAAGAATTTCGGAAGTGCAGTTGGAGAGGACCAAAAACTCAATTTTTTCGTGATGAGGTCCGATGCACATTAGGAGAGGTTCCGTGCGGTAACGCACGGTACAGTCCAATCTTTCATTGTTAACAGAATTGATGTAGAGGGGTCTGGCGAGACTGGTCACCGGGATGTTGAACCTGTTGATGAGAGAGGCCAAAATAAAATTTCCTGCAGATCCGGAATCCAAGAAGGCCGTAGCAGAGAAGGAGAAGGTAGAGGAAGATATCCGCACAGGCACAGTAAGGCGTGGAGAAGCAGAGTAGACATCAAGAACTGTCTCATCTTTGTGCGGAGTCAGCATACGTCTTTCCAGGCGGGGAGGACGGATAGGACAATCTTTCAAGAAGTGTTCGGTACCGGCACAGTACAGGCATAGGTTCTCCATGCGGCGTCGTGTCCTCTCTTGAGGTGTCAAGCGAGACCGGTCAACTTGCATAGCCTCCACGGCGGGAGGCACAGGAACGGATTGCAGAGGACCAGAGGAGAGAGGAGCCGGGGAGAAAAAACGCCTTGAGCGAACAAAGTCCATATCCTGGCGGAGCTCCTGACACCTTTCGGAAAAACGCATGTCAATGCGGGTGGCCAGATGAATAAGTTCATGCAGGTTAGCAGGAATTTCTCGTGCGGTCAGAACATCTTTAATGTTGCTGGATAGGCCTTTTTTAAAGGTCGCGCAGAGGGCCTCATTATTCCAGGATAATTCGGAGGCAAGAGTACGGAATTGGATGGCGTACTCGCCAACAGAAGAATTACCCTGGACCAGGTTCAGCAGGGCAGTCTCAGCAGAAGAGGCTCGGGCAGGTTCCTCAAAGACACTTCGAATCTCCGTGAAGAAGGAGTGTACAGAGGCAGTGACGGGGTCATTGCGGTCCCAGAGCGGTGTGGCCCATGACAGAGCTTTCCCAGACAGAAGGCTGACTACGAAAGCCACCTTTGACCTTTCAGTAGGAAACTGGTCCGACATCATCTCCAAGTGCAGGGAACATTGCGAAAGAAAGCCACGGCAAAACTTAGAGTCCCCATCAAATTTATCCGGCAAGGATAATCGTAGGCCGGAAGCGGCCACTCGCTGCGGAGGAGGTGCAGGAGCTGGCGGAGGAGATGATTGCTGAAGCTGTGGTAGTAGCTGCTGTAGCATCACGGTCAGTTGAGACAGCTGGTGGCCTTGTTGCGCTATCAGTTGCGACTGCTGGGCGACCACCGTGGTGAGGTCGGCGACAACTGGCAGTGGGACTTCAGCGGGATCCATGGCCGGATCTACTGTCACGATTCGGCTGGCAGATGGTGGATCCTCTGTGCCAGAGAGGGATTGGCGTGGACCGTGCTGGTGGACCGGTTCTAAGTTGCTACTGGTATTCACCAGAGCCCGCCGCAAAGCGGGATGGTCTTGCAGCGGCGGTAGCAACCAGGTCGTATCCACCAGCAACGGCTCAACCTCTCTGACTGCTGAAGATAGGCGCGGTACAAGGGAGTAGACAAGAGCAAGGTCGGACGTAGCAGAAGGTCGGGGCAGGCAGCAAGGATCGTAGTCAGGGGCAACGGCAGGAGGTCTGGAACACAGGCTAGGAACACACAGGAAACGCTTTCACTGGCACAATGGCAACAAGATCCGGCGAGGGAGTGCAGGGGAAGTGAGGTACAAATAGGGAGTGCACAGGTGAACACACTAATTAAGCTAACTGCGCCAATCAGTGGCGCAGTGGCCCTTTAAATTGCAGAAACCCGGCGCGCGCTCGCCCTAGCGAGCGGGGCTGCGCGCGCCGGGACAAGACCGACGGAGAGCGAGTCAGGTACGGGAGCCGGGATGCGCATCGCGAGCGGGCGCCTGCCACATCGCGAATCGCATCCCGGCTGGGAGAGGTATCGCAGCGCACCCGGTCAGCAGGTCTGACCGGGGCACTGCAATTGCGAGGATGTTGCGAGCGCTCCGCGGAGGTGCGGGGACCCGGAGCGCTCGGCGTAACAGTACGTTTGGAGAAGAAGGGGAACAGAATTTAATGAAAAGAACCTCTGTCCAACTGTTAAGCATGGGGGTGGATCAATCATGCTTTGGGATTGTATTGCAGCCAGTGGCACAGGGAACATCTCACGAGTAGAAGGAAAAATGGATTCAATAAAATTTCAGCAAATTTTGGATGATAACTTGATGCCATCTGTGAAAAAGCTGAAGTTAAAGAGAGGATGGCTTCTACAAATGGATAATGATCCTAAAAAAAACCTCGAAATCCACGGGATTACATCAAGAGGTGTAAACTGAAGGTTTTGCCATGGCCTTCACAATCTCCTGACCTCAACATAATTGAAAATCTATGGATAGACCTTTAAAAGAGCAAAACATGACAGATGGCCCAAAAGTCTCAAAGACCCGGAAGAATGGGCAAAGATACCTCAAACAAGAATTGAAAGACTCTTGGCTGGCTACAAAAAGCATTTACAAGCTGTGATACTTGCCAAAGGGGGCAGTGCAAGATATTAACTCTGCGGGGTGCCCAAACATTTGCAGATGCCATTTTTTTTGTTTTCTGTTATTTTGAAAGTGTAAATGATGGAAATAAAATCTAACTTTTGGTGACGTATTATAAGAATGTCTAATCTCTAATTTGATGCCTTTTGGAGATTTTTCCAGCTTTCCTTGGCTTCTTTATGCACATTAATACAAATTTTTACCTGGGGTGCCCAAACATTTGATCCCCACTGTACGTGTGATTTCAACATCTAGAATCTGTATAACAGTCCGATTGTAATTAAGTGTAAATGTATTAGTACTATGTTTTCTTTTTTAAGTGTGTCCACAAAATCCAACAGAGATTGCTCGTCCCCTTTCCATGTCATGAACATGTCATCTACGTAGCGAAGCCACGTGGATGGTGTGTACATGTTGGGAACTCCAAAAATGTTTATCCTCAAAGCTGACATAAAGGCATTAGCAAGACTAGGGGCCACTGAGGACCCCATAGAAACTCCATAGGTCTGCAAATAATGTTTGATCAAAAGGAAAATAATTCAAAGTAAGTCCATTAGGAATGAGATTTTTCTGTTCTCTAGGGATGAATCACTAGATAGCAATTCCCGTTTACATACCATTCCCTCATCATGAGGTATATTTGTGTGCAAATTCTGGCCATCCAGAGTGCACCCAAAATCCACCTCAGATGCTGGAATGTTAATTAAACATCTAAAAAAAATTGGAGGGGTCAACAAGACATCTCGGAAGTTTTTTATCAAAGGTTGCAAATGATCATCCACAAGGCCCGCGAGAGTTTGCAACAGGGAGCACGATCCTTGACGCATGACTAAGGGGGCATGACTCAGAAACGCCGTTGCATCCAAAGTGTCGAGCAGGAAGGTGAACTCAGCTCTCACTGTCTATCAAGCTCCACTTATTTTGCATAAATATATCATGAATCTTTAAGATGAATAAACAAAGAATAAGAATCTAACCATCTGTATGTGAGTTACTACCCAGCTGGGTCTTAGAAGTTATGAACTGTGTGATATGTGCTATCTTCCCTTGTGTAGCATGTGGTACATGAATTCTAACAGAGAGTAGTGCAACTCCCAGTACGAGGTGTAATGTTGCCTACAGGGGCTTACTAACAGGAGCAATGACATTTTTGCGGATTTAAATGTTGTCTATCCACGTCCTATGTACCTGCAAATATGTCATTTTCTGACTTGAGTCAGCTAACAGACAATAGAGCTGACGTTTTTTCCTTTTCGGAAATAGAGAGAAACTATAAACTTTCTCAGGTTGCAGACGCTAGTTTTCCCTTTGCTTTACTACGTGAGCAGTGTAAAATCGATTATAAAAAACGTTTGGAAATACTCACAATAAAGGAAATTCATTTATATTTTCACGCCTCCATTCTTACAGACTATCTAAAAATAAAAAGGATCCCACAAAGATTAAGGTGTAAATTAGTCCCTAACCTGTTACTTTATGATGCGGTTTTCCACCAGAGGTGGTATGCTATGAACAACCGCCACTCTATGGATCTTGTTATCAGTCCAATATCTGCAGATGGCCATAGAGCCGTTGAAACAAGAAATCCGTGAAATTGAGGCTAAACTCAAAACCAGTAAAACCTCAGCTGAATACGATCAGTTCCATGGTGCATTGGACCATGATCTTGAAAAGATGAAGACTACTGCAAAATAAACTGCAGAAATTTGAACGTGATTGTTTACATAAGAGTTTATACATGGGCTGAGGAACGCAAATTGTCCCAACCATTAAGACCAGCAAGAGGTAATAACCAATTTGCATCAAAAGATGGTTACAGCTGGGAATGAATTGCAACTGCAGCTGAAAAACAGATCACAAGATCTAAACAACCACAGAAAAAGGATTTTTTATCCAAAGGAAAAATGGGACAAGATACGACAGAGGAGATGTCAGATTCCATAGACAAAGAAAAGAAAGAAGAAATAGGTGGAAGAAAGACGAAACCAAAGAAAAGAAATGCATCAATGGGGATGAACATCTCTAAACGAGAACTATACGCAGATTAAATATCAGTGCTGGACAAAGGCTTGGGATTCGTTCCCTTGTTTGAAAAATCTAAGTTTGAGCACAAGGTTGATTTTTTTTAAGAATTCTGCTGCAGTATTAGAATGAAGATGTTTCTTTATGATGTGAACAAAGGCCAAGCTAGATCTCCATTCAGAGACATAACACCAGGTTTAACCCCTTAAGGACCCTGCCAAGTTTCACTGTAGGACATGGCCATTTTGTGCACATCTGACCACTGTCGCTTTAAACATTAATAACTCTGGGATGCTTTTACCTTTCATTCTGATTCCGAGATTGTTTTTTCGTGACATATTCTACTTTATGTTAGTGGTAAAATTTTGTCTATACTTGCATCATTTCTTGGTGAAAAATTACCAAATTTGATGAAAAAATAGAAAATGTTGCTTTTTTTTTAAACTTTGAAGCTCTCTGCTTATAAGGAAAATGAATATCCCAAATAAATTATATATTGATTCACATATACAATATGTCTACTTTATGTTTCCATCATAAAGTTGACATGTTTTTACTTTTGGAAGACATCAGAGGGCTTCAAATTTCAGCAGCAATTTTCCAATTTTTCACAAAATTTTCAAAAGCGAAATGTTTCAGGGACCAGTTCTGTTTTAAAATGGATTTGAAGGGCCTTCTTATTAGAAATACCCCACAAATGACCCCATTGTAAAAACTGCACCCCTCAAAGTATTCAAAATGACATTCAAAAGGTTTGTTAACCCTTTAGGTGTTTCACAGGAATAGCAGAAAATTGAAGGAGAAAATTTTAAATCTTCATTTTTTTACACTGGCATGTTCTTTTAGACCCAGTTATTGAATTTTTACAAGGGGTAAAAGGAGAGAAATCTTCCTAAAATGTGTAACCCAATTTCTCTCAAGTAAGAAAATACCTCATGTGTATGTCAAGTATTCGGTGGGCGCAGTAGAGGGCTCAGAAGGGAAGGAGCGACAGTGGGATTTTGGAGAGTGAGTTTTTCTGAAATGGTTTTTGGGGGGGGGGCATGTCACATTTCGGAAGCCCCTATGGTGCCAGAACAGAAAAAAAAAAAAAAACACATGGCATACTATTTTGGAAACTACACCCCTCAAGGCATGTAACAAGGGGTCCAGTGAGCCTTAACACTCCATAGGTGTTTGACGACTTTTCGTTAAAGTTGGACGTAAAAATGTATTTTTTTTTTCTCTAAAATGCTAGTTTTCCCTCAAATTTAAAATTTTTACAAGGGATAATAGGACAAAATGACCCCCAAAATTTGTAACCCCATCTCTTCTGAGTATGGAAATACCCCATGTTAGGGCGTAAAATGCTTTGCAGGCAAACTACAATGCTCAGAAGAGAAGGAGTCACATTTAGCTTTTGAAAAGCAAAATTAGCTGAAATGGTTTTTGGGGGGCATGTCCCATTTAGCAAGCCACTATGGTTCCAGGACAGCAAAAGAAAAAAACACATGGCATACTACTTTGGAGATTACACCCCTCAAGGCACGTAACAAGGGGTCCAGTGAGCCTTAACACCCCACAGGTGTTTGACGACTTTTCGTGAAAGTTGGATGTGTAAATGATTTTTTTTTTCCACAAAAATGCTAGTTTTCCCTCAAATTTTAAATTTTTACAAGGGGTAATAGGACAAAATGCTCCCCAAAATGTGAAACCCCATCTCTTCTGAGTATGGAAATACCCCATGTGTGGACGTCAAGTGCTCTGCTGGCACACTACAATGCACAGAAGAGAAGGAGCGGCATTGAGCTTTTGGGGAAAATTTTTTTGGAATGGAAGTCAGGGGCCATGTGCGTTTAAAAACCCCCCTGTGGTGCCAGAACAATGGACCCCCCCACATGTGACCCTATTATGGAAACTACACCCCTCACAGAATTTAATAAGTGGTGCAGTGAGTATTTACACCACACTGGCGTTTGACAGATCTTTGGAACAGTGGGCTGTGCAAATGAAAAATTAAATTTTTAATTTTCACGGACCACTGTTCCAAAAATCTGCCAGACACCTGTGGGGCGTAAATGCTCACTGCACCCCTTTTTACATTACGTGAGGGGTGTAGTTTCCAAAATGGGGTCACATATTACACTTTTATTTTTTTGTCGGAACCGCTGTAAAATCGGCCACCCCTGTGCAAATCACCAATTTAGGCCTCAAATGTACTTGGTGCGCTCTCACTCCTGAGCCCTGGTGTGGGCCAGCAGAGCATTTTACGCGCACATCTGGGGTATTTCCGTAATCAGGAGAAATTGCGTTACAAATTTTGGGGGTCTTTTTTTCCTTTTAACGCTTGTGAAAATAAAAAGTATGGGGCAACACCAGCATGTTAGTGTAAAATGTTTTATTTTTTTACACTAACAAGCTGGTGTAGCCCCCAACTTTTCCTTTACATAAGGGGTAAAAGGAGAAAAAGCCCCGCAAAATTTGTAGTGCAATTTCTCCCGAGTACGGAGATACCCCATGTGTGGCCCGAAACTGTTTCCTTGAAATACGACAGGGCTCCGAAGTGAGAGAGCTCCATGCGCATTTGAGGACTAAGTTAGGGATCGCATAGGGGTGGACATAGGGGTATTCTACGCCAGTGATTCCCGAACAGGGTGCCTCCAGCTGTTGCTAAATTCCCAGCATGCCTGGACAGTCAGTGGCTGTCCGGAAATGCTGGGAGTTGTTGTTTTGCAACAGCTGGAGGCTCCGTTTTGGAAACACTGCCATACAATACGTTTTTCATTTTTATTGGGGGGGACAGTATAAGGGGGTGTATATGTAGTGTTTTACTCTTTATGTGTTAGTGTAGTGTTTTTAGGGTACATTCGCACTGGCGTGTTACGGTGAGTTTCCCGCTAGAAGTTTGCGCTGCGGCGAAAAATTTGCCGCAGCCCAAACTTGAAGCAGGAAACTTACTGTAAACCTGCCGTGTAAATGTACCCTGTACATTCACATGGGGGGGGGGGGGCAAACCTCCAGCTGTTTCAAAACTACAAGTCCCAGCATGTACTGACAGACCGTGCATACTGGGAGTTGTACTTTTGCAACAGCTGGAGACACACTGGTTGGAAAACCTTCAGTTAGGTTCTGTTACCTAACTCAGTATTTTCCAACCAGTCTGCCACCAGCTGTTGCAAAACTACAACTTCCAGCATGCACTGATCGCCGAAGGGCATGCTGGGAGATGTAGTTATGCAGTAGCTGGAGGTACGCAACTACAACTTCCAACATGCCGAGACAGCTGTTTGCTGTCTGTGCATGCTGGGATTTGCAGTTTTGCAACATCTGGAGGGCTTCAGTTTTAGAGAACACTGCAAAGTGATTTCTAAACTGTGGTCCTCCAGCTGTTGCAAAACTACAAATTCCAGCATGCCCAGACAGCAAACAGTTGTTTGGGCATGCTAGAAGTTGTAGTTTTGCAATATCTGGAGGGCTACAGTTTAGGGACCACTATATAGTGGTCTCAAACTGTAGCCCTCCAGCTGTAGCAAAACTACAACTCCCAGCATGCCCAGACAGCCTATATGTATCCTCCAAATATGATCTGCTCCTGACTGGAAAGAGATCTCAGACATATTTGTGCTATGATCCTTTCCCAAATTAAATGACAAAAGATCCATTGGAGAGTGGAATTCCTGATTGCTGTTTCAAATGGACACTCTCAGATTTAAAAACTCTATATGTTGTGCATTTTGGCAAAATATTAACCTTTTTTAATATACGTCATAAAAAATTGCATCTCCTTTTTATTGCAATCACGGCTTAAGGCTTAGAAAAGGGGTCTTTTTTTAACTCATTGTTTCACCCCCTTAGGCAAGTTCAGCAAGTGAGAGGGACTAGAACTTCCCTGTGCTCACTCCTGTCCTATCAAACTCCTGTCGAAAAACAGAGAGGATAGGCTTAAAAAGCAGCCTGCAGTTATTAGATGAAGAACAGCAGACTCATGGAGGAAGTGAATGCATGGTGAGTGAGGGTGGGCTCAACACACGCCCCTTCCTGAGCAGGAATGAGTGAGCAAAAGAAGATTGGGATATGTGATCCAAACACATAAGCTAGACACACAAAATAGACATGTAAAGTATCTTCATGACCTAGTGAGTAACATTTTCATGCATTATTTTTTTTGTTATATGACAGGTACACTTTAAGTGCCCTTAGTCTATATTCATGTGTCTTGCAGTCGCTGATATATATTTTTTTCAACTGTAATTTTTATTAAGAGTTTTCAACAGAACATCACAAGATACAGTGTAGCATAAAGTGCAAATCAATAGAAAAACAACAAAAAAAAAAAACAGGCGAAAGACAAGGTATAACATGTCATATCGGTCTCAACTGGCAGGCAATGGGTAAACTAGGAATGCTACTAGAGAATTATAAGAAGCACAATCAGGCCTGTGGAGTCGAGGAGTCGGACGAAATTTTGGGTACCTGGAGTCTGAGTCGGCAAAAAATGTACCTACTCAGACTCCTACTAAATTTTGATTGGAATAATTAAAAAAAGCAAGTTTAAATGTCCCAATTCACAAAAAGTTATAATTAATGATTTCTCTACTTTAAGAATAAAGACCTATGCATGCAGTGCCTCACGTAACTGCAAAATGAACACATTAAGTGACCGTGAAGAAACATGCTTTTCATGTGCTTTTCTATATGGCACACAACGCACAATTAGGAGTGGTAATACTTATACTTTCCATAGTGTTGTGTTCTGCTTTTACAGGGAACCCATGGGTAACCTAGCCTCTCACTGATAAGGGATTAAGTAAATATGTTTTTTGTAGGACTAGAGACACTTGTATAAGTGAAGGGAATGGAGGGTCAATAGTTCAAGACTGAAGCTGTAAACTATTGGAAAAACTGCTACCATTCAGCTAAGGCTATAAAAACTTGTAAACTCTATTCTCAGCTTAAAGGGGTACTCCGCACCTAGACAGATCGCCGGGGTCCCACTGCTGGGGATCCCCGGGATTGCCGCTGCAGCACCAAGCTATTATTACTGCACAGAGCGAGTTCGCTCTGTGCATAATGACAGGAGATACAGGGTCCGGAGCATCGTTACATCACAGCTCCGCCCCTCGTGATGTAACAGCCAGCCCCCTCAAAAGTCTATGGGAGGGGTTGTGGCGGTCGTCACTCCCCCTGCCATAGACTTGCATTAAGGGGGCGTGCCGTGATGTCACGAGGAGCGGGGCCATGAAGTCACGCTTCTCCGTCCCCTGTATCGCCCGTCATTACGCACAGAGCGAACTCACTCTGTGTAGTAATGAAAGCGCGGTGCCGCAGCGGCGTGAGTACCCCTTTAAACTTTAAACATGACTATGTGATTCTACTAGGGAAATCATGTTTTATAATAAATGCCCCTTCCAGGATCCTTCCACTGCCCTATCTTCAGCAGCAGATCAGCACACAAACTGTTCAATACAGTAGACTGTTGGCTTCCCAGCCAGTAGTCCTGTGGTAATGACATGTATGTGGCCTTTCTGTCCTTCAAGGAATGTATAAAATACATTAGCATGTTAATACAGAGGAGTCGGGGAGTCGGAGTTGGAAGTATAGAAAACTCCGTAGTCGGAACATTTATCTACCGACTCCACAGCCCTGGGCACAATACCGGGCTCCAGCAAAGCAATAAAGAACAAATCACAGCCAGAGAAGACAGAAAAAAACAACAGGACAACACAAAAAGGACAAGAGAGAAGGGAAAGAGGGGGTGGGTGAAAAAGGTGGTGGTGGGGGGGGGGGACCAGAAGGGAAGAAGAAAGATAGCATCGGGGGGGGGGGGGGGGGGGTTTAAGGAGGCTGCCTATCTAGAAACCTGTCCCAGGCCTCCCAAACAGAAAGAAAGAGAGGCAAATTATTGAGAGAGGCAGTAAGGTATTCAAGAGAGCGGATTTCCCTGATCCTTGCCACCAGATCAGTCTGCGATGGGGAAAGGGAAAGTTTCCAGCACTTGGCAATGAGGGCTTTGGCAGCTAGAACCATATGCATAAACAATTTAAATGGCTGCTTGGTTAATAGTGTAGTGGAGAGGTATAATATGTAGACCTGGGGGTCCAAAGGGACCTGAGCCCCAAAACATCCGATATCAATCGCTTTACCATAACCCAAAACGGAACAATAGCAGGGCAGGACCAGAATATATGAAAGACCATACCCCACCCCACAACGCCAATGCGGAGGGGGGATGGTAGGGTTCAGTTTCTTAAGCAGCGCAGGGGTGTGATACCAAACATTAGCATCTTATATTGTGTTTCCTTATAAGTTGTGCAAATAGAGGCCCTCTGCCAAATTATCTGCCATTGGGTAGGGTAATAGTGGCATTCAAATCCTCTTCCCAACGGCTCATGTATCGGTGCGACGGGGGAGACCCATGGGGGGGGGGGGGCATTAAGAATAGAGTAGATATCAGAGAGAAGCCCTTTCATCTGTGGCCTTGACCGGGCCCGACAGATAACGGAACATGCAACGGCAGCGTTGCAAAAAAAAGAGCAATTTATGGAGTATGGTCATTTTCACTGCCGCTATGTGCCCAAAAAAGATGTATTGGGACCGCCACTTTTCCTGGAGAGATCAGAGGTGCTGAAACAGAGGAGTGTAATTAGCGGAGTAGAGAGTGGAGTAGCTGGAAGTGAGGCGAACCCCAAGATAAGTAATAGCAGCAGGATACCAACGGAAAGAATAGGCAGCCTGCAGTTGGGCGGAGAGAGAGGACGAGAGATTCAGAGGTAGCACCTTAGTTTTAGAGAGATTAATTTTATAGCCAGAGACAGTACCAAAGGAATGGAGAACCTTATAAAGATTAGGGAGGGAAGTCAGAGGTCTCGAGAGGGTTAGGAGGACATTGTCCGCAAAGAGGCAGATTTTATAGTCCCTATTAGAAATGAGCAAACTAACAGTAAATTCGATTCGTCACGAACTTCTCGGCTCAGCACGGCAGTTGATGGCTTTTCCTGCACAAATTAGTTCAGCTTTCCGGTGCTCCGGTGGACTGGAAAAGGTGGATACAGTCCTAGGAGACTCTTTCCTAGGAATGTATCCACCTTTTCCAGCCCACCGGAGCACCTGAAGGCTGAACTAATTTACACAGGAAAAGTCATCAACTGCCGAGCCGAGAAGTTCGTGACAAATCGAATTTACTGTAAGTTCGCTCATCTCTAGTGTCTCTCATAGAGAGCTATACCAGAGATGTCCGCTTTCCCCCGAATCATAGCTGCTAAGGGTTTAATACATAAGGCAAAAATTAAGGGGGACAGCGGGCACCCCTGCCTGGTTCCATTGAAGAGAGGAAAAGGAGAAGAGAAGGCATGAGGGAGTTTGAGAGAAGCTGTAGGGGAGGAGTAGAGATCTCGCAATGCAGTGAGAAAATTGTCTCACGATCTCCAGGGTCAGAAGGGAGCAAAGCTTAGAGTAGTAGTTGCGAAAGAGGCGAGAGATAGCATCAGGATGATAATGGAGAGTACCAGAGGGGTCCTTCAGGGCTGAGGGTATCTGGGACGCGGCACGGTCTCGCAAACATCAAGCCAACATTGAGTGGGCCTTATTAACCTTTTCATAAAATCTCTGTTTAGCATAAAGAAGCTGCTGTTCCACCTTATGAAGTGCATGCTCGCCTAATTGGGCACGAGCCGCGACCAGATGCCTCAGCACCAAGAGAGGAAGAGCAGAAAGCAGGGTTGCCTCAAGGGTACGGATTTGTGATTGCAGCTCCCAGGTTCGGGCCAAGGCATTGTGCTTAATACGAGATGCTAGGGCAATACAGTGCCCTCTAATTACTGACTTATCCCAGAGAACAGCCTAAGAGGAGACTGATCCCTGGTTGAGGGCAAAGTACTCTACTATGGAGTTCTGGATCGAATCCCGGGAGGGCAAAGATTTAAGTAGGGAATCGTTAAGATGCCAGTAGCAGCGTCGGGGGGAGGAGGAGAAAGGAGAGAAAGTCAGGAGGACCGGACAGTGGTCAGACCAGGAAATGGAGTCAAGAGAGGCAGAAGAGAGCATGCGAACCATAGGCAGATTGCCAAAAAAGTAGTCTATACGGGTGTGCAATTTATGTGGGTGGGAGTAGAAAGTGTACAATTTGTCAGAGGTGGGGTTAATCCACCAGAGATCATATAGGGAGGAGGATCGAATCAGGCGACGGAACAAAGAGGCGAGCCGCAATTGGGCAGGAGTGGCGGGACTACCTAGGACCGAGTTCCGGTCATAGAGGGAGAAAAAATAAGATTAAAATCACCGCCAAGAAGTTGAGCCAAAGACCTGGCGCAAAAAGAGTATCTAAGACGCATTGGGCGCATAGACATTGCATAGAAGCAAAGGTTTACCACCAAGGGAACCCTCCACTATCATGTATTGTCCCTGAGGGTCGGCATAGGATGAGGAAACCTAGACGGGCAGGACCGGGAGACCAGAATTGCCACCCCAGCCATCTTCCTACCAGAAGAGGCCGAAATGGCAAGTGGATAGAGATGATGTAGAAATTGGAAGGAGCCAGAGTGGTCAAAGTGTGTTAACTGGAGAAAAACTATATCAGCCCTCGGCGATAGAAACTCCCTTTTCAAGAGGTGCAGCTTAAGGAAACACACTTTAGCCATGGTCGGGGATAAAGGGGGAGAAGGAAGCTGAAATAGGAAATGCACTCCCCCAGGTACCAGAGAAGGATTCCCGCAGCCAGTGGCCCCAATGAGGGACGGAGAAATCAAGGGGAAATGTAGTCTCCTCTGCAGGTCTGGAAGAAAAAGGAAAGAAAGCCACGAAACACCACAAGAGAAAGGGCTAGAAAAACAAAGACACAAGAACAAAAATGAGAAAACAACAAATCAATGAAGAAACCATCGACCACAGGGTCAATGAGGAGGCGCGCAACCGTAACAAAAGTGAGGTGCAGGAACACCTCCACAATATCAATTCGTTTGAGAAGGCCTCAGTGGGGACATGAGAGATCATCATCATGAAAAGACAGAACCAGCCCAGGAAGGCTCACCCCACAAGGCCATGCCAAAAGTAGCAGGATAAAATGACAGCCATAGAAAACACTGGGTACAATAAGAACAGCAATTCAAGTAGAGCAAAACAATAACAAGGGGAATTCCTCTCGGGAGTAGAGACTAGAGTCCACAGGTAGTAAAAGGGGCATCACGTGGTATTCATGCTCTATCTCAGGGTGGTGCTGAAGGGAGAGGTGGGGATGGGGGAGAGAGGCCCCAGTCCAGGACTTGCGGAGGGAGAATGTCCAGGGCGAAGCAGAAAGCTGGGATGTCAGAGTGGGAATGCAAAACGGCAGAGCGTCCATCTTTACGGGCTTGCAGGGCAAAGGGAAAGTTCCAGCAGTAGGGAATGTGATGATCCTGAGGAACTGCCAGTAGGGGATGAAGCAGGCGTCTCTTCCTGAGAGTGATCCAAGAGAGGTCCTGGTAGAGCTGAAGAGGAGCACCGTCAAAATCAAAGTTCCGTCAGGATCTGGCTTTAGCCATGATAGCCTCTTTGAGCTGTAAGTCATGCACACAGCAGATGACGTCTCTAGGGGGGCCGTTGGAAGGCCTGGAGGGAAGGGCCCGATGATCCCTATCCAATTTAATCCTATGGGATGGGGGTTCGTCCAGGAGAAGGTTGAAGATAGCCTCAAGAGTGGCAGGCAGGTCTTCATCCCGGGTAGCTTCAGGAAGGCCCCTCACACGGATATTGTTCTGGCGCCCCCTATTATCCAAATCTTAAACATGGTTGTGCATCACGATGAGAAACTCTGATTGTGAGGCTACTGTAGATTGGAGCTGGGCGATGTAAGCCCTGGTAGAATCGTGGGCCTCTTCAAAGTTCTCGACCCTGTCAGAAACCTGTTGCAAGTCTTGGCGGATGGAAGCAATTTCAGCGCGGCAGGCGTCCTTAACTTCAGCAGTTAAGGAGCGAAAATCCTCCTTGGAAGGAATTTGGGATAAAAGCTGGCTGAAGTCAAAGGGCGATGGTGTGGGGGCCGGGAGCCCAGAGCACCCCAGGTGGACTACCCCCCATCCGCCAGGGGGGGGGGGGACTTGGAGCCAGACGTTGTTAACATAGGTGCCTGTAAGGGTACAGGGCCAGACTAACCCCCCGGCTGCGGGGCAGAGGGCAGTCTCCTGGGAGGTTTGGGTCCAGGGGCAGGGAGTGAGCAGACAGGTGGAGAGGCCCAGGATGGTCCAGGGACAGGGAGGGTGGGATGGAGAGTGGAGAGGATGGGACCAGGCAGCAGGCTCCCAGGGGAGACGAAAGAGTCCAGGGCCACAAGGGATATCGGCAGTCCCGGTGTGGAGGGTGTGAGGAGAGGGTCCCCCGTACAGCAGCGGCCCAGGAGCAGTGCAGGGTGGCCACAGGCCCTTTATGAGGGAGGCACAGACGAGCTGGAGGCAGTAGTGGAGGGCAAGAAAAAGCTCCAGTGAGGGCTGCAGTGATGGGAGTAGAGGGCTCTGGCGGCAAAGGGACCCCGTCCCGTACCTGGAGAGGAGAGCAGTGCTGTGCGGCTTCCAGGATCCACGCCGGGCCCTCCTGGGACACAGTCTACGGCAACTGCTTCACTTCCGGTCCCTCCGTCGGACCGGAAGTCACTGGAACTCCGGCGATGTAGGGGCAGAGGACTCCGGAGGACACAGGAGGATCCGGCAGCGGCGAGGCGGCAGCGAGGCTCTCCCGGCGATCCTCAGGGGGTCCTATACTGGAGCGGAGCCCAGAGGCAGGACCCAAGATGGCGGGCGGGCCTGCGGGTCCGGGTGCACGAGCAGGCTTGATGTATTTATTTCTTGATGCCGCCCAACGCCGGCAGTGGGTCCAAGACAGCAGGGGGTTTCCTCAGGGACTTGTGGGAGGGCTTCCCCATAGAGCAAGCGGCGGTCAGTAGCTGAAAAATGGTGGCAGAGAACCTCGTGGTGCCGGAGCTCTACCACAGAGCGGCCATCATCCACGGCGCCTTGCCACGCCCCTGTCGCTGATATTTGGTGCAATTACTTTCCATTTGCCATTCAGCAACACATTGATATTTTCCATGATAATACCAGTTATTTACATTTCACGCTTGAATTTATTTTTTATTTACTAACATCTATATAGCTTACACACAGGTTACATTTTGGTCAAAGGTATATTTCTCTTTAGTTCAGAGATATTGGAATCATTATCAGCGGTGATTAGGGTTCCATTTCTTTCTTTTGTTCCTTTTTCCTTTTCTCAAAGCTCTTCAAATACAGACATTAATTACCTGTTCAGCAAATAATGATCTTTCAGGCAGCAAAATTAAAGGAAATGTGTCACCAGTGCAGGTGACACTGATGACAACGGTACTTACCTTGTCTAGTCATGTGCAGGGGATCTCCGGTAATCTCCTCTGCTAACTTCAGCTCTGGGCCTGCTTGGGCCATGTCCCAAGCCGCTGCTGCTGTCTGCTGGCTCCCGCTGCTGAAGAACAGCAGCGGTGATGTTACTAAGCTCTGCCCGTGCCCCAAGCCGGGCCGGAGCTGAAGTTAACGGAGGAGATTGCCGGAGATCCCCTACACGGAATGGGGCAAGGTAAGTACTTTTGTCATCAGTGTCACCTGCACTACGTACAAACAGGTTAGTGCAGGTGACACTGGTGACAGGTTTCCTATAAGTGTCCCTGTCACATATTGTGGAAGATGGTAAACTTTTAGCAGCCAGCACCCCAAAGGTGTACAGAGCTTGACTTTCTATTTATATTACTGCTGAAGCCTATTGTCATGAACAAACTTCATCCATCTCTTTAAGCAGTCATCCTCCTGAAGATATCACAAGGTTAATTAATAGGTGGCTTTTAGTTTTAGACCAGATACTCCCCATATTCTGTAGAGGGAGTATCTGAGAACTTAAGACAGTTTTTAAAAAGCAGCTAAGTCTCTCAACCCTAATTTTAATGTTTAACAACTAGAAGAAGAAACATTACTGTGGGAAGATGCTCCTCTGACCACTCAACTAATGGGAACACTGGACATTCTGATTGATGTGGAGATAGAAAGTAGGATAATGAAGTGTTTAGAGAAACCAATAACAGCTTTTTATATGAATAGCCTGAACATCTTATTGCAATAATTGTTGAGGTTATTTTTATGCAATCACATGAGAAACTGTATTTCATAGCACACACACATATACATACATATATATAACACATTATATAACAAAATCAGTGTAATTTGCACAAAATAATAATAATATATATATATATATATATATATATATATATATATATATAGGGTAATTTGTGTAAAGTACACTGATTTTGTTAAATAATGTTGCTCATTATGTCATCCTTGAACATTCTACATTTTCTTTAACTTCATATATTGGATAAACAAAATACTCTTCTACCTTGGTCCCTCGGCGATCCCCTTTTGATTTATTTAAGCTCCCTGCTCCTTACTATGTTTGTCCTGATGCAGACCAGCCTTAGAAGTGAAAATCCACTCAGCCAATCAATGACTGAATTTAGGCGTGCTGAATTTAGGCGTGTCCCCGGATTAGGGGTGTGGTCCCGACAAAAGGGGCTTGGTCCTGACAAGAGGTGTGTCCCCAACACATTTACTAAGGTTTCCACATAAAATAAGGTGGGTTTTAGCTCTGGAAAACCTGAAAGTTTAGAACTGTTGTAAAAAAAAAAAAAAAAAAAAGGAGGAAAACTTAGGGAGGAGTGAAACTTGTAAATCCCGTGGTAAAAATACCTGTCCAGAAGTAAAAAACACAAAACTACATTCCACTATTAGTAACTCATTCCCAATGTGTTATTTACTAATATAATTTTATAATATAGTCCACAAGAAATTGAGTAACCTCCACTTTTTCACAGGGTGGGGAGATAACTAGTTGGTCACAAAAATGGAATGGTGTGAAAAGAGTGGTACTTAGCAATAATCAGAAGCCCCATAGAGAATGAAATGAATGGTGGCCGATCATGCACGCACTTGTAAGGCAGTTGACTACAGGTCTGTGATTTTTGAGGGTTCTATTGATCCGATCCCCACTGATTAGCAAGTTATCCCCTGTACTGTGGATAGTAGATAACTTTTATTCCTGGTATATCCTGTTTAGCTTATGCATTAAATGGGTTATCCCATGAACAGAGTTTACACTTGTAACTCACCAGCTCCTGCTGTGGCCTATCCTGTTCTCTGTGCAGGCAATAACACAACACTACGTTACCCTCTTGCATATTCTTCTAACATGAGTGCATTTCATTAGGGTTCAATGTAACATAATTCTCACAGAGGCCAGTGCATCATTTGTATTATTTTTCTCCACCAATCTGTAAAGGACTAAGATATTTACCAATGGTGCTGTACATGACCATTAGTCATAATCTATTGTAATAATTATTGTTTGCTATGTGAAGTAATCAATAGGTCATAAGGCAAAAGCAAAGATCATAACTTTCCTTTGGTTAAATGGTTATCTTTACTTATACTATTTTATGTGATATTGCCTAAAGGTATGTGAACCACACACAAAATGTGAGACCCTAAACAAATGTAATTGACTGTAATGTATGGTTAAAATATTTCTATTATATGTAATAAAAAAGTATGCATATAGAATCAATTCATTAAGGGTATAAATACAATTAAAAACATAAACAACAATATGGGTGCTGGGGTGAAAAGTCCTGTGTGACCAAAGGATGAAAAAGAGCTTGATTATGCTATTATAAAGTGCTAGTGCTGACAAAGGTGCAATGGGATGCAGCCAATAAATAATGTCCAAAACTAGTGCTGAGTAGATAAATCAAATATCACACTGTGAGGATAGGTGCTTCATAAACGATCACAAAAAAGGTTCAATATTGTGCCAAGTTATTAAATGAATAATGAGACAAGTGATAAACCTAAACCGTGCAAAAACCAAGGAGAGACAATAGGGAATTGTGCAGCTAGCAGCAATGAAAATAGTAATAAATAGCAGCAAAAGGTAAGATAAAAGGAAAACAGGCTCATGCAATGACCACAGAACTCACCCCAACCCCACACCACAACTCCAACATGTTAAGCCTGGACCAGCTTTATCTAGGAGTACTATTTTATGTGGTAAAAGACAGAAATTTTTGTTTCTAATAAGCTAGTAATTTTCCAAAATTGCCCACTTCATCATCCAAGCATGTCATCAATCCTGGAGTAGTTTCCTCAAGTCAAATGGTGCAATAGTTTTCAGTGCAGACACAGCTGGGAGCAGGTGATGGTGCAGGGAGCAATTTGTGTGGCTTAGTGGCTGTTAGACAAAAGACAGACAATCCTTATTTCAGATAGGCAGCAGACCCCACCTGGACCAGCTAAAAATCTACTTCTCTTATTGCAAATAATTCCCAGATTAATAGACTTTGTATGTTTTGAGGTTTCTCTTTGCTTTAAATTCATTGTGTATTTATAGAATATATGATACTCATGCTTTTGTTGTTCACTTTATTTTTTTATCAACACTTATAATAGTATAATAAGACAATATAAAGCTGAACATTGTGGGGTGTGTCTTACATAGGACACATTTCTCTTCCCCCCTCTCCTCCTTGCTTGTCCTGATTTCATTCCTACAGCTTTATGAGTTCCTTTATATGATCTAAATACTATTTCTTTACATATGAATACATTCTATAGATCACTGGATTTATACATTAAGGAAGCCTGACCATGATACTTACAGATTTTTACAATTGCTTTATGTACGCTAGACCTTAATTAAAGAATATACTTTGCTTAGTTTTATTAGATATGGTATGCATACCTGGAAACTATAGACTGTCTATCTAACCGTCCCTCCTTGTCATCTAAAAATTGGCATACAGATTGCATTTTGGATCAAGTGCACACAAGGATATGAGGTTTCATTTCCAAATGACAGCAATGGAGCTGTAGTTCAAAGTTTGGTCTGCCTTATGTGGCCGTAAAAAGGATTATTCTACAGATCAGTAATATCCTTTATGTATCTTCATAAAATAAGAGGATCTGAACCCCAATTGCACGTCTGGGATATCTTGATTGGAAACATATTAAAAATAGTGATTTCCTTTTGTGAAGCTTTGCGTTCTTTCAGCACCTAAGTTCAGCAGTGATATGTCTTTGATCTTTCTGCAGGACAACCTCACAATGTTTGGTCACTGACTCCTCTGATGTGGTTAGGTTGGTTCTATATGTTATATAGTATAAAAGACCTTTGTAAGAGACAGCTACATACTGGATGTGGCTGATGCTGGCACCACCTGTTGTAGTACTATTTATTGAAAAAAAAATTATACTTCAAATAAAAATAGTCATTTGACATGAAGAGAGCACCCCCTTATGTAATATGGTCAATAATCTATTTTGTATTCATATAGTCTGGGAGCAAACGTTTGGACATTCGAATCCCCCCCCCTTGATGATGCATCTAAAATTGACCATGGTTTCTAGTTTCTCTCATCATTTTCCCTTACCATATAGTTATAGTGACCTGATCATAGGACGCTCTACATTTAGGGTCACTTGAAAGTTATGCAGTTCACTAATTTTAAGTTTAGATTTTAATAAAGTACCCAGGCTATGTAATGACAAAAAACGTGTACTTACCTTTTTCGTTCCCCCATAGCTTTCAGTATCACAGCTTCTGGTCTCTAGTGTACCTCACTTCCCAGAGCTGCAGACAACACATCACTTTGTGGCTCAGTTAATCACTGGCTGAGAAGGGACACCTACTGGGGAGTAAGGGGGCTAAGGAGATTTTTTTCTTTATCACACAGCCTGAAACACAATTATGTTAAAAAAAAAAAAATCCTGGAAAACCCATTAAATTCTCTTCATAAACTACAAGCCATAGTCTGCATGGTAACTCAGGAGTCAGCACTATTGCCTTGTAGCAATGGGGTCCTGGGTTTGAGCCAGTGCAAGGGCAACAACCTCTATGAGCTTGTATGTTCTCCCTGTGGTTTTGTGGGTTTCTTCCAACTTGTCTGGTTTATTTACAAATTCCAGAAACCATTCTAATATATAATTGGCTCTGGTGAGTGTCTATATATACAGGTATAAATTGTATGTATTTTTTTGGAGAATTAGATTGTGGGCTCCATCTAAGGCAAGGACTGATGAGAGCAATGACATAGCTTTGGAATGTCATATATTTGAAAGTAAGTGCTCTGTCTGCTTAATGGGAGCCAACGATTTAATAGATATAAATGATAATGTGCCATTTTGATTTTAGAGGAGTCTTGTGGAAGAGCCAGGCAAACATGAAGCTTTGAGAAACTTTGAAGCTAAATGCAAATGTATTTCAGCTTGAGTGCATAAACCTAGGCTCTGTTACATTTCCATTTTAGAACTATTATTTACTGTGCAAAACAGGTATAGCATTCTTCAGGCTTGGTATTAAAGGCAGACTTTAGCCCTTCGTCGCTCAGTTTTTCCCTTGTATATGACATCATTATAGATGTGTAATTTGAGGCTGGAAATGGAGTGAATCGTGTGGGACTTGGGAGGGGTACAGTGCACCCTTACAGGTTGCTGTCTTGTGTCCAAATTGCTGATCACAGGGTCTTTCTGTGTGTCGGCAATGTGTTCTGCTATATAAGCTTAAATATATTCCACTGGGGAGGAAGGCGGAATAGGTTACATACGCTGTTCCTAAGTGCGATAAAATAAAACTCCATTACTCACTTTAAGCAGGTGCTTTTTATATGAGGTTTTAAAGAAGTATAAAGCTGCTGGCGAAATGATTGGTTTACACAGAGTCTGATCAGGCTGTGTGTATCCCTCTGTGGTGGCATTACCGTGGGTTTGGACTAATCTGAATTTTCCAGAATTGTATGTAGTTTACCTTCGTAGAGAGATCTCTCCCATTTACATTATAATTTAATAATAGTTTAAATAGGTTTATCCATATATGACGTTAAGTTCAACTATCTGATGCCTAGAAAACTTTTTTCTTTTTTAAATATGAGCAGAGTACGTTGAATTGCTTTTTCATATATTGTAAATGCATATAGATAATAGTAACACATAGTTCATGATGTTAAAAAAAGAACAGAGTCCATCAAGTTCAACCTATAACCCTAACCTATATCCCTACTGGGTTGATCCAGAGGAAGGCAAAAAACCCTCATGCTAGACATAAAAATTCCTTCCCGACTCCAAATATGGCAGTCCAGAATAAATCCCTGGATCAACCTCCTGTCCCCATAAATCTAGTATCCATAACAAACATTGTTATTACTCTCCAAAAATGCATCCAGACCCCTTTTGAACTCTTTTACAGAGTTCACCATGACCAACTCCTCTGGCAGAGAGTTCCATACTCTCACTGCTATTACAGTAAAGAATCCCCGTCTGTGCTGGTGTAGAAACCTTCTTTCCTCTAGACGTAGAACATGCCCCCTTGTTATAGATACAGTTCTGTGTATACATAGATCATGGGAGAGATTTCTGTACGGTCCCCTGATATATTTATACATTGTTAGGTCTCCCCTAAGCCTTTTTTCTAAACTAGATAACCCTAATTCTGATAATCTTTCTGGGTACTGTAGTCCTCCCATTCCCCATATTACCCTGGTTGCCTGACTTTGAACCCTGTCAAGCACCACTATATCTTTCGTGTACACTGGTGCCAGTACTGTACACAGTATTCTATGTGTGGTCTGACTAGTAATTTGTATAGCGGTAGAATTATTTCCTTGTGGGTATCTATACTCCTATTGATGCACCCCATTATTTTATTTGCATTGGCAGCAGCTGCCCAAAACTGGTCACTACAGCTAAATTTACTGTTAACGAAGACTCCCAAGTCCTTTTCCACATCAGTCATCCCAAATGTTGGTTTTGTAAGTCACCCGATCAGAATAAGTACTATGAATAACCACCCTCTGTTTCCTATCACTGAGCCAGTTACTTACCCACTTGCACACATTTTCCCCCAGCCCACTCCTCATTTTATGCACCAACCTTTTATGTGGCACCGTATCAAATGCTTTGGAAAAATCCAGATATACGACATCCAGTGATTGCCCCTGGTCCAGTCTGGAGCTCACCTCCTCATAAAAGCTGATCAGGTTAGTTTGACAGGACCGATCCCTCATAAAGCCATACCGATATGGAGTCATACATATATTTTTATCAAGATACTCCAAAATAGCATCTTTTAGAAAACCCTCAAACAATTTACATACAACGCAGGTTAAATGAAAAGACTGAATAGGGAGACATAATTATGTATAAATATATCAGGGGACCTTACAGAGATCTCTTCCATGATCTATTTGTACTTAGGACTGTATCAATAACAAGGGGGCATCCTCTACGTTTAGAGGAAAGAAGGTTTCTACACCAGCACAAATTGGAATTCTTTACTGTAAGAGCAGAGAGACTGTGGAATTCTCTCCAGGAGAAGGTGGTCATGGTGAACTCTGTAAAAGAATTTTAAAGGGGACTGGATTTTTGGAGAATAATAACATGACAGGTTATGGATACTAGATCTATAGGGACAGAACGTTGATCCAGGGATTTATTCTGATTTATTCATATTTGGAGTCGGGGAAATAATTTTTACCTGAGTATGAGTTTTTTTTTTGCCTTCCTCTGGATCAACTTAGGGACTCATTAGGGTTATAGGTTGAACGTGATGGACTCTGCTGGTCATTTTTCAACCTTATGAACTATGAAGGAGATTTATCAAGCTCCGTAGTAGATTTTTTTGCGTGTAAAAGTCACTTGTACTTGCGCACGTGCGACTTTTCTATACATGCTGTGACTTTTGAATTTTTGCTTATTCCAAAGCACATTTCTGAAATCTGCTCACGTAGTAATTTTTTTTTTTTTTACTTTGCAGTGGTCATGTATTTATCATATACCGTATTTATCGTCGTATAACGCGCACTTTTTAGGCTAAAATTTTTAGCCTAAAGTCTATGTGCGTGTTATACGCCGATACACCCCCAGGAAAGGCAGGAGGAGAGAGGCCGTTGCTGCCCGCTTCTCTCCCCCTGCCTTTCCTGGGGTCTAGAGCCCTTCCGGCCCTTTTCTCCCACTGGCTATCGGCGCCGCTGCCCGTTCTGTCCCCCTGACTATCGGTGACGGCACCCCATTGCCGGCGCCGATAGCCAGGGGGAGAGAAGCGGCGCCGACAGCCAGGGGCGCTGTCTTCCTTCCTGACGTAAACTCGACCCAAGACTCCGCCTACCATTGTCACAAAATACAGGCTCAAAATTAAACAAAACAGCCTCCAAAGTACGGATATTCATGGTGCGGCATAGTATGTTTTTAATATATATTTTTTTTTATTTCAGAGGAGGGTGGATGGTTTGTTGAGGGATAGCTGGAGTGCAGCTATTTGGTGCCAGGCAGGCCAGTCAGGGTGTAAGAGGGTTTTGTAAGAGGGTTTCCCGGGTTTTGTTTACATGTGACTTTTTTTTTTTTTATCAAGGTCATGCGACTATTTGATAAATAGGTCGCTTGTAAGCAAAAGTAAGTTTAAAAAAATTGTCATATAAAAGCTATACGTTTGAAAAGAATGATAAATCTCCTATGTTACTATGTAAAAGGTCTATTCCCGGGGTCACCTTTTGACCCCTTTTTAAATATTGGCACCACATGTAATAGGGGTCTGTCTATTACATTACTTAATTCCTTTAGAACACAGGGGTGAATGCCATCTGGACCTGGTGATTTGTCTATTTACATTTTTTGTAGGCGGCTCTGTACTTATTCCTGGGTTAGACAGGGGATCTGTACTGGGGAGTTTACCTTGTCTAGCTGTATTTCACCTGGCATTTCATTTGTGAATACAGTGGAGAAGAATTTGTTTAATATTTGCTTCTTCCTGATCCCCATTTATAATTTCTTACTCATCAGTTTTTAAAGGGCCAACACTTTTTTTTTGGTATTTATATATTTAAAGGAAAACTGTCAGCTTGCTCCCCCCGCACTAACCAGCGGTACTAGCCGGTAGTGCGGGGGGAGCTGATCAGTTTGATGCTTACCGTGCCCGGATCTGCCCCACCGTTCGGCCGTAATCTTCTATTTTCGGTATATGCTAATTAGGTGCTAACTTGCACAACCAGGCTAACTGGCACTCTGACGTCAGCATTTTTGGCAGCAGCGCCGCTCAGCTCATCAATATTCCTCCCATCCTTCCGCTTATTCCTCTTCTCCCTGCTCTGTAATGAAGAGGGCGAGGCGGAGGAAGGGGAAGAATATTGATGAGCTAGACGGCGCTGTGGCCAAACACGCTGACGTCAGAGTGCCAATTAGCCTGGCTGGTGCAAGTTAGCACCGAATTAGCATATACCAAAAATAGAAGATTACGGATGAAATTTCTTTCCTGTCTGTCCACAGTGCTCTCTGCCGACAGTTCCTGACATTGACAGAGGTGTCAGCAGAGAGCACTGTGGACAGATAGAAAAGACATTCAAAAATAAAAGAACTTTCTCTGTAGTATACAGCAGCTGGTAAGTACTGGAAGGATTCATATTTTTTTAATGGAAGTAATTTACAAATCTGTATAACTTTCTGGCACCAGTTGATTTAAAATGATTTTCCACCGGAGTACCCCTTTAACCCCTTAACAACCATGGACGAGTATACACGTCCATGTGCCATTAAGCAGGTATGGCGCAGTCTACCGACTCGAGCCCGCGCCATACCGGCCGGCCCCCAGCTGATTCTTGTAGCTGAGGGCCAACGTTAATAGCCGACGTGGGGCGATCGCCACGGGCGGCTATTAACCCTTTAGATCACCGCTGTCAAAGCTGACAGAGGCGTCTAAAGGTACCTTTAACCCCAAATATACCTTAAGGACCCGGCCATTTTTTGAACATCTGACCACTGTCACTTCAAGCATTAATAACTCTGGGATGCTTTTACCTTTCATTCTGATTCCGAGATTTTTTTTTCGTGACATATTCTACTTTGTTAGTGGTAACATTTTGTCGATACTTGTTTAATTTCTTGGTGAAAAATTCCAAAATTTGTCAGATATTCTCCTATCTACACTCTCTGTTCCCGACAGGCATCATCCCCCAGCTGACAAGGTTTGAACGTCTTATGCTATATTCGCCCTCTAGGAGGGGGATACTGGCAATCGTTTATGGTCTTCTCAACTCCCCCCCCCCCCACACACGACACCAAGTTGGCCTTCATGAGACAGTGGGTGGCAGACCTGCAGATTAAGATGCCCCTGGAGGTCTGGCAGGAATGTTGTGACGTTTTAAGTAGAGGCAGCTGGCAGGTGTCCCTTACCGAAACTTCACTCAAAATATTACATAGAGCTTATTATGTCCCGACCCGCCTACACTCTGTTTCCCTCTGTCTCTCCGACCTGCTTTAGGGGCTGCTCTGCTGTGGGTACCATGCTCCACATATGGTGGACGTGCGACTTGGTCAAATCTTACTGGACCTCAATCCTTGCTATTCTACGCTCTGTTCTTTCCTCCCACTGTCCTTTTCTTCCTACCTTCTGTCTCTTTAGCAGGCGACCGAGCAGGATGCCCAACAGCCAGTTTAGACTGGCCCAATTTATACTGTTGGCGGCCAGAATCCACATTGCGGGTAACTGGAAGTCCCCTGTCCTCTCAGTAGATAGAGTCCTTGATAGGATTAACCAAATTATGCTCTTTGAATGGATTACTGCTGTACGTACGGATACCCTGGACAACTTTGACAAGATATGGTCACCATGGTTTTCCTCGTCGTACTGTCCGGAGCTAAGATATTCTTTGTCTGTTTCGTAACCTATTATTTAGTGAATGTGTTTAGTTCTTCTGCCATGACTACTGTGCAGTACTACCATTACATACTTATCCACGACTGGTTATACAGTTCTTGTACCTGTTTGCAATACATGTGCTCTGGCTGTGTTCCGTATTTTTGCCAATGTTTTTGTATTGCTACCTTAATAAATTTGATCTGTTTGACGCTAAAGTAAACCTATATGGTATTGCAGCGTGCGTAAATGTCCGAACTATAAAAATACAGGGTTAAAGGACATCTGCAGCGTTACAAACACTTATCCCCTATCCTCTAGATAGGGGATAAGTGTTTGATCGCGGGGGGTCCGAACGCTGGGGCCCCCGGCGATCTCCTGTAAGGGGCCGTGTCTCTCCCGTGCAGGGGGCGTGCCAGCCGCAGCATAATGTTGCGGCCGGCACGCCTCCTCCATACATCTCTATGGGAGAGGCAGGGAGGCAGCATTCGTGCCTCCCCGCATCCCCCATAGAACTGTATGGGGACGGGGAGGAGACGGGGCGCTTATGGCGGCGCCCCGTTAGGGAGATCGGGGGGTCCCAGTGGTCCCAGATCATGGCGTAAAAAATTAGCCCTCATACCACCCCGTAAACCAAAAATTTAAAAGTTATAGGGGTCAGAAGAGGATAATTTTAAACATACTAATTTTGGTGCATGTAGTTATAATTTTTTTAAGTAGTAAAATAAAAAAAAACTATATAAATTGGGTGTCACTGTAACCGTATGGACCTGCAGAATAACAATATGGTGTCATTTTTACTAAAAAGTGCACTGCATAGAATTGGAAGCCCCCAAAATTTACAAAATGGCGTATTTTTTTCCAATTGTGCCCCACAAATATTTTTTTTCCGGGTTTGCCGTAAATTGTGTGGTAAAATGATTGATGTCATTATAAAGTACAATTGGTGGCGCAAAAAATAAGCCCTCATAGGAGTCTGTAGGTGCACAGTTAAAAGCGTTATGATTTTTAGAAGGTGATGAGGAAAAAATGAGTGAAAAAACTGAAAAACCCCATGGTCTTTAAAGGGGTACTCCCGTGAAAACCTTTTTTCTTTTAAATCAACTGGTGGCAGAAAGTTAAACATATTTGTAAATTACTTCTATTAAAAACATCTTAATCCTTCCAGTACTTATTAGCTGCTGAATGCTACAGAGGAAATTCCTTTCTTTTTGGAACACTGATAACATCACGAGCACAGTGCTCTCTGCTGAAATCTCTGTCCATTTTAGCAACCATGCATAGCAGATGTATGCTAAGGGCAGCATGGTGGCTCAGTGGTTAGCACTGCTGCCTTGCAGTGCTGGGGACTTGGGTTCAAATCACACTAAGGACAACAATAAATAAAGCGTTATTATAATAATAACGTCAGCAGAGAGAACTGTGCTCGTGATGTCATCAGAGAGCATTCCAAAAAGAAAAGAATTTCCTCTGTAGTATTCAGCAGCTAATAAGTACAGGAAGGATTAAGATTTTTTAACAGAAGTAATTTACAAATCAACTTTCTGCCACCAGTTGATTTAAAAGAAAAAAGGTTTTCACCCGAGTACCCCTTTAAGGGGTTAATGCTTCTTTACTGCCGTCCTGTTTTAGTAGATTAAATGCTTTATTTTGCTTAAGGTATATACATCTTACAGTGAGAATTTTAAATATTCCTAAGTCTCCCATTTAGTGTCAGTATTTTTGTTTTTGAGGACATTATTCCATTTTATATTGTTAAGGGCTTTTTGTGGCCCCTCAAGAGGTTCCCTTATTGCAGAACAATTTATAATGTATTCTATTATGATCACTATTTCCTAGGTGTCCTTTTAGCTGCACATTAGTTACTGTGTCAGGTCTGTTGGTTAATATTAATTCCAGTAGGGTGCCCCCGCTGGTCAGGCCTGCATCATTTGGACAGTTAATTATCTTTAGCTATACTTAGAAACCTGTTTCCTTTATGAGATTCACAGGTCTCAGTCTCCCAGTTTAAATCAGGATAGTTAAAGTCCCCCATTATCATCACATAATTTTCATTTGCTGCCTTGTTTATTTGCCTCAGTAATTGATATTCTGCCTCTTCCATTGTTATTGGTGGCTTATAGCAAACCCCCATCAGAAGATTTTTTTTTTATTTCCATATATTTCTACCTATAGTGACTCCACATTATCAGTTTCCCTCCCGTATATGTTCCCGCAGTGCGGCCTTCAGACTGGACTTTCAATAAAGACAAACTCCTCCCCCTTTCCTGAATAGACTATAAACCTGTATGTTGACCGCCCAGTCACAGCTATCATCCAACCAAGTCTCTGTTATACCCACTATGTCATAATTTTGCTCAGACATTATCAACTCCAGTTCGTCAGTTTTATTGGTCAGACTTCTGGCATTAGTCAACATGCAATTCAAAGGTGTATGTTTTTTTTCCTATGGAGCCTATCCCTATTAACTATTCTAACCCCTCCCTCCATTCCACCTCCAGGTATGTTGTTAATGCCTACTGCTCTATCTACACTACCTGCCCCCTCTATGTTGTAGAATCCCTCCCCGAGTCCCTAGTCTAAACACTCCATTACCTCCCTAATCTCCCGCTGCCTCTCTGGTGTGGCTCGTGGTTCAAGTAATATTTCAGAAAATATTACCTAGTAGGTCCTTGCCGTAAGCTTGCGGCCAAAGTCCCTGAAATCATTTTTATGCACACTCCACCTACCTCTTTGTCATTGGTGCCATTATGTACCATGACCACTGGGTCTTCTCCAGCCCCACCCAGCAACCTGTCATCCCGATCCGCAATGTGCCGAACTCGAGCACCAGGAAGACAACACACTGTTTGGCGATCCAGGTCTTTTTGACACATCGCCCTATCTGTCCCCCTAATAATAGTCCCCTTATAATAGAGTCATCACCTTCAGGATACAGATTTAAAATATGGCATTGTTTTGCTAGATTTGCTAAAACCTTTGGAACCTTTTTACATGTTCTTAACTAAAATCATCATGATTTTTGGATTGTATATCTAGTCAATCACCTTCTTGGTGTGAGAAAAGTGCCCACCTTTAAAATCCTTAATACTAGTTCTGTTTTGCTTGCATGTTGTCTGTTAATCCCTTAAGAACCAAGCCCATTTTGACCTTAAGGACCAGGCGAATTTTATTTTTGCTTTTTTTCATTTTTTTCCTCCTCGTCTTCTAAAATCAATAACTCTTTTATATTTCCATCAACAGACCCTTATGAGGGCTTGTTTTGCGCGTGACCATTTATACTTTGTAATTACACCTCTCATTTTACCATAAAATGTATGACAAACCCTAAAAATTATGTTTTTTAGTGAGTTAATGAAAACTGTCTACAAATGCCCGCAGTTTAGGTAATAAAATCAATGAACTTGGGTCAATAATGGCATCTGAGAATGTAGATTTCGTGGCTATTACGGAGTCATAGTTTAATGAAAGTAATGACTGGGACATATCCATACCAGGATACTGTTTATACAGAAGAGACAGAGAAGGCAAGAAAGGAGGAGTGGCCCTATATGTGAAAGATAGCATAAAATCTAACCTAATACAAGTTACATAGTTACATAGTTAGTACGGTGGAAAAAAGACATATGTCCATCAAGTTCAACCAGGGAATTAAGGGGTAGGGGTGTGGCGCGATATTGGGAGGCAAGTTAGTGAGGCAAACATAGTCAGTTTGGGTTACGTTGCAGTTTGGTAATCAGACAGTAACTAGTGTTGGTGTGATATATAGACCACCTCGTTAAAGAAGTTAAGTTAAAGAACTAGATGATCTACTAGTTGAAGAAATAGCTTAAATGACAATGAAAGGAGAAGTTATCATTATGGGAGACTTCAATCTTAGCTAGTTCTGTCAGGATTACAGATATTCTAAATTTCCTACTGGGATTATCTCTACAACAAGTGGTTGAGGAGCCAACCCGGAGGGAGGGCATTTTGGATTTGATATTCACAAATGGGGATTTGGTATATGATGTTATTGTAGGCAAAAGTTTGGGATCTAGTGATCACCAGTCAGTGTGGTTTAATACAAGAACAGTGAAGGAGTCACACCACACAAAAATGAGATTAGTCATAAATGAGTTCCAGACTGGAACAGATTACATGGAGTCCAGGAGAAATGGGACTACTTAAAAGACACATTATTAAAGGCAACAGAAAACTGCATTAGACTTGTCAGTAAAAGCAGGAAAAGGAAGAGACCACTGTGGTACTCAGCAGAAGTGGCCAAAATCATAAAACACTAATAGCTAGCATTTAGTAATTATAAAACAACCCAGAGCAATGAAGATAGGGAAATCTACAACACTAGGCAGAAAAAGGCCAAGCAAGTTATAAGAACTTCTAAAGCGCAGGCAGAAGAAAAACTAGCTCAGTCTGTGAAAAAAGGGGATAAGACATTCTTCAGATATATAAATGAAAAAAGAAAATTAAAACAAGGTATAACTAAATTAAAAACAAAGGAAGGAAGGTGTGTAGAAAAGAATAAAGTGCTAGCCGACTGCCTTAATGAATAAGTCTGTTCAGTTTTTACAGAAGAAAAAGAAGGAAAAGGACTAATGAATTGTTTGATGCATGTGTCTTTACAGAGGAAGAGGTTCTAAGTTTGCTGTCTAAAATGAAGCCAAATAAGTCACAGGGGCCTGATGGGATACACCCAAAATTATTAAAAGAGCTTAGTGGTAAGCTAGCAAAACCGTTAACAGATTCATTTAACCAATCACTGGTAACATGAGTTGTCCCGGAAGATTGGAAATTAGCAAATGAATGTCGTGCCCATTCACAAGAAAGGTAGTAGGGAGGAATCAAGCAACTATAGGCCAGTAAGTCTGACATCAATAGTGGGGAAATTAATGGAAACCCTACTAAAGGATATGATTGTGGAACATATAAAATCTCATGGATTGCAAGATGAAAAACATGGGTTTACTTCAGGGAGATCATGTCAAAACTTATTGATTTTTTTGACTGGGTGACAAAAATAATAGATGGCGGAGGGGCAGTAGACATCGCATATCTCGATTTTAGTGAGGCTTTTGACACTGTCTCACATAGAAGACTTATCAATAAACTACAGTCATTAAGCTTGGACTCCCATATTGTTGAGTGGATTAGACAGTGGCTGAATGACAGACAACAGAGGGTTGTAGTCAATGGAGTATATTCAGAGCAAGGTCTTGTTACCAGTGGGGTACCTCAGGGATCTGTACTGCGACCAATATTGTTTAGTATCTTCATTAGTGATATCGCAAAAGGTCTCGATGGTAAGGTGTGTCTTTTTGCTGAAGACACAAAGATATGTAACAGGGTTGATGTTCCTGGAGGGATATGCCAAATGGAAAAGAATTTAGGAAAACTAGAGGAATGGTCAGAACTCTGGCAACTGAAATTTTATGTGGACAAATGCAAGATAATGCACCTGGGAAGTAAAAAGCCTCGGGCAGAATATAGAATATTTGACACAGTCCTGACCTCAGTATCTGAGGAAAGGGATTTAGGAGTAATTATTTCAGAAGACGTAAAGGTAGTAAGACAATGTAATGAAGCAGCAGGAAACGCTAGCAAAATGCTTGGATGTATAGGGAGAGGTAGAAGCAGTAGAAAGAGAGAAGTGCTCATGCTGCTATACAGAACACTGGTGAGGCCTCACTTGGAGTATTGTGCGCAGTACTGGAGGCCGTATCTCCAGAAGGATATAGATACTCTAGAGAGAGTTCAGAGAAGAGCTACTAAACTAGTACATGGATTGCAGGATAAAACTTACCAGGAAAGGTTAAAGTACCTTAACATGTATAGAAGAAAGAAGAGACAGAGGTGATATGATAGAAACTTTTAAATGCATAAAGGGAATCAACACGGTAAAGGAGGAGAGCATATTTAACCCCTTAAGGACTCCACTGACTATTATGAGGGCTTGTTTTATTTGCGCGACCAGTTGTCCGTTGTAATGCAATCACTCACTTTACCATAAAATGTATGGCGCAACCAAAAAAATATTATTTGTGTGGGGAAATTAAAAAGAGAACCCGAATTTTGCTAATTTGGAAGGTTTCATTTTCATGCCGTACAATTTACGGTAAAAATGACGTGTTCTTTATTCTATGGGTCAATACAATTAAAATGATATGCATAATGACATACTTTTCTATTACTGTTGCGCTTTAAAAAATCGCAAACTTTTTAACCAAATTAGTGCGTTTAAAATCCCCCTAATTTGAAGACCTATAACTTTTTCATTTTTCTGTATTAGCGGTGCTATGAGGGCTAATTTTTTGCGCTGTGATCTGTACTTTTTATTGACAGCATATTTGCTTATATAAAACTTTTAATCTATTTTTTATAAAAAAAATTTGGAATAAAATTTTATAAAAAATCAACTATTTTGGCCTTTTTTATTTATTTATTTTTTTACTTTCACGCCGTTCACCCTACGGTATCATTAACATTTTATTTTAATAGTTCAGATATTTACGCATGCGGTGATACCAAATAAGTATATAAAATCATTTTTTTAACACTTTTTGGGGGTGAAATTGGGACAATGGGACAATTTAGGTTTTTTTTTATTGGGGGAGGGGGTTTTTCAAATTTTTTTTTTACACTTTAAAAGTCCCCATAGGGGACTATTTATAGCAATCATTCAATTGCTAATACTGTTCAGTGCTATGTATAGGACATAGCACTGATCAGTGTTATCGGTCTTCTTCTGCTCTGGTCTGCACGAAGGCAGATCAGAGCAGAAGACGCCGGGAAGGCAGCGGAGGCAGGTGAGGGGACCTCCGTCTGCCGTGCTGGATGATCGGATCGCCGCGGCAGCGCTGCGGCCGATCCGATCCTCCATTTTAGTGACCGCGATGCTGCAGATGCCATGAACTGTATTGATCCGGGCATTGCTCCGATGCTCACGGTTATGCTTAGGACGTAAATGTACGTCTTGGTGCGTTAAGTACCAGCTCACCAGGATGTTGATTTACGTCCGGCGTCATTAAGGGGTTAAAAAAAGAAAAACTACCACAAAAGGACATCATTTTAAATTAGAGGGGCAAAGGTTTAAAAATAACATCAGAAAGTATTACTTTACTGAGAGACTAGTGGATGCATGGAATAGCCTTCCTGCAGAAGTGGTCGCTGCAAATACAGTGAAGGAGTTTAGGCATTAATGGGATAAGCATAAGACTATCCTTCATATAAGATAGGGCCTGGGACTATTGATAGGATTCAGATTATTGGACAGACTAGATGGGCCAAATGCTTCTTATCTGCCGACACATTCTATGTTTCTATAACAAATTTGCTAATTTTGGAGGGTTTCATTTCATACTGTACACTTCACGGTAAAAATGTTTTCTTTATACTTTGGGTCAATACGATTAAAATGATACCCATGATTACATATTTGTCTATTATTGCAACTAGAGATGAGCGAACTTACAGTAAATTCGATTCGTCACGAACTTCTCTGCTCGGCAGTTGATGTCTTTTCCTGCATAAATTAGTTCAGCTTTCAGGTGCTCCGGTGGGCTGGAAACATTCCTAGGAAAGAGTCTCCTAGGACTGTATCCACCTTTTCCAGCCCACCGGAGCACCTGAAAGCTGAACTAATTTATGCAGGAAAAGACATCAACTGCCGAGCCGAGAAGTTTGTGACGAATCAAATTTACTGTAAGTTCGCTCATCTCTAAACACTTCTGTAGTAGTGGGTGTTGAAGCAAGCAGCCAGTGCCTGAGATGGCATTTTTTAACTATTAAAAGAAATAGATGAATTACATTTGGTATTTTACCCCTATACGGGGGTCTGATTCTCGTAAAGGTTGATAATGAAAGATATTAAGCTCAGGCGATGGGGTCGTAGAAACATGCCATATTGTGTCAATGATAATTTTTATTTCATTCCACAATCCAGCTACTGGTGGACACTCCCACAAACAATGCCACAAATGAGCCCCATACAATTTGCAAGAAGGGCAGCTATCCAAATACGGCTCTGGCGGTGTGGTTCTCCTCCAATGAAAGGCATACGTGGCTTTTTGTACTATACGCCAGTAGGTTTCTCTTAGTTGTTCACTGGGGGTAGAGTGTAATACCAATTTTAGACCTTCTCTAATATAGTCCTCTAAGTCCTGGTCACCCAATCTAGTTTTGCATCTCGTGAGAGACCTTGACACTATTCCCTTTAACGCCTCATTCCTGATGGTTGCGTAAATGTGCGAAAGGGAGTGTGGAGTATTAGTGACACCTATAAAGCCGTCAAAAGAAGAAGAGGGTTCACCCCTGGCATAGACTTTAACTACACTTCTAAAAAAAAAAAGCAAAAAATTGTAGATGCAGCCATTGGTAAGAGGGCGGCAGATCATGTTTTGTTTTGAATGCATCCCACGTGAGCAAAGACCATGTATCACTTAAAAAGTTGCCAGACGTAGTAATTGATTTCTCTACCCAGTGAGAGCGGAGTGGATGTGTGGCGCAATGTGCCAAGGAAGGTGACAACCAAAGTGGAAAGTACTTTGAGAGTGACCAGGGAAGTTTGAATAGTTTGCGGGTCGCTTTCCACGTAGCTATAGTGTCGGAGATTAAGCTATGATGTCGTAACGGTGTTGGGATGTCTTTATATGTTAGATGTAGAATAGTACTAAGTGGGCCCAGTGGATTAATTGTCGATTCGAGAGTTGTATTTGAAAAATGAGGTACCCCATATCCAGTCTCTAACATTTCTAAACAGAGCTGCAAGATTATAGTATTGTACGTGAGGCAAGTTCATACCTCCATTAGTTTTATGCAGACATAAGATGTCATAGGCCACTCTAGCACGTTTGGAGGCCCAAATAAACTTAGAAAAAGTGGAGTGTAGTTTTTTAACATCTGTATGTTTAATTAGTAAAGGTATAGTTTGGAGTGGGTAAAGGAGTTTTGGGAAGGACATCAATTTAAGTAAATGAATGCGCCCCATTAAGGATGGCGGGAGCGCATTCCATCTATTAAGTTCTCTTTCTATTTTATGTATTAGAGGGGGGTAGTTACGGCCATATAAGGAAGAAGGTGTGCGTCCAATTTTTATCCCAAGATATGTAATGGACTTTTTCGCAATCTGTACTGGTAACTGATGTTCGAGGAATGGGGGTTTCGGACCCATGAAAAGCAACTGGCACTTGTCAATATTAATTTTATAACCTGAAAAGGTGCCCAAGTGTTTAAGTGTATCTAAGACCCGCGGTAAGTGTTCTTTTGGGTTTTCCATAAACAAAAGAGTATCATCGGCAAAACAGTTTAGTTTCAATTCCTGGGTACCCACTTTAACACCTTCTATTGTCAAGGAAATTAAGTATCTGGCCAGTGGCTAAAGTTCAATATTAACCCCTTAACGACGCAGGACGTATATTTACGTCCTGCGCCGGCTCCCGCGATATGAAGCGGGATCGCGCCGCGATCTATAACACTGCAAAAAAAATGTTTAAAAAAAGTGTTAATAAAGGTCATTTAACCCCTTCCCTAATAAAAGTTTGAATCACCCCCCTTTTCCCATAAAAAAAAAAATTAAAATAAACATATGTGGTATCGCCGCGTGCATAAATGTCCGAACTATAAAAATATATAATTAATTAAACCGCACGGTCAATGGCGTACGCGCAAAAAAATTCCAAAGTCAAAAAAAGCGCATTTTTGGTCACTTTTTATACCATTAAAAAATGAATAAAAAGTGATCAAAAAGTCCGATCAAAACAAAAATCATACCCATAAAAACTTCAGATCACGGCGCAAAAAATGAGTCCTCATACCGCCCTGTACGTGGAAAAATAAAGTTATATGGGTCAGAAGATGACATTTTTAAACGTATACATTTTCTTGCATGTGGTTATGATTTTTTCCAGAAGTGCGACAAAATCAAACCTATATAAGTATGGTATCATTTTAACCGTATGGACCTACAGAATAATAAGGTGTAATTTTTACTGAAATATGCACTGCGTAGAAACGGAAGCCCCCAAAAGTTACAAAATGGCGTTTTTTCTTCCATTTTGTCGCACAATTCTTTTTTTTTTCCATTTCGCCGTGCATTTTTGGGTAAAATGACTAATGTCACTGCAAAGTAGAATTGGCGACGCAAAAAATAAGCCATAATATGGATTTTTAGGTGGAAAATTGAAAGGGTTATGATTTTTAAAAGGTAAGGAGGAAAAAACGAAAGTGCAAAAACAGAAAAACCCTGAGTCCTTAAGGGGTTAAAGAGCAATGGGGACAGTGGGCAGCCTTGTCTGGTCCCTTTTTGGATAAAGATTTGGTCGGATAGATAACCAGGAAGATGGATTTTATATGTCAGGTTATTGTGGAGTGCTTTGAGGAATGTGCAGAATTGTCCCCCTATGCCTAATTTTGACAGCACTAGGTCCAACCAGGCCCATTCAATACCCCTTTAACCCTGAGTTTTCCTTGAAGACCCTGGAAACATACATACTTGACTAAGTTGAGAATGCTTATTGGGCATATCCTGGGGAAGCCAGGATATGGCTAACTTAATCGGAGTTCTCTAAAATGGACACATACTTGAGTCCCAACGGGGTCTGTTGTAAATGATTTTTCTTGACTAAGCTAAGAAATATATAAATAATGGTAACTTACAGGTGTTTTCCATCCAGGACATTCCTTGTCTATTTGCTCTGTTACAACATATGGATGCCAAAGAGGGAGTTCCTCTGTATGAACCAGAATTCAACAGATCTATCTATATATATATTACACAACTGGCAAATGATTAGGACAGAAATAGGCAATAGATCAAAATGTCGTTCATCAGATCTATATTGGGATAGACCATACATAGCTTTCTGACACTGGGCTGTACAGTCTGACCCAAAATCCGTTGGTACTCCTCATATTTCATGAAGCCTTGTACACATTCAAGGCACCCAGTGCCAGAGGCATCAAAACAACCCCAAAACATCATTGAACCTCCACCATATTTCAAGGTAGGTACTGTGTTCTTTTCTTTGTAGTCTCAATTGTTGGAACTCAGTTGTTGTTTCTAAGTGGACTTTTTTTACCCATTCAATTTGAAGTTCCAGTTTCAAACATGTCTATTGTGGACTTATAGTTAATCACCGATAAGGCGCATGAATAAGGGGGTCCGCCCCTGTAACGTTGTGCCGTGACTGGTGAAATCACTGAAAATGCTGCTATTTTCTGCTGCTGTTATGCTGCTTAATTCTGTCCTGTGAGACAAACCTTTGTGCAATAAGAAATGATGCAATAAAATCGGAAGAATATTTTCAACAAAATTGTGATTCATGTATTACATGTATACTCACTTCCCATGTGAAGCTTATTGGTGTGCTGCTAGCATTCTATTGCCCTACAATATGTGTACAACCCAGTGTGTTTTATAGAGTTTATTGGAGCTGTTATAGTGTGGGCTATTGATTTGGATTATAATGCCGTACTAGCAACCCAATTGTTGTTGTTTCTAAGTGGACTTTTCTTTGTAGGCCTCATTCCGTTTTCGGTAAAAAGTAGAATGATGTGCTTTACCAAAAAGCTCTATCTTGGTCTCATATGTCCACAAGACGTTTTCCCAGAATGATTTTGGCTTACTCAAGTTCATTTTGGCAAAATGTAGTCTTGCTTTTTTATGTCTCTTTGTCAGCAGTGGAGTCCTCCTGGGCCTCCTGCCATAGCGTTTCATTTCATTTAAATGTCGACTGATAGTTCCCGTTGACACTGAAGCTCCCTGAGCCTGCAGGACAGCTTGAATATCTTTTGGAACTTGTTTGGGGCGGCTTATCTATCAACTGCCCTTATCCTGGGTTGACACCTTTCATCAATTTTTCTCTTCCGTCCATATTCTGAGAGATTAGCTACAGTGCCATGGGTTGCAAACTTCTTGATAATGTTGTGCACTGTGGACAAAGGCAAATCTACATCTCTGGAGATGGACTTGTAACTAGAGATGAGCGAACTTACAGTAAATTCGATTCGTCACGAACTTCTCAGCTCGGCGGTTGCTGACTTTTCCTGCATAAATTAGTTCAGCTTTCCGGTGCTCCGGTGGGCTGGAAAAGGTGGATACAGTCCTAGGAGACTCTTTTCTAGGACTGTATCCACCTTTTCCAGCCCACGGGAGCAACTGAAAGCTGAACTAATTTATGCAGGAAAAGTCAGCAACCGCCGAGCCGAGAAGTTTGTGATGAATCAAATTTACTGTAAGTTCGCTCATCTCTACTTGTAACCTTGAGATTGTTGATATTTTTCTCTTCTCCTTTCTGTTGTCCATGCTTAGCGTAGCACACACAGACGCACAATGCAAATACTAAGTGAACTTCTCTCCTTTTTATCTGCTTTCAGGTGTGATTTTTATATTGCTCACACCTGTTACTTGCCCCAGGTGCGTTTAAAGGAGCTTCACATACTTGAAACAATCTTATTTTTCCACAATTTTGAAAGGGTGCCAATAATTTTGTCCAGACCATTTTTGGAGTTTAGTGTGACATTATGCCCAATTTGGGTTTTTTCCTCCCTCCTTTGGTTTTGTTCCAATACATACAAAGGGAATAAACATGTGTTTAGCAAATCATGTGTTACTGCAATACTTTTCTGTAAGAAATCCTTAATTTTCTTGAAAATTCTTGAAAAATTTTATGGATGCCAAAATTTACAGCCATGTGTTTGAAATGTACAGTATATGAAGCCCATAGAAACTTGTGGGTAGATGAGAGATTACGTCATGCATGTTTCATAAAAATACTACAGTTGCTTGATGGTACATAATAGTTTTATTTTTACGCAGACATGGCCCAGACTGGCAGCTTTGGTTCTTAGATATCCATTAATATCATTAATGTCCTGGTATTTAGTTACAAATGTATCTATTATACCACAAACAATTGATTACACATACTGTAAATGAGAAGTCTTCATAGCTGCTTTAGTAAGACAAGACATAGCTAAAGTACATCTGTTATACAACAGATGGACTTTAAATTATAATTTGATGGAATTTTGAGGAAGTTGTATACGTTAAAGTAATGGTATTGCAAACTTCCGGAAAAAGAGCTACCGCAAAACTGAAGATAATAGCCAAAAGGTTGCTACTTAGCCTGAATCTTTTGACATAAGGCAGTCTACGCCCTCCGCATTTCCGGTCACCACTGCTTGCCGGGCGGTGATTGGACCGGGATGACTGCTGATGTCTATCAGCAGGCATCCTGTGGCAATGCCTAGGGGGGGTCCTGAGAGCCCCCCCATGTCAATTCAGACCGGCGATTTGCGGCGATCCGGGCCTATCAGACCCGATCGCCCAGAAAATAAAAATGATTGGAGCTGTGAGAGACAGCTCCAACCATCCTAAAGGATAGGAGCGAGGTGGCAGTGTTGCCACCTACTCCTATCCCCTGCCATTGGTCGGTCAGAACAACCACCAATGGCAGGAGGGGGCGGGGGTTAGAGTCAACTTCCCCTGTGCTGCCCGCCGAGCGAAGTCTGGGCAGAGCGGGGGGGGGGGGCACGGGCGGCGAGGAGGGAGAATGGCTGGCTTACTCGGTCATTTTGAATGCTTTCAGGGGTGCAGTTTTCATAATGGGGTCCATTATAGGGAATTTCCAACATAAAGACCCTCATATTCACTTCTAAACTTAACTGGTCCCTGAAAAATTCAGATTTTTAGATTTTCTGGAAAAATTGGAAAATTGCAGCTATACTTTGAAGCCGTTTGATGTCTTCAAAAAGTAAAAACATGTCAACTTTATGATGCAAACAAAAGTAGACATTGTACAGGGTGGGCCATCTACATGGATACACATTAATAACATGGAAATGGTTGGCGATATTAACTTCCTGTTTGTGGCACATTAGTATATGTTAGGGGGTAAACTTTTCAAGATGGGTGGTGACCATGGTGGCCATTTTGAAGTCGGCGCTTTTGAATCTAACTTTTGTTAGGAAGAGGGTCATGTGACACATCAAACATTGTGAATTTCACAAGAAAACCAATGATATGCTTGATAAACGTAACTTTATTCTTTCATGAGTTATTTACGAGTTTCTTATCACTTATAAAATGTGTTCAATGTGCTGCCCATTGTGTTGGATTGTCAATGCAACCCTCTTCTCCCACTCTTCACACACTGATAGCAACACAGCAGGAGAAATGCTAGCACAGGCTTCCAGTATCCGTAGTTTCAGGTGCTGCGCATCTCGTATATTCACTGCATAGACAATTGCCTTCAGATGACCCCAAAGATAAAAGTCTAAGGGGGTCAGATCGGGAGACATTCAACTGGCCCACGACGACCAATCCACTTTCCAGGAAACTGTTCATCTAGGAATGCTCGGACCTGACACCCATAATGTGGTGGTGCACCATCTTGCTGGAAAAACTCAGGGAACATGCCAGCTTCAGTGCATAAAGAGGGAAACACATCATCATGTAGCAATTTCGCATATCCAGTGGCCTTGAGGTTTCCATTGATGGAGAATGACCCCACTATCTTTGTACCCCATATACCACACCATACCATCAATTTTTGTGTTCCAACAGTCTTGGAGGGATCTATCCAATGTGGGTTAGTTTCAGACCAATAGCGGTGGTTTTGTTTGGTAACTTCACCATGTGCATAAAAGTTTGCCTCATCACTGAACAAAATCTTCTGCGTAAACTGAGGGTCCTGTTCCAATTTTAGTTTTGCCCGTTCTGCAGCACCTGAAACTACGGATACTGGAAGCCTGTGCTAGCATTTCTCCTGCGTTGTCGCAATCAGTGTGTGAAAAGTGGGAGAAGAGGGTTGCATTGACAATCCAACACAAGGGGCAGCACATTGAACACATTTTATAAGTGGCCAGAAACTTGTAAATAACTCATGAAAGAATATAGTTATGTTAAAACCAAGCACTGTTAAAACCAAACACATTGTTTTTCTTGTGAAATTTCCAATAAGTTTGGTATGTCACATGACCCTCTTCCTATTGAAAAAACTAAATTGGATTCAAAATGGCCGTCTTGAAAATGGCCGCCATGGTCACCACCCATCTTGAAAAGTTTCCCCCCCTCACATATACTAATGTGCCACAAACAGGAAGTTAATATCACCAACCATTCCCAATTTATTACGGTGTATCCATATAAATGGCCCACCCTGTATATGTGAATCAATATGTAATGTTTTTGACATGTCCCTTTTCCTTACAAGCTGAGTGCTTCAAAGTTAGAAAAAATGCAAAATTTCCAAATTTTTCCTGAAACTTTGGAATTTTTCACCAAGAAATGATGCAAGTATCGACGTAAATTTACCACTAACATAAAGAAGAATATGTCACGAAAAAACGATCTCTGAATCAAATTTATAAGTAAAAGCATCCCAGAGTTATTAATGCATAAAGTGTTAGTGGTCAGATTTGCAAAAATGCTCCCGTCCATATGGTTATAATGGGCTCCGTCCCCAAGGGGTTAAAGGGGTACTCCATCCCTAGACATTTTATCCCCTATACAAAGGTGGGCTGCAGGAGAGATAAGATGTCTGATCGGGGGCGTCCTGCTGCTGGGGACCCCTGCGATCTCTCCTGCAGCCCACCTGTCATCAGCTGCACTTACCGAAGTTCAGTCCGTGCCTGATGACTCATGACATCATGATCCTCTGGTCCCTGTATTGTGAGTTGTCAGGCACGGAGCAAACTTGCTCAGTGCAGCTGATGACTCGGGGGGCTGCAGGAGAGATCGCGGGGGTCCCCAGCGGCAGGACCCCCACGATCAGACATCGTATGCCCTATTCTTTGGATAGGGGATAAGATGTCAAGGGGCGGAGTACCCCTTTAAAAATTGTAAAACATAAAAATGTATCTAAATTTGGTATCAAAGTTATCATAATGAGAAACAAATTAACATGTAATTTACAGCATCTTAAAGGAGTATTCCAGGAAAAACCTTTTTTATATATATCAACTGGCTCCAGAAAGTTAAACAGATTTGTAAATTACTTCTATTAAAAATCTTAATCCTTTCAGTACTTATGAGCTTCTGAAGTTAAGGTTTTTCTTTTCTGTCTAAGATCTCTCTGATAACACCTGTCTTGGTAAACGCCCAGTTTAGAAGAGGGTTGCTATGGGGATTTGCTTCTAAACTGGGCGGTTCCTGAGACATGTGTCATCAAAGAGGACTTAGACAGAAAAGAACAACCTTAACTTCAGAAGCTAATAACTATTGGAAGGATTAAGATTTTTTAATAGAAGTAATTTACAAATCTGTTTAACTTTCTGGAGCCAGTTCATATATGTAAAAAAAAAAGTTTTTTCCTGGATAACCCCTTTAACTGTTTTTTCATGAAAAAATTCAAGGAATCAGTCAGATGGGGGGGGGGGGGGGGAGAGATAGTAGGACATGCACATTCCTCATGGTACATTACACTCACTGACTTTATAACCGAGCCCATCACCTCCATTCTAAAAAATAAAGTCCTGCCTATCGGACACTTTCCCTGAATTGTCAAACTATAAACCCTTATATCTCTGGAACAGGAGGGCCTATTAAGACATTGTAAAAAGTTGTTAAATCAGGGCACCCAAAGCTCTTTAGTAGCTGTAATGAAATCTCATTTTTGGGGATTGGCCATAGACCGTCATTAAATGGGACCACGTGGGAAAAAGTATTGGCCATTATTTACTAAGAGTGTTGTGTAGGTTTCTTTTCGCGTTTTAATTCTCTACAATTTTTTTTCCACGGTATTTACTAAGGTTTCCCTACATTTTCCACTTTCCCTACATTTTGCTTCTTATACACATGCTCTGATCTGTCGGGTTTTCCTCAGCTGAAATCCACCACATTTTCTGTGGAATCCTTAGTAAATATGTTGGGATTTTGTGAAAATGTCGGGAACATGCCCCTTTTCAGTGACCACGCCCCCTTTTCCAGACGGACACTCCTCTTTTTCGGGATTTCATAGTAAAATGGAGTTAGTTAAGGTTTTTTCAATACTGGCGCAAATTCTGGCGCAATGCGCCAGAATCTGGCGCACAACCCGACAAAACATGTCTGGTTTGCAATAGTAAATGAGGGTCATTGTGTTTTATTGTTTTAATCATTTCCATTGTAGTCTTACTGGGTTTCACATATTTCCTCATCTGTATAGTAGAATGTATGAGCTTTATGACAGTTGAAAAGTATAGGAGACAGTTGACTGAAATGTTGTACATTATCAAAAACTTTAGGGAGTCATTTAGTAGAGCCTCTCCCCTAGAAGTAATGACAGGGGAGATGCATAAATACATATACATTAGTGTTGTTATCTTGCCTTGTGAAGGCAAAATAATGGGAGCTGTCATGAATTTGTTCACGCTTTAGTAATACAATTACTCTGCTCTATCTATTCCTGTCTGCACAGCAAAGTTGACACGTGAGCTGCAGTAAACTGGAAGTGTTCATCTATTTTGACTTCTCCAGCAGCCAAAGTAAACAAAACATTGCATGATTTTTTATGTCCAGTCACATAAATAACATTTAACCTAAATATTTTCCTTAAAATTTTTAATACATTTTATATTTTGATCAGACATTCCCTTTTAATAGTATACATGAAGCTCAAACTAGGTCATTGCTTTTATTTTGCCTTGTTAAAAAAGTTTTATTGGCCAGACTTTGGTTTATGAAATTATACATAAAACACTGAGCTAGCAATATATTTTGGAAATGAATTTGGCTCATCACAGATGACTAGGTGAAGACTACTTCCCAAAAATATTTTTCATGTTATTGATAAGCAGTGCCAGAAGATTGTCCTGAGTCTGGTCTGTTAACACCTCACTGAGACCGACAGGTGTGGAGCTCAAGAAGTATCGTCTCGCTGGAAAATTTGGTGATATTGAGACTTGAAATGATACAGACTTGTTAAGTGAAATAATTGAGTCTCTTGGTCTGTCCACATTGCTAGACAGAAAAGGAATGATCTAATAGACTGTGAGAATTGAGATAGAGAAGCGGGTAATGTAGGTGGGCCAAGTGTTTCTGATCTGCCATCAGTTTTTATGTGTTAAGATCAGTGCAGCCTAGGCTTGCAGTGTGCTGTCTGACAGTAGGATTGTTCCCTCGGGATGTGAAATGCTTGAAAGTGAATTCATATTTTCCTGTATTAGGCATCACTTCCATGCTGTCTCAAGAGCCCAACTAGATAAAAGCTGGCACATGCAGGGAATATAACAAGAACATGATGGACTTTGAGTCAGCCAACTTATCCTCTACTGACTGGCCAGACTTGCTGATTGGACTAGATACACAGCACAGAGATGTGCAGCTTGTTTAATAAAAAAAACTATTGTGTTTATATGAATCAAATCCTTTCTTTCATTCATCTCTGACCTTTCACCATAGCAAAGTCTTAATTTTGATAAGAATCAGCGTGGATTCAAAAAAATTAAAGACACTTAGGTACTACAATTTGCAAGAGACTTGCAGGTTTTTCAGAAATGACTAGTTTAAGCTAATGTCATAAACTTTGTAACATAACTTATCAGAGAAAAATTCTTAGTGGGCTACTTATCCACCTCCCTTCCTATCTCATTATTTACTCTGCAAAAACTGCAAGATTCAAGACAGATCAGGTTGTAGCTGCATGTAGAAGTCTGTGGGCTAAGGCTTCTTTCACACTACAAAATTACTCTGTTTTAAAGATCCGTTCAAGGTTCCGTCTGAAAATCGGCTGTAAAACATCAGTTACAAAATCCTATACGGCCGTTAGAAAATCCCATTATAGTCTATGGGATTTTTACATTCTCCTTTTTAACCTGTTATAGCCCGTTATTAATAGCGACTGTTATTTTGTGACGGGCGAATAAACGGACGAAATAGTGCACGCACTATTTCTCCTGTTACTATCTTTCGTCACAAAATAATGGCCGTTATTAATAATGGACTATAACGGGTTCAAAAGGTTAATGTAAAAATCCCATAAACTATAATGGGATTTTCTAACGGCCATATAGGATTTTGTAACTGCTGTTTTACAGCGGATTTTCAGACAGAACGTCGAACGGATCTTTAAAACTGAGTAATTTTGTAGTGTGAAAGGGGCCTAAGATGAGGGCTAGGGAAAGAGAATATCTAGAGACACAGAAGTAAAGCGATTTGGAGAGGTGGCTACTGCCTGTAGAGTGTGATCTATCTCACTAGAGCTCTTGATTCACAGGTCACTTTGCTTAATACTGCTTTATAATGTACTTCATGCTGCTGCATCTGAAGGTGTACTATAAAAATATAGAGAAGCAGGGTCTCCTCTTTATGATCTGCATAGTAGACATTATGGGAGCTAGTCTCCACCCAGCTCAGGGAAAATTGAAAATTAGAGATTGATCATGCAGAGGGGAAAGCAAGTGAAAAATGCTGTCGTCAAGCTAGATAATGACCAGAAATAGTGCTGATAATCTTATGCACATACCTTACTTCTAGAAATGTATAAATGCATAGACAATTGGGCACTGCCATTCCTCTTTCTTAATTGGGTGAGTAATCACACAGTCTGGCACTGGCACTGCTGAGCGTTAAGGGACACACTTGGTTGACAGAAAGAATAGTAACTCTGTTTTTTCTATGTCTACTTAAAGGGGTACTCCGGTGAAAAACTTTTTTTTTTTTTTTTTTAAATAAACTGGTGCCAGAAAGTAAAACATATTTGTAAATTACTTCTCTTTAAAAATCTTAATCCTTCCTGTACTTATTAGCTGCATAATACTACAGTGAAAATTATTTTCTTTTTGAAACACAGAGCTGTCTGCTGACATCATGAGCACAGTGCTCTCTGCTGACATCTCTGTCCATTTTAGGAACTGTCCAGAACATCATATGTTTGCTATGGGGATTTCCTTTTATGCTGGCAGTTCCTAAAATGGACAGAGTTGTCAGCAGAGAGCACTGTGCTCATGAGGTCAGCTGACAGCTCTGTGTTTCAAACAGAAAAGAATTTCCACTGTAGTATTCAGCAGCTAATAAGTACAGGAAGGATTACGATTTTTTAATGGAAGTAATTTACAAATCTGTTTAACTTTCTGGCACTAGTTGATTTAAAAAAAAAATAAGTTTTTTCACTGGAGTATGCCTTTAAATACATAGAAACAAAAACTACAATTTAGGATTTCAGTTTTGGGTTGCCAAACATCCGCCAATTTCTGAACAGTCCGTCAAATTTATGGGGATTTTTTCTAGTTTCCATTAAATAAATTGGAAGTGTTTGTGATGTTTTTGAAGCTGGAGGATCTTGTACAGATTATTGTAAATGGAATTCTCATCATTTTATAGTTGACAGTAAAATATAGTCAGATACTAAAGTTATCTTGTTTTTATCAGTATTCTGACCTGTAGACAAGTAACACCTAAAATTTTTCATTTATTATTGTTTTCCAATTTGTCTGCAAAAATTATTAGCTGTCCGTGATTCTTTTTTTATATATTTCTCCAAAGTTTTAAAGATTTTTATGTATTGTATTGTATTCTTATGAAATGTATTTCAACAGGGTTCATGCACACACAGACACACAATGCAAAGACTAAGTGAACTTCTCTCCTTTTTATCTGCTTTCAGGTGTGATTTCCCACACCGGTTACTTGCCCTAGCTAAGTTTAAAGGAGCATCACATGCTGGAAGCAATCTTATTTTTCCACAATTTTGAAAGGGTGCCAATAATTTTGTCCAGGCCATTTTTGGAGTTTGGTGTGACAGTGTGTCTAATTAGCTTTTTTTCTCTCCTTTTTTTTTTTTTGGTTTAGCTCCAATACACACAAAGGGAATAAACATGTGTATAGCCAAACATGTGTTACTGCAATCCTTTTCTGTGAGAAATACTTAATTTCCTTGAAAAATATCAGGGGTGCCAACATTTACGGCCATGACTGTATATAAAAGTAGAGGCAAAATGTAAGCAGAGCTGGGGAGGAAATACAACCCTCAGTCATCGGGGGACAAAACCTCATATGTTCCCCTTCTGACTAGTAGCTTCTTCAGGAATGACCATCAACTGTGGAGCTACTGTTTATATATACCTGATGATTCGTTATTACATGTATATTTTAGGCTAGTTCACATATGTTCTTTGATAGTTATGTTGTTGGTATAAGGCTGCACCTGTCAGCACAGCATTGGGGATATTTTTGTACACTGTCTTATAAGCTCTACATTTCTAATGTATTCATTTTTTGACACTGTTGCACTTAATAAAGTTTATTCATGTTTATTCTGATTGTGGTTTAACATTTAGAAGGCTATTCTTGCTTTTCTACATTTATATTGATGGCGATCTTTTTCTGCCTGGGGAGGAGACCTGCTGTAATTCATACTGCACTTCAACATGTCAGATTTCTCCCACAGATCTTGTAGTAAAACATCAAGAACATGTCGAAGCGTTCACTCTCAGAAATGTTTTTTTTTGTCTTCACTATTTGGAAGCAGAACATGTTCCTGGCTTCATTCACCCTGGTGTTAGGCTGGTGTTACACATGGCATTGAATAATTAAGTATATTAGATTAGGTAAAAAAAAAATATATATATATTTCTTCTTCCTGATGGATCCACTTCTGGCTTTGACTCAAGATACTGCATCAAAAACTTCTTCAATGGCTTCTTTGATGTGTAACACCAGTCATAGTCTCCATTCTGTTGCTTTAGTCAAAAATGAAGTTTTCTGGTCCATCAAACATTTGCAAAGTTGATGAACCCATTTTAAGTCTTCGGGATCTGTCACTGTTCCTTCAACCTTTGTTGAAGGAAAGTTATGATACTAATGCGAACAGAGCCTTTGAAATGACACTTTTGATAAGCCAAACTATTGCTCCATACACCTTATATGAATGGTCTGATTATATAGGGTGTCTGATTATTCCAAGTATATACAAGGTTCATGAATTGCATGTGCTGGGTGTTACGAAGTGTTGTTCTCTGCTGTTAGCTGGAGGACTGTGCCACAGACCCTCCTGCCAAATCCTGGACACCTGCAGTACAGCACAACTTCAAACAGGGTTATGCAGAAGATGTAAATGCAATGAAATAAATACTGTATGTATATGAATCCAACCCACTTTTTGATGTTTGGTAATTAAAACGAAAAGCAAGTAAACTGAAATGATTGTTTTACTGTCTGATGAATGAATATTAAAGTATATTACAATTCAACAGGCTAGTACATTTGCAGCTTTCTTTTATTAGGTGTGAAATCCAAGAATGCGCTGCCAACTCTGGAGGGTTCTATCCAGAATGTTGAACTGAAATTCTGCAGCACATCATTGGTCAAATGTGTCTCCGGGACCCTGGGATCAATAAAAATTTGTGCCAAAGCCCCAGGTATGTGCAGCTGGACCATATAAAAGTTTATTGCCTGTATAGGAGAATTGGCCTTACTTTTTACAAGGAGAGTTACTGAAACAAGAATTTATTCATTGTTCCTATGAATCAGAGATTTAGCGTGTTTTAATTTTATCATGCCAGGATAATACATTAGAACTATTGCGGACTAAAATTTAGTTTTAATTTTATAATTGTATTGTGGTTCTAGATTTGTATGTTTCTGTGCGGTGGATCATAAAGTAAGTTATAAACACCACAACAATTACCAAGAGTTATGTGATCATGTGCAAACTCCTAGCCAAATCACCATATTATGGGTCATTCTGGGTGATTACTTGGAGATTTGCTTTTCCCTGGTTGGCACTTGTTAATATAATGATAGGATCTCCGCTTAGAATGTGTAGTGCCAAACCAAAAAGAAAGGCAGGTTTTTAAATGTTTTTTTTTTTTTTTTTTACACAAGCGAATTCTGTGCATAGAAAATTCTATAAAGACTCAGACGTCTGCCAAATGCATTGCACGCCTAAAAGAAAATATGTTCTGCCTTCAGTACAAGGCACAAACATAACTTCATTATGTAACACTTTGTACCTATAGGGGTTAATAAGTTCAGTACTTGAAAAACATTCATTAATTTCACTCTATTAATTTATTAAACATTGACATGTCCAACTTCACATGCCAGTTCTTTGCTTTTAATATTTTTTTTTGTATTGGCTGTAGGGAAGTCAGATCCTTCACTATGCTCTGCAACAAACACATACCAAACTTTTGTTATGTTTTCCAGTTCTCTGTAATTGTACTTGTGTAATGGTGGTTATGTCACTTGCTAATATACTTTTTTTTTTTTTCTCCCCAAGATTTCTGCTTGCTGTCAATGAAAAGAAATATTCTTGTTTACATCAAAAGGCAATGCCTTGATCATATTTAGCTGACACAAGTGAATGACTTTACAGTGTATGGTTCTTCTGCATATTTTTTGCGTAAAATCTATGGCATACCCACAAGTAGATCTGACACCGAAAATACACACCAAAATGTGTGTATTTTCCTACTGCAGATGATATTGTGGATATTTAGATTCAGAAAAAAATAAAATAAAAAACTTTTCAAAAATCTACAGGTGCAGATTTAGCTGCAGATTTGCAGCATCTCCACAGCTCTGGATATATATATATAATATGTGTGTGTGTGTGTGTGTGTGTATGTGTGTATATATATATGGAATCTTTAAAAGACAAAAGAAGCGTAGCAACTCATCATTCACTGAGATGTCTTTATTGTGGAAACATCAGATGGTGCACAAGTGACAGCAGGATCGTGTGGGTGTTGGCGTGGTGAGGGAGCGGGGGACAGTGAAACATTGCTGCTATGTGAGACAATAAATTCACTTTTTTTCTGAAGTCTATTGGAGTGCCGCACTGCTGTGTGTGCGTATATGTGTGTGTGTATATATATATATATATATATATATATATATATATATATATACACGGGGTCAGTACTTTCCTCAAGGAGAGGACACCTACCTGCGTGAGCTGTTTTGCAGGACACACTACCTGTGAAGGTGGTGTGGTGAGCAAATTTAAATATTTTTATATATAGTTACACTGTAGATTTTTTGTGGAAAATCCACAGTGGACCCAACCTATGTGAAAATACCTTTTCCTATTCCCAGTAAGTCATGCACCTGTATCAGCTAGATGTGACAGATTTTCAGACCCTTTATACAATCAAGAAAATTTATGTTCGCTGAAAGCAAACAGTTCTTGTGAAAAATCACCACATAAAGACAGAAAAGCAGACCAGCACTACTTTTAGATCTTACTTAGGCAATTTCACTGCTGAGACGTACATGGGGGGCTCTGTCTTCTTTGAAACACCAGCAAAGTGCAATCCATAAACAAGAAAAATGAAGTCACACTCACCAACTGTAGTCACACAATCAGGTCTTTATTCAAATAGCATATTTGAATATTACAACAAGCATCAAAACACCAAAACATAAATGGCTTGTGGCAATTTCACATAACCCACTACAATTTGTTAAACCCTTGACAAAGCATAGTAGGTTACGTGAAATAGAGATAGTACTGTGCCTGCTGGATGTAATACCGCTGTTTGAATGAAGAGTTGATTGTGTGACTACAGTTGATGAGTGGCACTTTGTTTTTGTTGTTTACAGATCAAACAGTTTTTGATGTAGTCGCACAAGTAAACTGAAAGCTTTATTAACACTGGCACTGTATACCACCTGTTGCCCCACATGTTCATATTTGGTGGTAAAGGTGCAGCAATATATACACAAAAGGTTCACCTAGGTGGGTCAGGGATCCCACTAAACGTATTCACAGAAGCCCAGGGCCTAAGCCCGGGGCACTAAATCCCTATCATTGAACCCCCCAAAAAATTAAATATAACTTTTAATCAAATATAGAGTAAAATGATGATATATGATTTAAAAATTGCAGCTCCAGATATATATTATAAGCTCTGGGATATACCCAGTAGTCTTATGGGTCTGCAGTACCCAAACAATTGGAATGCTGTGAAAGCTGATTAAAATCAGGACATTTGCCTCCTCTACTAGTTTCGGCGCATCTGCACCGTCCTCAGGAGGAATAACTGGCAAACACTGTCCTGTGGATAGGGGAAAAGATGTGTAAGCACCGGAGAACCCCTTTAATTCAGATGTGGAGGAATAGTTGAACTGTGGATTTCAGGGAAAATCCTGTGCAAAAACCAAGTTAATGCATATTTTTCTACAGATTAATGCCACTGCAGATTTTGGTGAAGGTTTCTGAGCCAAAGAGAAAACACTGAGAAAAAATATATTGGAAAGATTTGCAACTTTTTCTGTGTTTGATCGTCCACTTTCCGAAATAGTATTGGTGAACTTGGCAATGAAAGTTTAGATAAAGCACGGGGTCTCAATTGCTGTTAAAATAAACATCAGGGAGGCTGCTTTAGGGCTGACGTAGAAAGTAGCACAATTTCCGTGTAAATGTTGCCATGTAGTTTTGTCCAGATTGACTTTGCCACAGTTGGGTTTTAACCTCTGAACTGCTGTAAGGCAATAGTGCTAATCACATTGAAATGATGCCAGTGGTAGAATTGGTGTTATGTTAGTACCAGGTCTTCAGAAAGAATATCATATCATTGATCATGGCTGCTGGTTAAAATCCAATGATTGATGTAGTTTTAGCTCTTAGCTCATAAATCAATGACCCCCCTCAATAAATGAAATTATAAACTCATTAGTAACTTGGCTGCTTGCTACTTTATTTTCATAGACGATAAAGCCATCTTGGAAAGTCGCCAACATGATAAGCCCATGACTGATTTTGAACTTGTTCGTACAATGGAGCTGGGAATATTGTCGGGGAAGAGCATGACCAATCACAAGTTTTTATGAGCCCTGCAAAATCCTGAGTTTATTTCCTTTTTTAATTCAGTATGAAATTGAATCGCACAATTTCAGCCTGGGAGGATCATTTACACATAAGCTGCTTTCATTAAAGCTGTTTAATAAACAGCTCTAGTTTTCCCCTCTTTGTAATGTTAGCATACCATTTGTTGAGGCTTACCTTTTCCGTTTTAGGCTTATTTTTACTCTTTACATGCACAGAAGGCTTTGACAAAAAAAATTTAAATATAGAAATTATGGAGTTACTAAAATTTGACACCCTGTTCTAGTTGTTTAACTTTTTTTCAATTTAGAGATTAAAGGCTGGGCTATCCAGGAACAGAAAAATTAGAGCTGATTTCTTTAAAAAAAAAAAAAAAATGCACTACACCTGTCCTCAGGTTATGTGTGGAATTACAACTTGGCTCCAATCACTTTAATGAAACTAAGCTACAATACCTCACATGGCATTTTTTTTTAGTTTTTGTGTTTTTTAAAAGAAATAATCAGTTTTTCTATGCCTTGATAACCCTTTTAATTGTGCCCTCCACTAACTAAATAAGGGTGCTGATGTAGGTTGGGTAGACAAACTTATTTAGTAGACAAGACAACTGCACTCAAAAAGTATTGTGCTAAATCTGTATATTTTTTATTTTATTAAAGGGGTTATCCACCATAAGGTGATTTTAGTAAGTACCTACCAGACAGTAATGGACATGCTTAGGAATGATCTTCCTTGCACCCATCGATCGCTCCACCCATTGAGGCAAAGACAGGCTCCCTCTGATCACCTGACTAGGGATGTATTTTCTCAAGCCGCACTGACACCTGGGAAAATTTTAGCATCACTCATTTTGTATGCTGTTAAAAATAAACATTGGGGCAAAAATCAAAAGAGAATTGCAAGACCACCAAGAAACTTAGATACATACACTATATTATGAACTACACTAACTTTACAGCCCCTGTAGCATAGTCAAATTAAAAAAAAAATTTAATCTCAAAGCCTATGTCCATGCAGCTTTGTATACTACTTCAATATTGGACAAACAAGAAGAAAGGAACATGAGGACACAATTCATCCAATTTACATAGATAACTTTGAATCCAATGAATGTTAAGCTTTGCAGACATTTCTCAACAGGTACCGTATATACTCGAGTATAAGCCGACCCGAGTATAAGCCGAGACCCCTAATTTCAACCCAAAATCCCAGGAAAAGTTATTGACTCGAGTATAAGCCTAGGGTGGGAAATACATCATCCCCCCCCTGTCATCATCCAGACCCCGTCATCATCCAGACCCGTCATGAACATCCTCATCATCATCCCCTTGTCATCATCCCACACATCCCCCCTTCATCATCCCCTTGTAATCATCCCACACACCCCCCTTCATCATCCCACACACCCCCCCTTCATCATCCCACACACCCCCCTTCATCATCCCACACACCCCCTTCATCATCCCACACACCCCCCTTCATCATCCTCTTCTCATCATTCGCCCTCAGTGGTCTTCAACCTGCGGGCCTCCAGAGGTTTCAAAACTACAACTCCCAGCAAGCCCGGGCAGCCATCGGCTGTCCGGGCTTGCTGGGAGTTGTAGTTTTGAAACCTCCGGAGGTCCGCAGGTTGAAGACCACTGCGGCCTTCGACATCATCCAGCCCCCTCTCACCCCCCTTTAGTTCTGAGTACTCACCTCCGCTCGGCGCTGGTCCGGTGCTGCAGGACTGTCCGGAGAGGAGGTGGTCCGATGGGATAGTGGTTCCGGGCTGCTATCTTCACCGGGGAGGCCTCTTTTCCGCGCTTCGTGCCCGGAATAGAGGCGTTGCCTTGACAATGACGCAGAAGTACGTTGGCAATGAACGCACCTCTGCGTCATTGTCAAGGCAACGTGACTATTCTGAGGCCGGGCCCGAAGCGCTTAGAAGAGGCCTCCCCGGTGAAGATAGCAGCCCGGAACCACTATCCCACCGGACCACCTCCTCTCCGGACAGCCCTGCAGGACCGGACCAGCGCCGAGCGGAGGTGAGTACTGTACAGAACTAAAGGGGGGTGAGAGGAGGCTGGATGATGTCAAAGGCCACAGTGGTCTTCAACCTGCGGACCTCCGGAGGTTTCAAAACTACAACTCCCAGCAAGCCCGGACAGCCGATGGCTGCCTGGGCTTGCTGGGAGTTGTAGTTTTGAAACCTCTGGAGGTCCGCAGGTTGAAGACCACTGCGGGTGGGGGAGTTCACTCGAGTATAAGCCGAGGGGGGTGTTTTCAGCACGAAAAATCGTGCTGAAAAACTCGGCTTATACTCGAGTATATACGGTATCTATTGTAGATGTTAGTGTTAACAATTATGTTACAAAGACAGTATAACAATAAACTAAAAAAACAAAAAGTTGCTTGGCATATTGAATGTTAAAGATGACATTCATGTATGTACCATGTGATTTTTTTTTTTTTTGTATTTTAGAACTATTGTTATACACATTGGCCCAGATTTATCAAACTATGTGAGAGAAAAAGTGGAGTGATTTTTCCAGAGCAACCAATCACAGCTCAGATTTCACTTTACCAGAGCTCATTAGCTGAGCTGTGATTGGTTGCTGTGGAAAAATTTCTCCACTGTTTCTCTCACACAGTTTGATAAATCTGGGCCATTGTCTTACTTACATATTTGTTATTATCACTAACATTGAGATACCTGTTGAAAAAGGTCTTTATGATCAAAACGTCTGCTAGAGGTATCATTCATGGATTCGAAAATATCTATGTACATGGGAAGAATTGTGTCCTCATGTTCCTTTCTTTGTCCCATAATGAATTATACAAAACTTCATGGACATATAATTTAACATTTTAATAACTAAACAGAAAAAGATTTAGTACTATATGTTTTTAGTGTGCATTTGCCTTTTCCCTTTCAGGGAAGGAAGTGTTTAAGCATTCACATGTGTATATTATATATGCTGTCTTTGATATACAGGGGTAACCTCTTGCTATCTTTTATTGTGAAGGTGACAATGGAAAAGAGAAGTTAATCCCATTGGTGCAAGGTCCTTCTGACACAAAAGATCTCCACAGGAGTAAGTGGTTGAAGGAGAGCAGAAAGCCTGAATCTTTGCTGGGTCCAGATTTGATAGCCTTTACAGTCCAGGTTCCCGAGCAGATGGACTACTGCCACAGCTCTGGTAAGTGTATGATCTCTATAACGTTGAGATCATGTTACATCCCATTATTTGGAGCTGCTCTCTTGGGAGATTTAATATAAAATGTGCCAAGTGACAAACTGTTTCTGTTTTACATGCACAGCACATATATATTGCTTCAGTATAACTTGCACGGTTGTCAAAAAGGCAGCGGTTCACTCTTTTAAACTTTTGTTAAGCTTATATAAGCATAGTCAATTGACTAGCCTTTGCTGCAGTTTTAACTTGAGAGTTTACTTCTTAAGACATATTGACAGTGCTGGTAGCCTGTATATGCTTTTAATTCTGCTTGCCCAGGGAATGTGCAATATGGCAGCCACTGCAAGTTATAGGTGGCGGCAACCTTAGTGTGACATTAGCACTCCATAAAAGTCACATGGTCGAGCAACACTGACTGCTGTGATTACAAGCAAAAAGCAGTGCAATTGGAATCTCACATAATTTTTCTCATTCTATTCAGGTTGTCCATATAGTCTTTAAGAAACACATTTTTCAAAATATGCATTTATTTTTCAGTTCTTAATTTCTAAAATTAAAATCTTCACGCAGGAGCCGACATCTGAAAATCATAATATACCATAAAGTCATCCCCACTGGTGACATTTATTATGCTTCGTGTTTCATGCAATAGTCTTAAGGTTTCTTGAAGTAAAGTGCTTCAAATTCATGAAGAGGCACAGATCTCTTAATACAGTTTGTGCATCTGGGACAATAGTAAAGACATAAACTGAAATGTACACCTGGTGAATCCATCAGTAACTTGTTGGATACACTCCCTACAGGCTAACCCTTTTAGATCTACTTTTTGGTAGATGTAAGAGGAGTAAAAGGTTGAATATTTTAGCGTGAATATGGTATACACCAAAATGTAATTTTTTTTAATACCAAAATACTTGCATAAAGCTATTGTTAACATATGCCAGATGAGAATGCGTTTTTCTCCTGTCTTCCCCAATTCAGACTACCTACACACTTACTGGAGTTTTCATGTGTATGAGGGTTAGGGAGAGCGAGGTGCCTGTTGAATGGACATTTTGTATCTTGGATCCTATGGCATTCTTATAATTTAAATAAGCATGTAAAATATATTAACCAGTTGTCGGCTGAATTTTTAAAATTATTTTTTTATAAAGACTCCCAAGCTGTTTGTTATAAAAATAATTCCCGATATCTATTGCTTTCTTCTTCCAGTTGCTGGGGGATCAATACGTCAGTTGCCTAAACCATTGAGTGGCAATTGATGTTTTTGGACCAGTCCTGGTCTCAGCCACACTCCTCTTCAATATCATAATTTTGTCTGTGCATACCCCCTGTATTGTAAAATGCTGCAGTATACGGTGGAACTTTATAATAAAGATCATTATTATAATGGAATTTATAATAAGTTTAAATAGAAGACTCAACTTTAACCCAAAGTCTATTGTACCTGTGGACAAGACCATGTTCTTTGCAGTGAATCATTAATTAGAAACTATTAATTGAGAAATATTTATTTTTTATTTTTAAATAATGTATTTGTGTCCATTTTACCCCCCCCCCCCCAAACTTATGTCCCTGATTTCCTTGTCTTGTGTTATAGTTTCCTTTTTTTCCAAAGATTCTGCAAGCAAAAACTTAGAGGAATCTTATATTTAGGGTCATATATGGAGAGAACAGTGTGGCCTTTTGTGGTTCTGACTCTAGAATAACAGTCATTGGCACTGGTTTCTACACCCATGAAAAAAAACATTTTTCATTCTTTGCTATCGCTTGATGGTCTATCTAGAAGAAATCCTGGGTACAGAAGTGCTGGTAACATAATTCATCCATGTTTGCAGACTAACCGGTGAATTGTTGGGAACACAAGAGGATTACCTCCCACTTTGCTGGGGAATGCCCGTGGTCACTTGAGTCTTATTTTCTTACAACTTTTGAAATGTTGTAAATACATTTTCGATCTGCTGTGGTCTGAGTGTTGAGACCTAGACTGATCGTTAGCAGAAGAGCAAGGAGAAAAGCACACTAAGCGAGACAAACTTCTATGAAATTGTCTCCGCTCATTGCAACAATCTGTCGGAAAATTTTGACTTCTCTCTAGAACATGTGAAAAGATTTTTAAAGCGATGGAAAGAACTATTGAAACAATAAACCATATTGTTCCCAGAATCATGATCACTAGCCCTATCTCACCTTTGCTTATTTACACCCGTTTTCCTGTTTATAGGTCCATTTTAACTTTTAAGTGCCTCTGCTGAGAAATAATCTTTAAGATTCAGATTTATCATTCTGCCCAAGACAAAAACTGGGGTGCTTTGTAGTAACCAGTTACAGCTCAGCTTTTATATCTAAAGTTCCGGTAAAATAAGAGCTGAGATGTGACTGGTTACTGTGGGCATATCATTGTGCTTGGCCTAAGGCTTTATTTTTCCATTTTTCATTTCTGGTCAAAAGAGAAAGAATGTACCTTTAAGATAGGGTCACATGTAGCACATCTGCAGTAGGTTTTCCCACAGATGAAATTCTACTGGTGGGTTTTTCCCTGCAGAATTCTGCAAGCGTAATTTTCGTAGAGGAATGTTGCTACCTGTGCAAGAAAAAGGTTCCACTTGCACTGCAGAATTTCAGCTGCAGGAATCCAGTTGCATTGTAGGCCTTTTACTAATGCATAATTTTCTGCACATTATAATCTTCTTGTAACTAATTTTCTATGACAAACATATACATCTATTTCCCCGGCTTCACTTTAGCAAGGGGAATAAGGTGTCTAGGGAAGGTTTTTGTTTCACAAAAATAATCTGGCATTTGCTACTTCTATACATATTAGATTTAAATAACTGATGATTTTTAAATAGCTATCTTAACACCTAATATTGTGACCATTGTGTTCATAGTAATACAATGCAAACAAGTTCTGCAGTGCTGTATGAAGATTTTAATCTTATCCTTGGAAACTATCACTACAGCCATGTTCATAGGAACCCATCTAGTGTAGAAAGAATGTGACCTGGTTGTGCATTTTGCTGGTGGAGCACCAATAAGCCAATCTGACATCTTTTGAGTGTTTAGATATAGGGCTAGGGCTGCAACTTGACTCTGTGCCCTAGCTTAAGGAAAGTCTAGCTACTTGCTTGTGTACACTGCCAATTTATGTGTAAACGGGTGGTCTCCAGTACCAGACAAGAAAACCCGTAATCCATGTGCTGTTTTCCTAAAAGTAATTTAATCCATTTTGAGGGAGGTCTTAATCCTACTATTTGATCACTCATTTCTCAAGTCTCAAGCTTTTATTATAAAAGTTATCTTTCATTATAAATTTCAGTATTAACGTTATTGTGTGTCGCATAGTATGCCCGAACCTTCGATGGCATGAGTTTCTCACTTATTTGGGTTGTAACAGTGATCCCACTCTATTCAGTTACAGTTCTTCTCCTACCGCCTACAAACTGACTACATATTTTATCTACAATTGTTGCCAATATTTTCTAGAATTCCCACTGCAATACTAGTGTGCAACAGAAGAAAATATCCCTCATCCTCCCGATGACAGAGCTTGCCCGAATGATTTCATGCTCCAAGGTTTTTTTTGTTCACGGGAATTAAGGGCAAAGTGAACATGCAGCTGAATATAGCATCTATTTTTGTAATTGAAAAGTTGAAACTGCGTTATTGGAACAAAATGAAGAGATGCAGGTGTTCCCCAGTGTGAGTCTGCTGGGACTATTTGATGGTAGATGCTTGAAAAAAAAATGCATGTGTTTTTGGAGTCAAACAGCAGCTGTGAGATGAGGATTTATGCTTTTTCTCAGAACTTTGGGATTTCAAAATGTTACATTTAATCACAGGCACAGAAAACAGAGCAAATGTTAAAGATGTTACGTATAAAAGCAGCAGGCTGATTTCTTTACCATACCCAACCAGTTGTGGGAATACAGAAACAAAGTGATCTTTAATCTTAATATGAACAATTTGAAAAGGATTATGGAAGTTGCCAGACCTCAGGATCCCAACTCTCTGAATTTTTTTCCTCCTTGCAGTTGCACAGCATAAAGCTCTTATCCTCATAATTACTTTAAAATCTGGTTTATTCTCATTATTTTCTCTCAAAGTAACAGTAGTTTGAATGACAAAATCCCGGGAAAGAGAGAATTCAGTATATCACTTAGTGGATTATTTTAGATTTTACAAAGCTGATAAAACCTGTCATGGGCACGATAAGTTTGTATGCTAATGGGGTTGTTTGGGGATATATATATATATATATATATATATATATATATTAGAGGTGCACCGAAATGAAAATTACAGAAACGAAACAGAAATAAAAAAAAGTGTCCGACCGATACTGAAAATGACTTCTCCCCGTCTTCTGGTAAAATGCAGCGCTCCGCTCATTAGATGAGATTAGATTCCCCCACATTAGGTCGGGAGTTCCCCCACATTAGTAGGCAGCTCCCCCACAATAGTCGGCAGCTCCCCCACAATAGTAGGCAGCTCCCCCGCAATAGTAGGCAGCTCCCCGCAATAGTAGGCAGCTCCCCCACAATAGTAGGCAGCTCCCCCGCAATAGTAGGCAGCTCCCCCGCAATAGTAGGCAGCTCCCCGCAATAGTAGGCAGCTCCCCCACAATAGTAGGCAGCTCCCCTGCAATAGTAGGCAGCTCCCCCACATTAGGTCAGCATTTCCCCCACAATAGTAGGCAGGTTCCCCACAATAGTAGGCAGTTCCCACACAATATTAGGCAGCTCCCCCCACAATATTAGGCAGCTCCCCCCACATTTGTAGGCAGCTCCCCCCCCCACAATATTAGGCAGCTCCCCCCAACAATATTAGGCAGCTCCCCCCACATTTGTAGGCAGCTCCCCCCACATTAGGTCAGCAGTTCCTCCACAAAAGTAGGCAGCTTCCCCCCACCCCACAGACATACAGCTTCCAGCCATATACAGTGTATGGCTGGAGGCTGTATTTCTGTACTGCTGCCCCCACAGTGTTCTGGTCACCGCTCCTCTGGCCGGGGTCACATCTACTGCTATGGCCTATGGACCAGAGCAGTAGGTGCCGGGACACAGGGATGTCCGGGATAGGAATACTTCTTTTTATGTGCCCGGGCCGGCTCCCCTCTGTGGCTGCAGGCTGGGGCCGGCCAGAGCATATAAAAACTAATACTGTATACTAAAAACCAGGGGGCCTCCAGCTGTTGTGAAACTACAACTCCCAGCATGCCCGGACAGACTTTGCCGGTCCGGGCATGCTGGGAGTTGTAGTTTCACAACAGCTGGAGGCCCCCTGGCTTTTAGTATACAGTATTAGGTTTTATATGTGCTGGTCGGCCCCTGCCTGCAGCCACACACGGGAGCCGGCCCGGGCACATAAAAAGAAGTATTCCTATCCCGGAGAGCGCACCCCCCCCAGATGTTGCGCCCGGTGCGGCTGGCCCCCCCTGCACCCCCCACGAGTGCCTCTGCCACTGGCAGTGTTTGTAACTTGTGCTGTGGGCGGGCAGGGGAGGTGGTCATTATCGGCACATTTTTTGTTGTTTCGGCATTTTGCCGAAATAGCTATTTTCGTCCGATATGTATCGGCCGCCGATATATCGGTGCATCCCTAATATATATATATATATATATATATATATATATATATATAAAATATATATATGTATGGATAAGTTGGCCAGCACATACTGATACTGAAACTACTGCATGGACCTGGCATACAGGTGCACGCGGTTAGGCTGAATATACATAAACAGGAGAATACAGCAGCACACTGCTAGCACAAGGATACAGATAAATCATGAAATGCTATATAGGTATAATGCAAAAAATCGTAAAAGCAGGACGCCAGGGTCCACAGCGACCTCGCTGTGGACCCTGGAGTCCTGCTTTTAGGATTTTCTATGCACCCAAATAAAAGGACAAAGTCTGCACCTTCCAGAAGAAGATGTGCGTGACAAGGGAAGCCAATAGCACATATTTATTGAAGAGTGGAACGCCTGGGTATTTATCCAACAGTGCCGATCGCTGTCTCTTTATCTACTATTGTGAACTGTGTCTAATATATATAAATATATATATATATATATATATATATATTTATATATGAATAAAAAGGGGTAAGGACACCATTTCTGGTGTGTGGAGATTTAAAAGCCAATAGCACCCCACTGTAGCCAGTGATAGGCTGAGTGGGGCAGGTCCTGCTGGGAATATGCCTTCAGAAAACAATAAAAGAAAGAGATTAGTGGAGAGTAGTCAGAACAGCAGCTGTGGGGGTTTTGGGTATATATTTTGTGGACAACCTCTTTATTCAACAGTATGAATGCTTTGCATACTTTTCCATACAAGGTTTATGTACATAAAAAATTGCACTAATAAGGCTTACTTCTGTGAGTTCTCTTCTTCTCACTTCTGTGAATTAGTCTAGCACTCTATGGTTGAGTATATGTGTGCTTTGTACTATATATGATACATAGTGATCATGCAACCTGACCCAGGAAAGGGTAGCTTGATCCAAGGCTAGCGTCAATCCCGGTACAAAGAGTTTACTATCTTGACACATAGGAAATGCCCCCTTAGCCTACTTCCTGTTTGTCTGGATGGAGAGCAGGAAACTCTGAGCAGCAGAATCAGCATCAGTGGGGGGATCGGTGGCAGGTACATTTTAAATTTTTTATTTAATCTTGCCACCCTGGTCAGTTTAAATGTGGACATGTTTTGACCCCTTTGTTGCCCTTAATCATGGCTGCCATGACAAAGGGCCACACTTTTTTGCACTTCTGATATACTGAATAATGAGAGTATTTGTTTTCTATGCCTGAAGCACGTGTTAAGATTGAAAGTGCCAATCTAGAAGTCAGTTATTTAAATCTAAGAAATCTCAGAACTTATTCATGTGCTGCAGAACAATATTTTTGCATAGCTATTGATCAACTGTGTAGATTTTAAAACCCATAGTATGTGAAATGTTGTCTTATTTTACAATTTCAGTGTTTTCGGGTGTAATTTGCAGTGATTGTGCATCAAAACCTGCATGCAAGGCATGTGGATTTGCAGAGTATTTGCAGCTTTGCACAGCAGTTGTACTTACTAGGAGTGATTGAATTAAATGCTCCTCACCTGACCGCTCACGGAGTTAATCATTCATATCAAGTCTCTTATTCCTACTTAGTGAAAAAACAAGTGTAACAGTTAATTATGTTTCTCTCTTTGTTATGTTGCTAACAAGTCATGGCACAAGCCAGCCATGAGGAAACGTGACTCCTCAAAACCTATTGACCAGGTTAAATCAGGAACCTCTCACTGCCCTCCTTGAATTACTCATTTATTAAGACTGTGGAGCAGTAAGTTTGGCCACTTTCACATCCTGGGAAAAAGGTGAATATTTTGTGCCTTTATCAGCCGGTGTCCTTGTTAGCTGGTAGCACAAAATACCAAGCATTCTTTCTTAATAATCCTCTTCCACAGGTTTCTCCTGTGTATGATACTGTTTTGCAGCTTAATTAATGTCTTAAAGAGGTATTCCATCCCAAAAATTGCTTAAGTATATCCAGTGCTTCCATGGACAAGGAATGGAGTGCGTGCTGTCCACTGCTCTTCAGCGCAAGTCATGGCTCTGTTTTATTTTTATTCTGTTGCTATTCATCAGCTAGTCACTTATTCGGGTATATTAAGTGTGACAAAAATATATGTACCACAATTTATGTTGTGAACTGTCACGTATTCCCATTAATAACACAGGTGCCCATATTTTAGTGCATAATATGTGCCAACATTTATACAGGACTATAACCATAACAATGTATGAATATAGCCACAGCTGGCAAATAGTACTGATCAGGATTTTAAAAAATCCACATTGAAACAGCTTGAATCCACTTTCAATTAGAACATGCATGGTAGATATGGTAAATAGTGCAGATTTTTACCCTTACTTTAAGTTGTACTATCCATCATGCAATGTAGCCTGGGCATTGAATAGGCCTAACTTGTGCCCAAACCCTCAGCTGAATCCACAACACCCTGCAAATCTGTGGCAGAATTCCGAGGATATGCCACAACTGATTTTTTTTTCATCATGTGAACATACCCTAAGCATGCAGAATTTTATCATTCAATTTTATGGCTGTGGATTGGCACATAATATTGGAGCTAAATATGAAGAAGCTTCAGTGGAGGACATTCATTGTTATGTATGGTTATGTAATAAAAAAGCAACTACTGCTTGTGGCAATTATCTATATATTGTGTAAATATGTTTTTATTATTCCCAGAACATACTTTCCTAGGATTCATATTTGTTGTTAAAACCTATTTGGGTTTTACAAGCTAGTTTGTAAATATGCAAATAAATAACTTTGTAAGTTATTTTTAAGTTTCTTTTCTATTTGGCAGTTCAATAAAATAATAATAATTTATTTATATAGCACCTACAGATTCCGTAGCGCATAATATGACCTGAGCTGACCATATTACCCATTTCTGTTTCATCCTTTCCTCTTTTATAGCTTTGACAGTGGAAAGTGTGTTAGTTGTTCCAATGGCATTTATTTTTAACGCACTGGTAGAAATAGTACTCACATAAAATTGGGATTACCTATCCAGGACTGTTCCATTGTGCTTCAGTAGTTTATGAATGGTATGAAATGTTTTATAGGACACCTCTGTGTTTTTAACTTAAGGTTGGTCTTTTACTTTAGTCACTTTTTCTGGTGCCAGATATTGGCAGATGATCCCATGCACACTCTGGAAAATAAATGGACAGCAGCATTACTGGTAGGAAGCCGGCTACAGCACAGGACATGTGTCATTCCGATACATGGAAAACTGGAATGCTAATGGATTTGAAATGCTCTCTGATATCCATGTGTGAAGTACAGGGAAACTTACTTCCTTAAGCTATTTTCGAAAAGCTGCATCTCTGCTAATATCCATAGCTGCGGTCACTTCATGGTAATCCCCACTGACCTCATAGAGGTGTGAAAAACAGACTTCCTGGGTGGCATGATCTTTTGCTTCTCCTGCATATGAGAACTGCACACAAAAGAAATAGTAACAAAATGGGGTGAATTTATCGCATTTATGTAGTATTGTAGAATGCATTCATTTTTAGTGTAACTTGGGACAAATTTATCAAAATACAGGGTGGGCCATTTATATGGATACACCTTAATAAAATGGGAATGGTTGGTGATATTAACTTCCTGTTTGTGACACATTAGTATATGAGAGGGGGAAACTTTTAAAGATGGGTGGTGACCATGGTGGCCATTTTGAAGTCGTCCATTTTGAATCCAACTTTTGTTTTTTCAATAGAAGAGGGTCATGTGACACATCAAACTTATTGTGAATTTCACAAGAAAAACAATGATGTGCTTGGTTTTAATGTAACTTTATTCTTTCGTGAGTTATTTACAAGTTTTTGACCACTTATAAAATGTGTTCAATGTGCTGCCCATGGAGTTGGATTGTCAATGCAACCCTCTTCTCCCACTCTTCACACACTGATAGCAACACCGCAGGAGAAATGCTAGCACAGGCATCCAGTATCCGTAGTTTCAGATTCTGCACACCTCGTATGTTCACAGTATAGACACTTGCCTTCAGATGACCCCAAAGGTAAAAGTCTAAGGGGGTCAATTCAGGAGACCTTGGGGGCCATTCAACTGTCCCACGACGACCAATCCACTTTCCAGGAAACTGTTCATCTAGGAATGCTCAGACCTGACACCCATAATGTGGTGGTGCACCATCTTGCTGGAAAAACTCAGGGAACGTGCCAGCTTCAGTGCATAAAGAGGGAAACACATCATCATGTAGGCCACTGGATATGTGAAATTGCTACATGATGATGTGTTTCCCTCTTAATGCACTGAAGCTGGCACGTTCCCTGTGTTTTTCCAGCAAGATGTTGCACCACCACATTATGGGTGCCAGGTCCAAGCATTCCTAGATGAACAGTTTCCTGGAAAGGGGATTGGTCGTCAAGGTCTCCCGATCTGACCCCCTTAGACTTTTATCTTTGGGGTCATCACCATTGACGGCTATGCAGTGCTCGCGGACTTCCGCGCAAAGAATTAATATGTTCTTCATGTTCTTTATTTGCGCTGAACAATTTCAGCGGCGGAATTATATGCCGCTGAAATTCCGCAGTGTGAACGGGTCTTGCGGAAGGCCCATTCACACTGATGATAATGTTCACTGTGCGGAATTCCACTCGCGGAGTTCTGTGCGAATTCCGCGGGTATTCTGCACTGTGAACATACCCTTAATGTGACCTATAATGTAGACAATTTATTTGCAAAACAAACTGAAATATTTGAGGGGAAATTGAAAAACAAACAAAAAAACACTGTATCCCAGCTACATAAGTGGGCACACATTAAATGTGGAAACAGGTTTGACATGATTTATCTTTCTCATTGTTTAACATCATTAGAACCTGTAATTTTAAGTGTGTAGACTTTTTTTTTTTTTTTTTTAATACCTGCTGTGTATGCTATATGTGGCCACACAGTGGTTAAGATGTGAACTGCATTGAGGGTCAGAGTCATTCAACAATAGAGGCAGGATGCCATTATCTGTGGGCCCTTGCCAAGAATCTGTTTATCAGTTGCAGGCTTTATCTTCCATGACAGTATGGGATGATGTTTTGTTAACTATTCATGCCTTTGACTTGCACCAGTTTAGACTTTACACCATGTCAGTGTATCACACTGTTACAGAATAACTAGTACTGTGCAGGCTACACAGACCCTGAATACTACTTGGAGTTACAATACAAGACTTGTGATCTATTAATATAATACACACTTGAAAGCTAATGTGGGATCTAGAATTTTGTTAAATTACATTTGTTATTACCATTAAAAAAAAATCATCAGGAGAACCTGTCATCATTATAGTGCCACTTTAGCCAAGAGTCATCATTGTTTTAGGCACCATATTCTCTCCACTCCACCAGCCTTGATTGATAGATCTTTCCCTGTTTAGATATAGCGTGATCTATCAAGGCTGGTGAAGCAGGCAGAAGTCACTGGGGGAGTATGCACATAAGTTTCCCTATATTATGTTGTCCGCCATGTTGTGTTTTTCTAGTGCTTTTTCAAATGTATGAAAACCTTCTAGCTATTGTTTTAGGCTCCTGGAGACAGACACAATCCCAGTATATTATCTGTGGATTTTAGGGTTTTAATTTCAAGTTACAGATCATCTCTTAGGAGAAGATTTAAAGGTTACAATTAAAGTAAAATATATAGGCTGAAATGTATCAACCAATTCACTTAGCTTGTTAAGATATAAAAGCTGAGCTGTGATTGGTTGTTATGGAAAGACCAGGTTTTTCTGGGGAACTAGTGTTCCCGGGCTCATGCCACATAATCAGCCCATGTGAAAGGACTTTAGACTTTAATTTGTCTTTATTTTCTCTGTTGTACACATTCTTTTATGCTTTGTATCTATGTTCTTCACATCTAGTGGCACTCACATATACAAATAGATGACCTTATGGCAGTTTTATGGAGTTAGAAAGTTTCCCCACACTGCCACCACAATATTTCACTGTTCATGTGACAGATATTTAAATGTAGAGTACTGTATTTGATTTTGACAGAGCATACTCACCCATCTTTAGAATACTGTCCTAAATGTTTTAGGGTAAATTCATGTTACACTTGTATTATAACATGTGATTTTTGCAAAATGACCTGGTTTTGACTTTTAAAAAAATGTAACTCCTACTTCGGTTGAGGTTAGCTGAGTGGTTGAATGCATGTGGGAGTTAATAGTTGCATCATTTTGCTGGCAAAAAGCATGTGGGTGGCCATCTTGTTTTCTGTTTTTCATATGGCATAACAGTGGTTACTGCTCTATGCTCACATGTATCCTTTTATAAACATTTTTATTCTTATTTTGTAGTTCACCTTACTGAGTCAAGTTTGACCTGTAGATCTTCCATCTCTTTATGGTGCTGTAAAACTTTCTAGTGAAAGATTAAATAGACCTATTAAATATTTTTTTTAAGCTTTAGATTCAACTGTTTCCGTCCTCCATCCACTCCATCTTCCCAAGCCTTCGGTTTGTTGCACTAGCCCTGAATCTAAATAATCTTGGTATAGCATAGCAGCTTGTTGGGGCATTTACGAACACCTAGCATATAATTTCCCTCAGGTCTCCCCTAATGTCTGTCTGTCTATATATGTATCTAGTCATTATAGCCACTGTCTGCATCCCTTAATTTTACCTGCCTAGATGGAAAGGGCTAAAAAGGAACCTGTTACATTGAAAATACAGTCAAATTTGTGGGCATCATGGTATGAAGCAGGAGACGAGCAGTTTAATATATAGTTTTGTGGGAAAAGTGTTGGGATAACTTGTGAATGTCTTCCTATTCCCTGCTAAGTAGTCAAGTGGGCGGTCCTACTCAGTGATTGACTGGGTATAAGTGTGCATATAGAGGAAGCTGTTAATCAAAAAGTAGGACTGCCCATGTAAATACATAGCTCATAGACCGCCCACATGACTACTCATTTCAGTATGTGCAGAGGTTTATATAAATAGTTGACAAGTTATCCTGGAAACTTTCCCACAAAGTTATATATCTATCTTTTTCTATAACATGTCTTCAGATAAGATGTGCTTTTTCAACATGACTGGTTCACTTATTTTTCTGATATCTGTAATAATGGCCATAATTGCATATCAAACAATATAGTGCAAAAAAAGCAACCTTTTAAAATAGATAACATAAAAATAAAGTATTTTCTTTTATTTACTTTTCATATGTGAACTGGCTTGTTTGATGTGATGTGATTATGCTCTTATGTTGACAGGTCATTTTAAATAATTTTACATTTCAGATTTTTTCCTCTTCCATTGTTAGAGTATAGTTGAACTATAGTACAACTTAAAAGTTTACCCAGCTAAGTTCAGATTTCACAAAGTGAATTTTTGTAGCAAGTCTGCACTTTTTTTTTTCTTTGTCGTTAGCGGAACAAATTAAAGTCTTTCTGGTTGGGTGCATGCAGCTAAACAGCCAAGTGTGGGAGATTATCAGTCCGTTAGGTTGATTGGTTTATTGGCAGTGGCTCAGTTTTGTATCACATTTTCCCATGTCACTGGGTGTACACGGAAACCCCAGAAGTTGTAGCAAATTTATAGCGTGGTGTGACAGCAAGTTGCAGTGAAGCCATCAAAGCGAACCTGTTATTAATTGGCAATTCATTGACTCAGTTTAGCGTTTTAAGTTTCTACTCACTTTGAAAACTGTGTGAGGTCTGCAAAATCTGTCATCGAAACTGTAATTTCTGAACAAATGCGTAATTAAAAGAAATAAAACTCATTAAATCTAAAACCTAAAATACTTGCAGGAAAAAAGTAAAAGATACAGTAATTTAAGAATTTAATGTAGTAAACTGAGTTTTATATTACCGTAGCAAAAATTTGAAATGCTACGTGCAATGTATACATTATAGTGTGTTTTACTGTAAAACATATATATTTGTGCCCAAAATAATACAAATGCTCAAATATACAATGATAAACAAGTATCACCAAATTGTTTTTTCAGTGATCACATAATCATATGATTAACAGCCGTAAAAAGGGTTTTCTTAACTTACAAAGTTATCCTTTCTGATAATGATCTAATCTTGAGGGTCCTGTCTCTGGCAGCTTCCATAAAGCATAGAGAATGAATGGAGCTGCAGCACACATTCTGTCAGGAGACATAGGACCCCATTCTTGTGATCTCATGGTGCCCTATCAGTCAGATCCCCTGAAATTAAATAGTTATCCCCTATCCTTAGCTCCAATGCTGGCTGTTTAAAAAGTTGCAGCAGTCAGTTCTGAAAACATCATCTAGACAGTTACAACATGCATCATTGGTTGTTCAAGGATCTGATAGTCTTCCATGCTGTATAATTTCAGTGAGCCAATTGGTTGTCATGATAGCCTTCTCTTGGCCTCTGTGGCCACAGTGATCTATTATTAGTCTGCCATAGGCAGGCTGTAGAGATGAGCGAACTTACAGTAAATTCGATTCGTCACGAACTCCTCGGCTCGGCAGTTGATGACTTATCCTGCATAAATTAGTTTAGCTTTCAGGTGCTCCGGTGGGCTGGAAAAGGAGGATACAGTCCTAGGAGACTCTTTCCTAGGACTGTATCCACCTTTTCCAGCCCACCGGAGCACCTGAAAGCTGAACTCATTTATGCAGGATAAGTAATCAACTGCCGAGCCGAGAAGTTTGTGACGAATCGAATTTACTGTAAGTTCGCTCATCTCTAGCAGGCTGCACTAGTATGTCACCTATTGAATAGATCCGTGCAATACATATGTAATACATTGACCAGTATAAGCAATGAAATTATTGCTTATACAAGTCTCCAGGACTAACATTGATCTGTATAAAAAATGTGATAGTTGATTATTCAAGCCCCCTAGGACTAAAATGTGTGTTTTTAAAAGGTTTTAAAAAAATACTTCTATGACAAAAAAATTAATCACCCCTCTTTTCCTATTTTTCAAATAAAAAAGGAAAAACAAATCAATATTGCTGCATGTGGAATTGTCTTAACTAGTAAATAGAAGGTTGTTGATCCTGCACGTTGTAAAATACCAAATGCTATAATTACTGATTTTTTTTTGTTTACATCAGTTCCCAGAAAATCAGAATAAAAAAAGCCAAAATAGAAGTTCCATCTAAGGCTAGATGGAACCAATAAAAAATACAGACAGCACTAAAATTAAGCCCTCAAACAGCTCTGTAGATGGAAAAATTAAAAATGTGTTAGGGATCAAAAATAGGGCAATTTAAAGGATCTTTTTTTTTTTTTTTAAACTAGTTTTTCATCTGGGCTAAGAAGAATCAAAAATTGGCGACAGCGTTTAATGAATGTGTGTTGTATGGCAAATATGAATTAAAAATGTCATCGATTGAATATGCTGCTTAAAACTACTTGAACATTTAAAAAAAAAAGTGTAAATTAAATTTTAATATTTTGCAAATCATTTTCAAAGGAAAACACTTTATTTTGGTAACATAGTAAAATTAATTAAAACAAGGGGTTACTTACAGAAATCGGTCCAGCAGATTAAAAGTTATGCCTCCCTGTAGCTGCATTGCTACAGCACTTCTTTGTGCAATGGAAGTGGGGAGCCGGCTTGCCAAGATTCCCTGCCTCCTCTATATGCCGTGATATGCCTGCCCTGATTTGAATATGACATTTTTGTCACTCTCACATATCTAGGAGGGGGGCAGGAAAACTGAATATATTTGTCATGGGCAGTCATATGACGTATTGTTATCCATTCCTCTAGAGATGTTGGTTGGCAACTATATCAGTTATTAATGTAGCATATGGAAAATACGTATAACGAGAAAAAAAAATTTCAGAACAAATTTTTGTGCAAATATGCACAGGCAACATGTCGGTACAGATTTCTGTTCGTGACCTATTGTTTGGCTTTCTTGGCTTCCATGCCATAAGTCCTCCTCTCCCCCTCTACAGAATGCACCTGTAGGCTAAAGAGTGGAGATGTGAAGCCCACAGTATAATACGGCATTTCCTCTGTTCAGGTGACAGGGTTTCCTAGACATTGCGGACCCAGACCAGCCGTAATTAAACTCCCCCCTATCACTTATGCAAACTACACACTCTCTCTACTATTTGCATAGTGATGTTTGCAGCAGAGTGACGCTCCTGCCTGCTAATGGGAACCCGTGTGCGGGGCAATGAGTAAGTACCAGAACGGTCGAACACACCTGGGTCATTCAGGGTGTCACCCGATGTGGTCCGCACCGCACTTAACAATGCATCTGGCCTGCTTGACTCTTCAGGTTAGCAGTAACACCTGAATGACCCTTTAGAGGTAATTTGCATGTAGCAAATGCTGTGTCAAACTTTTGTTTATATAGCGCAGCAACAAAATAGGTAGAGAAAAAATTTCATGAACCTAATTTCTTACAGTCTGAGACGTTGGTAATATTGTAGGGGCGTAAAATGTTCTGACAGGTTCCCTTCAAATGACATTTGCGTCTATAAACCAACATTGGCATTTTCACCTAAATCTCTAACACTTCCTAGAGTTCTATTAAAGGTTTTTTGTAATTAGTTAATTATCATATCACATTTCTACTCCGGGGATGTCAGTCTTCTTTTTTTCTAGAGCGGAAAATTTAAAGAAATCCATTCCGGGTAAGTAAATAGACAGCAGTGAAACATGAAAATAAACAGTTTTGTGGTTTGTTTAACTAAATCAGTTGAATGTCACACTACCAAACTGAAAGCATTTCCATATGAGACAGGTAAAATTAAGCTGTTAGCAATGTTGGTGGGCAGAAAGCAATGGGAATGGAATTCGGCTCTTGATCGCTTTATTAGGTCATTTGTAATTTTTTACAGCAGATTGAATCTGAAAGTGTCAGGGGGACCTCAGATCTTGCACTAAACAAAAATGCTTCCAGTACATTTTATTATGGAGAGGAGATGAAGCTGATAGCCTTTGTTCTGATACTTATATAAATTTCAGGGAGGTACCATTGTCTACTGGAACAGTGTGACCTAACAGTAAGAACAAACAGTAAAGTCCTAAAAAAAAATTGTCAGAATCCACAATTTATTCAGGTCCTAATAAAGCCTAAGTTAAAAATGAGTGTAACTAGATGGTATTTTATTAATAGCTGTGTAATTCTTTATACTACTAAACCAAGATCAAGGTTTTGCCCTTTTTTTATTTTTGTTAAGAGAACGTATTAGAATTTAACCAATGAAAATAAAGGCTCCAATGAGTTGTTTTTTTAAATAACAGGCAAAGAAACTTGTGATTTGTTTTCATTTTAGCTTTCAAATATGATAAACTTTATCTTATCATTTTTCACTATATGGTCCAATAGGATGGGGATAAAATAAAGTAGAAGTTAGAATTCCATTAAATATAGCTGTAGTTGTCATGGTTTCTGATGGGCACTTCAAATTTACATTATCCCTCATTTAGAAGGTTTATAAATGGCATTGGCTTGGACATATTGCAGTCTCTTAGGTCTGCACATGCTTCCAATCTCCAAGTTCACGGCACATTGTGTTCTGCGTGGGGTTCCATTTTATAGACTGATGTGTCTGTGACTTGCAACATTTCTCGTTTATGATCAGGGTTTTGTGACCATCACATGTGCTTTCAATCCACATGCTGATCAAATGCACAGGTGAGATAGCCACATACCCAGGCAACACATAGCTCATCAGAAGTTGTCTGTGCACACAGTGCACCATCATTATTTCTATAAAATACTGAGGATTATATAGACTGAGATAATGCATTGTCCAGATGCTTCTCTGTTCGTCTTGACAATAGTGCTTGTCCAGCATTATAAAGGGAATTGCGGGCTAAATAGAAAATCCTGCTCTGATTAATAACTTTATATATGCAAAGGCCTTTAAAGGGTTACTCTGGCCCTAAGACATCTTATCCCCTATCCAAAGGATAGAGGATAAGATGTCTAATCGCGGGAGTCCTGCCGCTGGAGACCCCCGCAATCTCTCATTCAGCACCCACCTGTGTGAGCTGCATGGAGATTGGAAGCATGTGCAGACCTAAGAGACTGCAATATGTCCAAGCCAATGCCATTTATAAACATTCTAAATAAGGGATAATGTAAAGTTGAAGTGCCCATCAGAAACCATGAGAACTACAGCTATATTCACTGGAATCCTTTGGATAAGGGGATAAGATGTCCTAGGGCCGGAAATTCTAATGTTGTGGAATTGCTTAAATGAGTACTCCAGTGAAATAAAACTTATCCCATATCCAAAGGTGAGAAGTGTTAGATCGCGATCTCCTGCATGGCTCCCTGGCAGTCTCCAGGAAGGGGACGACCCACGCAGGAAGCCGTGGCCAACCTGCCCCCTCCATGTAGCTTTATCCGCTTTGTGTGGGAGTTTGCATGCCCTCTTCCTGGGGACTACCGGGGTGCCATGTAGGAGATTGCGGGGGGTCCCAATGTTTCTTTTGACTTTTATGAAGTAGCATTTACTGATCTGCCTCATGTTCTGCTAAAAGAAAAAATATAAAAGAGCAACAAAAAATAATACACTAATTGTAATATTGTGTTCTGTCTAGTTGTCAAATACCTTCATTACAGAGTTGTGTTTTTGGGGTTGAAGGAAAATATAGACAAATATATATTAATTTGACATAAGGATTTGGTGTAAGAGTTTAAAAAGTTTAGTATGTATTTTTTGGTGACTACTATTGTAGTTGGTCTTGAAAAATAGGAGATTCTAGAGAACAACATAGGCTTGACTATTGCTAACCCAAGGTTTGCAGGTCGAATTTGAAAACACATGTGGATGGCTGATATACTATTACAAGGCAGAGTGTATATAAAATTGGCATCTTGTTATGGCAGGTGGTAGTGGATCCTCTGGACCTATGTGGAAGATGACGTGAGCCATATCAGGGAGTGGAGTCTAAGGGGCCGTGGGTTTTCACCATAGCCCGCTGCAAAGCGGGATGGTCTTGCTGCGGCAGGCAGCACCCAGGTGGCTACCCCTGGCGCGACTCGACCACAAAGGCTGCTAGCTGTATCTAGACTCAGGAGCGGTGACACGTAGAGAGGCTGGCAGGAAGGCAGGACAGGTGGTACAGAAGCGTAGTCAGGACATAGCCAGTAGGTTGGTGGCACAGGAGCGTAGTCAGGTCACAAGCGGAGAAGTCAGGAACACAGAGGCAAACAATGACGGCTTTCTCTGAGGCACTAGGCGCAAAGATCCGGCAAGAGGGTGTGGGAGGGGATCACACTTATAAGGGACAGGTGAAAGCAACAATCAAGGGTGCACTGGCCCTAAAAATATTAAAGCAGCGGCGTGCACGCCCAGGAGGCAGGGAAACGTGCACCGGTGATGCGAGACTACAGGAGGAACAGCAGATAGGGAAGGTGAGTGACGCCCCAAGACTCGCATGTGGGCGTGTCCCACGATGCGAATCCCGAGCCCGCCAGCAGAAGTGGACGGAGCAGGGGAGCGCTCACGGCCAGCGTGTCTGGCCGAAGAGCTAGGTGTATCACATCTTTTATGAGAGATACTGTAAAACTGCTGACTTTTTTAAAGAATTTGATGGAACAGAACAGCTTGTCGGTTCTGTTATTCCTTCCTGAATTGTAAACTGACAACTTAAGGCATTAAGGCATATCATTACAAAATGCTCAATAAAGGGTAAGTTTTGAGCAAATAAAATCAGCAACTTGCAAGAGTATTATGCTAGTAGTTAACCTGTCCACATCCTCACATGCCAGTGTATAAAACAGCACCCTTTGTTTTCCTTGCTGCTTTGGCCATTTACAACCTGTAAGATGTTAGATTTCAGCAATAGACGCTTGTGCTACTGGGTGAACAAGATTAGCTGTGATAACGTAATTCTAGTTAAAATGAATGGCACAGCAAGCTACCATATAAATAGATTGGCAGAAGATCATGTTACCATCGGTTACGTTGCTTTCTGAAGAGGTAAAGGGTAGCTTTAAAGGTTTTATAGGCTGTGTATTTAGACATGCTTCGCTTATAGCTAAATCAATATTGGATTGTTTGGGGAGGTAATTATTACTGGACTGTTCTGTATATAAACACTTGGTTCCAGAGTATTTGCTAATAAAGTGTTGTATCCAAACACCCCTGTGTCGTATAAGGCTGTATTTCCATTAATTAAGAGAAATATATGTATAGCCAAGGAAAGAACACATGCTTACTCAGAGAGATCATACTTAAAGGAGACCTACCTGAAGAAGTATATGAAAAGATCCCTAGGCTCTGGCTACACAGACTTTTCAATGTTAAGTGAGTTGTGTGGTCTCATCAGAATAACCCCTGTCCATATGGATGTCATAGGTTCTGTATAACATAGAGGTCCATTATGTACAGGCCCTATTAGATGGGGTGACTGTCAATTGCGATGGCTCCCCAGATGATCATGCCAGTAGTTGGAGCAATGTGTCCCTCCACAGCAAAGGCAGGATTGAAGTGCTTACCATGAGGCCTCCATACTTTAAACCAACTGTCATAGGATCCCTAACAGAGCCTGGATTCGTCGCTAAAGACTATAAACTTTCAGTCCGTACCAGTACAGGTTTCTGGTTCATGACACCAATGCAAACAAAGATAACGGTGACTGGCTGTCGATGGCAGGACACGGAATTGGTGCCATGACGCCAAATTTCCCTGTTCTGTGTCCCTGAAAATGGTCGGGACAGAAGCCAGGGTGCCATCTGTGTCTAGAGGGAAAACAAGGAATCTGTGGGAGCTGCTTGTGCTTGTTCGTGAAACAAACAATCCTCTCTACTTGTGATCTGTCTGGGCCATATGGAGCCTGTTTGCCTTGTGTGTGTCATGTAACTACTGTCATGTGTGTGTGTCATGTAACTACTGCTCCCAACACCTACTAAGTCGACCTAAATTGCATTAAAATTGTCTAAATCACCATCCTACTTCTCTTAGTCCAATGATGATCTATTGTTGAGCCATATATAGCATTTTAGCAACTGTTATCATTTACATATACATGCTTTAACAGATAGACCAGCAGTCATGTGTATGTTGTGGGCGGGGAGGAGTAGCTGTCAAGCAAATGTAAGTTAAGCCAATAGCTAAAGTGTGTGGCCACATTTCATTTACTGTGTTTTACGGTATTCTAGTTTAAGGGATTTTTCTAATCAACCATTAAACTTATAGACCTGTGATGGTATATGCCAATTCCTACACCATATGACATTTTCTTCTGTATCTGGAAGTAAAAAGCACTAATAATCCTAAAACAGCTGTATACAAGTAGAAATAAACTGTGCTTACAGGCTGTATCTGAGCTATAATTAGATCTATATGTACTGTATTCTATTTTTAAAGAGAACCTGTCATCACAAAAACATTTTATATGTTGTTAATTAATGTTTTAGAAACAACTTTCTAATACCATGTCATAATTTTTTTTAAATATATTTATTTCAGTAAAAACTGACCCCTAGGGGGTCTCCCTACATGTCCCGGCCGCAAGTCTCTCAGAGTTCAGACTCCTGCATGAGTCCTAACTCTCATAGTGCAGCCTGGACACTGACAAGCACAGCGCAGCCCCATGCCTGTCAATCAGACAGACGGGAGCGAGCACTGTGCACGCTGCATGGCACACCTTAGATACATTAAACACTGCCTGCAGTGAGCAAGCTTTGAAAGAGGATTATGAAGGAAAAAAGTGGGCGAAAGTGGAAAAGAATAACTGTGGGGGGCAGTTATTGAAGAGGTGCAACATACCAGCAGCATAATATAAAGCAATTGGGGATGGTGGCAAGTGCTCTTTAAGTGAGGATTAGCCACCTTATTTTCAGATAGATGGCGGATGTGTGACATGTGAACGCCTTCTGGTTTATGAAAACAGGGAAAAAGAGGAAAAAAGAGGGGAATTGCGCCCCTAGTGAAGTACATTCATGTGGAGGTTATGAGTGGTTGTTTGAGTGTTACTCACCAAGTAGGGTTGCGCAGAGAGCACAACACCTCAGTATGCTTTACACAATATCCAGACCTGCAGCCAGAGCACAACACCTCAGTATGCTTTACAAAATATCCAGAACTGCAGCCACGGTCCTCTGGAATCAGGCTTGTTCTCCCATTGGTAAGTAGCATGTAGGAAAGAAAAAACAACAGTCTCTGGCGCTGGTCTGCTGAAGATGATAGGATGTCCTAGTCCCAGGGCTCAAGTCCTGCAGGAACTCATGGGAACGGAGTTCCTGCACTTTTTCCACAGCAGGGACGCAGTTCCCATTAGCAGGAGTCCTGCAGGACCAGCCCTTAAAGGGGTACTCCGCCCACATCTTATCCCGGGGGTCCCGCCGCTGGGGACCCCAGCGATCTTGGCTGTGGCACCCCAGACATCCGGTGCATGGAGTGAACTTCGCTCCATGCCGAATGACTGGCGAAGAGGGGCAAAAGCTATGGGAGTGACGGCCGTCATGACCCCTCCTATAGACTAGCATTGAGGGGTTGTGGCCGTGACATCCCGAGCCTCCGGCTCTAATCGAATGCCGGGTGCAACAGGGAGAACAAGGGCATCCCAAGCGGCGGGACCACCCCAATCAGACATCTTATCCCCTATCCTTTGCATAGGGGATAAGATGTCTAGGGGCGGAGTACCCTTTTAAGTGGAAATCTTGGATGAGTTCCCACACTTTTTTCCCCCAGGACTTGACCCCTGCCTAGTCCTATCATCTTCAGCAGACCAGCGCCAGAGACGGTCATTTTTTCTTTCTTACATGCTTCTGGTTTATGAAGGCCTTGTTTTAGTTTTCTGACAGAGGAAATGTTTGTTTTTAGCACTAGTTACATCTGAAATCTACATGTCACTGGCCTTATTGCTGTGAAATGAGGGTGGCTTATATAAACAGTAGTAAACCGGGATTACAAGGGTCTGCTGTGACCTGAGGTCTGTGGTCTTATGACCTGTATTTAGGCCTGCAAAGTGTCCTCAATAAACCTGGCTTGTGATGGCTCTTATCAGCAAGGCTTTTTGTCAAGTAAGAATTCCAGTTTCAGTGAAGTAATCCTAGAAACTTAGTAATCATTATTTCCTTGGACAAATTGAATCCTGAGAAAACATTAGGTCAGGTTGACCCTTTTTACAATGCTGTAAACTGCCATAAAATAGTCAGAACCTGACAATGTTCCTTGGGTGGATGCTTTACATATTGGGGACATCTTTTTTATAGGTCTCTAAAAGGTATCACAGAAATATTCTTATAAGGATGAAAAGTTTTTAAATTTTTTTTTAACAATATATAATGTGGATTATCCAATTGCCTCCATGACTGACCATTACATAAAATGTATGACTACCTATGCAGTTTCCTATCTGACATAAGTAGTGCTCATATTGATGTTGTATAGCTACTTAGTCTTACCCTACTGTAACATGACAATAAGAAATCAAATGAAATCACTAATGAAATCTGAAGTGATGACATATCTCTAGGATATATGGTGTCTGACCTCTGGAATCTCATTGATCATTAGAGTATACAGGACATGGTAGGAGATTTATCAAAACCTGTACATAGGAAAAGTTGACCATTTGCCCATAGCAACCAATCAGATCACTTCTTTCATTTTTGAAAAGTCCTCTGAAAAATGAAAGTAGCAATCTGGTTGCTATGAGCAACTGGTCAACTTTTCTGCAAAGGTTTTGATACATCCCCCCTATAGTGGTTGGTGTAGTGATTTCTACTACTGCACAGCGGTTCTTTCAGGCATCTGGCTGTGTAGGAAAGTACAGCCAGACTTATTCCTTTGAATTGGGCAGCGCTGCAATTCCCTGTAAAGCTGGGTGGTCAGGGGCTGCTATAATTAGGAATTGGACCTAGTACTGCATCCCCTTTATTCTTACAATAGTTTAAAGAATAATGTGAAGATAATCCTATCAGTAAGCCATCACATGTGAAATTGGATTGCCTTTTTTAGCAGAACTGATATTCTACACTGCTCCAAAAAATTAAGTGAACACTTAAAAAAACACAATGTAACTCCAAGTCAATGACACTTCTGTGAAATCACACTGTCCACTCAGGAAGCAACACTGATTGACAATCAATTTCACATGCTGTTGGGCAAATGGAACAGACAACAGGTGGAAATTATAGGCAATTGGCAAAACACCCCCAATAAAAGAGTGGTTCTGCAGGTGGTGACTACAGACCACTTCTCAGTACCTATGCTTCCTGGTTGATGTTTTGGTCACTTTTTAATGCTGGCGGTGCTTTCACTCTAGTGGTAGCATGAGACGGAGTCTACAACCACACAAGTGACTCATGTAGTGCAGCTCATCCAGGATGGCACATCAATGCGAGTTGTGGCAAGAAGGTTTGCCATGTCTGTCAGCGTAATGTCCAGAGCATGGAGGCGCTACCAGGAGACAGGCCAGTACATCAGGAGACGTGGAGGAGGCCGTAGGAGGGCAACAACCCTACAGCAGGGCCGCTACCTCCGCCTTTGTGCAAGGAGGAGCACTGCCAAAGCCTTACAAAATGACCTCCAGCAGGCCACAAATGTGCATGTGTCCACTCAAACGGTCAAAAACAGACTCCATGAGGGTGGTATGAGGGCCCGACGTCCACAGGTGGGGGTTGTGCTTACTGCCCAACACCATGCAGGACGTTTGGCATTTGCCAGAGAACACCAAGATTGGCAAATTCGCCACTGGTGCCCTGTGCTCTTCACAGATGAAAGCAGGTTCACACTGAGCACATGTGACAGACGTGACAGAGTCTGGAGACGCCGTGGAGAATGTTCTGCTGCCTGCAACATCCTCCAGCTTGACCGGTTTGGCGGTGGGTCAGTAATGGTGTGGAGTGGCATTTCTTTGGGGGGGCCGCACAGCCCTCCATGTGCTTGCCAGAGGTAGCCTGACTGCCATTAGGTACCGAGATGAGATCCTCAGACCCTTTGTCAGACCATATGCTGGTGCAGTTGGCCCTGGGTTCCTCCTAATGCAAGACCATGCTAGACCTCATGTGGCTGGAGTGTGTCAGCAGTTCCTGCAAGAGGAAGACATTGATGCCCATTCCCCAGACCTGAATCCAATTGAGAACATCTGGGACATCATGTCTCACTCCATCCACCAACTCCACATTGCAACACAGACTGTCCAGGAGTTGGCGGCTGCTTTAGTCCTGGTCTGGAAATACATCCCTCAGGAGACCATCCGCCACCTCATCAGGAGCATGCCCAGGCGTTGTAGGGAGGTCATACGGGCACGTGGAGGCCACACACACTACTGAGCCTCATTGTGACATGTTTTAAGGACATTACATAAAGTTGTATCAGCCTGTAGTGTGGTTTTCCACTTTGATTTTGAGTGTGACTCCATATCCAGACCTCCATGGGTTGATAAATTTGAATTCCATTGATAATTTTTGTGATTATGTTGTCAGCACATTCAACTATGTAAAGACTAAAGTATTTCATACGATTAGTTCATTCATTCAGATCTAGGATGTGTTATCTTAGTGTTCCCTTTATTTTTTTGAGCAGTGTACTATGGAATTCAGTAAGCTAAATTTACTCACTGAATTCTTCTTGAATCCATGCACTCTGGAGCAGAAAGTGTAAATGGTGCTTCATTTTGTGGTAATATGCTAAAAAATAAACACAAAGTTCAAACTGACTTCAGAAGGTACCAGAGGCTGCGGCTACAATCTTCTGCTGGAATCCAAATTTTTTTTTTCCTGTTTCACAACAGAACTTCAGACATGTGAACCGAGCAACAGAATCCAATTGAAACCAATGGATGGCTGCTGCAAGTGAAATTTCCTTGTGGAAATTCCTCACTGAATTTTCGTAGTTCTGTGGGTCCTACACATGATACTAAGCCATTATATTGCTATATGGCTTTGTGTGCTGCTATATGGTACTCTACATGGCCATATTTTATAGGGCTACTCTCCCCTTGAACCATTGTTGCTATAAGAGGGCAGTTCTGTAAGGCTATGTTCACACGTCCTGTTATGTCCACATGGTAAATCTCTGTGTGGATATTCCATAGACGATTATGCATTCCTTGCAGTGTCCGCAGAAAAAAATTAACACTTTCATTCTTTCTGCAGACAGAGGAAACGGAATTTCCGGAATTTCTGGCACGAAAATTCCGAACGTGTGCACAGCACAGCAGAATCCTATTGAAATCAACTGGTCTCTGCTGCTCCAGAATCTCCAGCGATATTTCAATGTGGAATGCCGCACGGAGATTCCAGACATGTGAACATGGCCTCATACATTTTACAGAACATGCACCTGACTTAGGGTACGTTCACACAGGCGGATTACCTGCGGAATTTCCACAGCGTATTTGCTGCGTAAAATCTGCAGCGGATTTTGCTACCATTGACTTCAGTGGGTCAGCAGAGAATCCGCAATAGAGGCAGTTTTGCAGATTTTCCTTCGGACCCATTGAAGTCAATGGTAGCAAAATCCACTGCTGATTTTCCGCAGCAAATATGCTGTGGAAATTCTGCAGGTAATCTGCCCATGTGAACGTACCTAGAAAATCTTTTTTTGTATTTTTAATGGCTCTTTATGAAATTTGAGGTACACAGTGGTACAGTAGGGCCTATAGAAGTGTATATATTATGGCTGCATAAAACTGGTGACTTTTTTTGAAGTGACCATGTACATAAGCTCTTAGGAGGACGCCACTAGTCTATAGCTATCCAGTTCTAAGGATGCTTTCTCTATGCATTGTTTATAAATAGTTTTTGATAAAAAGAAAGTTTAGGAATATTATTCTTCAGCACTGTGGTTACAGTCTAGCTGGACTTGACATAAAGATCCCTGGGGTCACACTAGACTTCATCTAGCAGTATATGGAAGACACTTGAATGTGACATCAATCTTTAGCACGGTCTTGGGTGACATATTGGGTGATTGTCTCCCCTAACACGAGGACTGTTTATAAATAGTGTGCTGCTATCGTACTTTACACAACTTTTATTAGGTCAGTGAGATTTAAATTGAGATTGTGAAATGTTGTCATTGTCGTACATCTGAAAAGAACCCAGATTAACGTCTGAACAAGCCGCAGCATGTCATAAAACAGCAGTGCCCTCAATATTAGCTTGGAGTAATAATAGATCAAGCATGGGGCTGCTGCAAATGTCATATGTCTTTACTTGAGTGAATACCTCCATAGAGAGGTAGCAGTCTGATCCAAACATAATTGTTTCTTCAAGCAGTTTGCTCAAGCAGAGGTGCTGCCAGACCAATAGCATGCATAGACGCCAGCAAGACTCCAGATTTTCTTTGTGTCATTGAAAATTTGTGAAATTTGCTGCTTTAAATACTACTCATGTAGAAACCTGTGTCGTGGATCTATCAGCACTCCTAATGTCTATTTTGGTAAATACTTGTGCTACCCATAAAATAACAATTTCTGGAGCATCTTTTCTCTAAACTGTGCATTGTGCTAATGCCTTTTTATTTCTCCTGGGAATGTATGAATAAATTACAGTGACAGCTAGGTGTCACTGTTTCTTGTCGAGGAGGCCTATCTCTACACAGTGTGACAGTGTCCATTCTGTGCTCATGGTATTGGAGTGTGTAGGGAAACAACATGTTAAGTAAAAATTGCAACACCCAGATGTTAATCTATTTTTATATTTCCAGGAGGAGTAGCAGAGGAATGACAAAGATCTAAGAAAAAAATGCACAAGCATTTTTACATGTGTAAGCCAAGTGTTTGAGGTCTCATCTACACTACTGAAATTCAGCTGGGATTCTTCTGCTGCTCTGCGCAAACTGCAGAATTTCTGCAGTAGAATTCCGCTGGTGGAACGCCCAAAGAGTGCAGATGTTAATTATTTTGGTGTGACTGGACTGCAGTGCCATCTAAGGAGACAGCACATGTCTGCACGGACCTACTGCTGATGATTTTGGGAGTGTTTGCTAAATTTCAGCAGTGTGGATGCAGCCTAAAGGGGAAAGCCCATTTGAAGTAGTAATTTAGTTTACATTGAAATCTGCAGCATAAAATATACCCAGGATACAGTATGTGTGAATGCATTCTTATTATACATTCACACATACAAGATCTGCTGCATATTTTTGCTCCATATTTTCTGAAGCTGATTTTGTTACCCATTGAAGTTAATGGGTAGCAAAATGAGCTGCATAAAATTTGCCGCAGTTCCTGTACATGTGAACTTACCCTTATGGTAGGGTCACACATACTGCATCCGCAGCGTATTTCATGATGCGTTACTGACCATACCTTGAGCAAGCCTCCTGCTTTGCCCGCATGTCCAGCGTTGTCTGCTTGTAGCAGCAATCTGCCACCATGAGAAGACCGAGGGAGCAGCAGGTCGCTCCTGTGCGCAGTGAACTTTAAGACATTGTGGTTGGTCCCTGAGCTAGCCCGAGAGTGGTCACAATGTCTGTGGGCACACTGCACGCGACCTAGCAGCTCCCTCTGTGAACGCTGCTATCAGCAGATTGCTGCTATGAGCAGACAGCCCCTGACACACAGGCAAAGCAGGAAGCTCATTCTATGGACAGTCAGTAATAGGTAGTTTTATTCTATGGACAGTCAGTAATAGGTAGTTTTGTGGTATTGCGATGAATCCTACCTATTTTTTCCTGCACAGTAGTGCCCTGCCATCTGTCTGTGTAGGGAACTGCAACTAGCCCCAATTACTGGAATATGATGCGTGCATTATACTAAGTAGTTGTTAATCTGGGCAGGTCAACTGCTCCTGGCAAAAAACAAAGGGAGATTTATGAATTGGTGTTGTGTAGGTTTTGCAGTGTGTTTTGTGCAAAAATGGTGCATTTTTTTTTTTTTTTTTTTACAAGCGTTTTCTGATGTAAGCATACTTTAAATGGGCAATTTCAGATTCAAAAGCGTCTTATATGTTGTACATCTTGGCAAAACATTAATCTTTTTATTATTCCTTTTTATAGAAATCATGGCTTATAAAATCATGGCTTTGTCCAAACTGAAGCACAGGCATGGACAAAGTCCAGTAAGTGAGGGTGGGCTAGCACTGATAGGACAGGAGAGAGCCCAGAGGAGTCCTATCAGACAGGATAGAGTACAGAGGAGTGCTATCATGCAGGATAGAGTACAGAAGAGTGCTATCAGTCAGGAGAGAGCACAGAGGAGTGCTATCAGGCAGGAGAGAGCACAGAGGAGTGCTATCAGGCAGGAGAGAGCACAGAGGAGTCCTGTCAGACAGTAGAGAGCACAGAGGAGTGCTATCAGATAGGAGAGAGCACAGAGGAGTGCTATCAGATAGGAGAGAGCACAGAGGAGTGCTATCAGATAGGAGAGAGCACAGAGGAGTCCTATCAGACAGGAGAGAGCACAGAGGAGTGCTAGCCCACCCTCCCTTACCGGACTTTGCCCATGCCTGGTGCTTTAGTTTGGACAAAACCATGATTTCATAAGCCATGATTTCTGTAAAGGAATAACATTTTCTTATGAAGTATTCTAGAAAGGTAAATTTTTTGCCAAGATGTACAACATATAAAAAGTTTTTGTAAATGATAGCGCCCATTTAAGCCTATTCAAGGGAAATTGGCCTCTTTCTCTGCAGGTTTTTCTAATATAATTTCCTTGAAAATGTGCAGCATTTACAGTAGCAGCAAAGTGGTTGAAAGTTTGACTCTTTATGAAATTGCGACTTTCAGATCTACAGCATGCCATTCATATTGTGCAAGCGCTGCAGGTGTCTTGTGGGTTTTCTCTATTGACTTCAGTCAGGAAGTAAAAATCCACAACAAATCCACAGTGTCTATTTATTTTTGCATAGATTTACACTGCACATCTGCTACAAAATGCACAACATTTGATTTCTGGTCATAGCCTCCATTACACCTGATCCAGGCTGCTTCATCCATGTGTTTCTTTGAAGAGGAAGTGGCTATTTGACCATTTGGCCTGGACTTATATGCTGAAGCCATGTCAAACCACATTTTCTTTATTTTTTGCTTTGTATATGTAGCAGGGTACATGATGCCTTTAAAACTGTCTGAGAGAAATACTGTCCCGTGACCTGAGATAAGAGTATCTGTTTTATGTTCACTGGTTAGTGCTTTATGCTAGAAAACAAAAGTACATCATGCCTGAAATGATCCACTGGATATAGAACAAGCATCTCATTTGAGGACTCTTATGTGGGGGCTTTACGGTTCTTCTTGTAAATCTGACATTGTTACCTTGTGCTGGAATGTTAACGTGCACAGCCCGACCTGCATGAAGGATCAAGTGGCCAGGCCTAGTTATTTGTGCTGACAGTAGCTTTACCACAGATAAAAGCTGCAGGGTGTCTGCTAAACCCAGCAGTGGTCTGTGTACTGTTCCTTCCTTTTTGGTTTTAGGAGTGCTAGAAAAAATTATCTCGTAATAACAAGATGGGTCTTTTAAAGTATTGGTCTTACTTTAAAAAAGCTGTGTAAGCATTGAACCATGAAGAGTAAAGGTGCCCATACATATAAGAGCTTAGTAAGCCAAACTCGACTCTTTCAGTTGCATTGGCCAAGTGTGTTATGTGCTAGGGGGATTGTCTGAAGGTTTACAAAACAAAATATCCACCCAGAATGAGACACGAGGGTGGCCAGCGCTGACTGAATCAGGCGGCACTAGTACCATGTGGATATTGCCGATCCCCATATGGACTGCAATGAATTCTGTTGGAATAATGAACAAGATCAATCTTGCGGTGGAGGAAATTCTGTACTTTGAACTGTACAGTGGAATCCCATTAACAGCAATGGGACTCTGCTGCATCTGAATTGCTGAGCAGAATTCTGCACTATAATTCTTTTGTGTGAACCTGGCCTAACTCTAACCTTACAAAAGTCAAAGGGGGAAATTACCACACCAGATCCTTTGATTTGAAAAGAAGTTAGCCAGTGCCAAACACCTTTGACAACTTATATTTACCGCTCCTTATAAGGAACACATACACTCTCAGCCAAGCCGTACATGCATATCTGGACTGAAGAATAACTGTCATCAAGGAGAGTATATAGCTACCTTTAAAGGAGAAGTATCATGGAAGAAAACTTATCCCCTATCTGAAGGATAGATTGTGGGGGGTCCGAGCACTGGGGCCCCCCACAATCTCCTGTTTGGAGCCCCAGCTCTCCTTCACAGTGGTGCATCACGACCTCCACCCGAAAAGACCCCCCCCCCCCCCCGCCTCCATTTATCTCTATGGGAGAGTCGTTCGACAATCTTCGGCTTTCCTATAGTGCTTCGGGTGTGGGGGTCGTGACGCGCCACTGTAAAGGAGAGCAGGGGCTACAAACAGTAATCGTGTAGGGCCCCAGCGCTCGGACCACCCATGATCTAAAACGTATCCCCTATGCTTTGTATAGGGGAATACGTTTTTTTCCATGATGCTTCTTTAAAGGACTTTTTTCATGAAGGACACATCTGTCCGTAGGATCAGTGTATGGTCTTGGGGGGGGGGGGGGGGGTTTCCTACTTCTAAGGAGATTTTTTCATGGGAAAAACGGTGGGGGGCGGGGCATTATCGGATTATCGGCAAGGTAATTGTCGATACCGATAATGCCCAAAATCGGGATTATGGGCCGATAATATCGGCCAAACCGATAATCGGGCGATTCCTACATTTTACACATAAATTTGGTACATGTAGTTATAATTTAAGTATTAAAAAAAATAAAACCTATATAAATTAGATATCCTTGTAACCGTATGGACCTACAGAATAAATATATGGTGTCATTTTTTACCGAAAAGTGTACTGCATAGAATGGGAAGCCCCCAAAAATTACATAATGGCGTGTTTTTTTATTTTTTATTTTTTATTTTGCACCACAAAATTTTTCTTCTGCTTTTGCCGTAAATTATGTGTTGAAATGATTGATGTAATTAAAAAGCACAATTGGTGGTACAAAAATAAGCCCTTATATGGGTCTTTAGGTGCAAAACTGAAAGCATTATGATTTTTAGAAGGGGATATGGAAAAAAGCAAAAACGGAAAAACCCTGCATCCTTAAGGGGTTAATACTATATATATATATATATATATATATATATATATATATATATATATGTATATGTAACTCTGATGTTCCAACTTGTAAAACTCCGCTTTCTGGGGAGAGGGCAACTAATAGACTTAAAGGGGTATTCCAGGAAAAAACTTTTTTTTATATATCATCTGGTTCCAGAAAGTTAAACAGATTTGTAAATTACTTCTATTAAAAAATCTTAATCCTTTCAGTACTTATGAAGTTAAGGTTGTTCTTTTCTTTCTAAGTAATCTCTGATGACACGTGTCTCGGGAAGCGCCCAGTTTAGAAGCAAATTCCCATAGCAAACCTCTTCTAAACTGGGCGGTTCCCGAGACACGTGTCATCGGAGATTACTTAGACAGAAAAGAACAACCTAAACTTCATAAGTACTGAAAGGATTAAGATTTTTTAATAGAAGTAATTTACAAATCTGTTTAACTTTCTGGAACCAGTTGATATATAAAAAATTTTTTTTTCCTGGATTACCCCTTTAACCTGTTGGGGACGAAGGGCGTATGCATACGCCCTTGCGTCCTGGTACTTAAGGACGAAGGGCGTATCCATACGCCCGGGGGAATTTCGGTCCCCGCCGGGCGGGGACCGGGCCGGGGTGACTGCTGATATCAATCAGCAGGCACCCCGTACAAATGCCCAGGGGTGTCATTAGACCCCCCCCATGTCGGCGATAGGCGCAAATCGCAAATTCACACTTGCGATTTGTGCCGATTCCGGGTCATTACGGGTCTATGGTGACCCGGTGACCCGGAATAGAAGGGGGATTGCGAGTGTCTAAGATACCCACGATCCCCCTAAAGCGATAGGAGTGAGGTGGCAGAGTTGCCACCCCTCCTATCTCTGCTATTGGTGGTCTAGACGCGACCACCAATAGCAGATCTGGGGCGGAGGGGTTTACTTTCGTTTTCCCTGTCCTGCCCACCTACAATAGGTGTGGTAGAACGGGGAAAACGCAGAGGAGCGGCGCCGGAGTCCACTTACCCCTCCGGAGGCAGCGGAGCGACGGGGATCTGCGGCGGCGTGCGGCAGAAGAGGACGGCTCCCGGATGCGACGGAAGCCGGTGAGTAGTTGCATAGCAACATCTAGAGGGCTACAGTCTGAGACCACTATAGTGGTCTCTAGACTGTAGCCCTCCAGATGTTGCAAAACTACAACTCCCAGCATGCCCAGACAGCTGTTTGCTGTGTGGGCATGCTGGAATTTGTAGTTTTGCAACAGCTGGAGGTCTGCAGTTTAGAGACCACTGCACAGTGATCTCTATGCTGCCCTCTAGATCTTGCAAAACTACAACTCCCAGCATGCCGAGACAGCTGTTTGCTGTCTGGGCATGCTCAGAGCTGTAGTTTTGCAACATCTGGAGGTCCACAGTTTGGAGATCACTGTTCAGTGGTCTCTAAATTGTAGCACTCCAGATGTTGCAAAACTACAAATTCCAGCATGCTCACACAGCAAACAGCTGTCTCGGCATGCTGGGAGTTGTAGTTGCGTACCTCCAGCTGTTGCATTACTACATCTCCCAGCATGCCCTTCTGTGATCAGACATGCTGGGAATTGTAGTTTTGCAACAGCTGGAGGCACACTGGTTGGAAAATACTGAGTTAGGTAACAGAACCCAACTCAGTATTTTCCAACCAGTGTGCCTCCAGCTGTTTCAAAACTACAACTCCCAGCATGTACTGACAGACCATGCATGCTGGGAGTTGTAGTTTTGCAACAGCTGGAGGCTCACTGGTTGGAAAATACTGAGTTAGGTAACAGAACCTAACTGAAGGTTTTCCATCCAGTGTGCCTCCAGCTGTTGCAAAACTACAACTCCCAGCAGGTACTGACAGACCGTGCATGCTGGGAGTTGTAGTTTTGCAACAGCTGGAGGCTCACTGCTTGGAAAATACTGAGTTAGGTAACAGAACCTAACTGAAGGTTTTCCAACCAGTGTGCCTCCAGCTGTTGCAAAACTACAACTCCCAGCATGTACTGACAGACCGTGCATGCTGGGAGTTGTAGTTTTGAAACAGCTGGAGGTTTGCCCCCCCCATGTGAACGTACAGGGTACATTCACACGGACTGGTTTACAGCAAGTTTCCTGCTTCAAGTATGAGCTGCGGCAAATTTTTCGCCGCAGCGCAAATTCCTAGCGGGAAACTCACCGTAACCCGCCAGTGTGAATGTACCCTAAAAACACTACACTATACTAACACCTAATAAAGAGTAAAACACTACATAAACACCCCCTTACACTGTCCCCCCCAATAAAAAGGAAAAACGTATTGTACAGCAGTGTTTCCAAAACGGAGCCTCCAGCTGTTGCAAAACAACAACTCCCAGCATTTACGGACAGCCACTGACTGTCCAGACATGCTGGGAGTTTAGCAACAGCTGGAGGCACCCTGTTTGGGAATCACTGGCATAGAATACCCCTATGTCCACCCCTATGCAATCCCTAATTTAGTCCTCAAATGCGCATGGCGCTCTCTCACTTTGGATCCCTGTCGTATTTCAAGGCAACAGTTTAGGGACACACATGGGATATCTCCGTACTCGGGAGAAATTACACTACAAATTTTGGGGGGCTTGTTCTCCTTTTACCCCTTATGAAAAGGAAAAGTTGGGGTCTACACCAGCCTGTTAGTGTAAAAAAAAATAAAAAATTTCCGGTGTTGCCCTTTACGTTTTATTTTCACAAGAGGTAAAAGGAAAAAAAGACCCCCAAAATTTGTAACGCAATTTCTCCTGAGTATGGAAATACCCCATATGTGGGTGTAAAATGCTCTGCGGGCGCACAACAAGGCTCAAGAGTGAGAGCGCACCATGTACATTTGAGGTCTAAATTGGTGATTTGCACAGGGGTGGCTGATTTTACAGCGGCTCTGACATAAATGCAAAAAAATAAATACCCACATGTGACCCCATTTTGGAAACTACACCCCTCGTGTAATGTAATAAGGGGTACAGTGAGCATTTACGCCACACAGGGGTCTGACAGATTTTTGGAACAGTGGTCTGTGAAAATGAAAAATTTTATTTTTTTGTTTGCACAGCCCACTGTTCCAAAGATCTGTCAAACGCCAGTGGGGTGTAAATGCTCACTGTACCCCTTATTACATTCCGTGAGGGGTGTAGTTTCCAAAATAGGGTCACATGTGGGGGGGGTTCCACTGTTCTGGTACCACGGGGGGCTTTGTAAATGCACATGGCCCCCGACTTCCATTCCAAACAAATTATCTCTCTAAAAGCTCAATGGCGCTCCTTCTCATCTGAGCGTTGTAGTTCACCCGCAGTGCACTTGACGTCCAAACATGGGGTATTTCCATACTCAGAAGAAATGGGGTTACAAATTTTGGGGGGCATTTTCTCCTATTACCCTTTGTAAAAAAGTAAAATTTGGGGAAAAACCAGCATTTTAGTGGAACAATATTTTTTTTTCATTTACACATCCGACTTTAACAAAAAGTTGTCAAACACCTGTGGGGTGTTAAGGCTCACCGTACCGCTTGTTACGTTCCTTGAGTAGTGTAATTTCCATAATAGTGTGCAATGTGTGGGTTTTTGCTGTTCTGGCACCATAGGGGCTTCCTAAATGGGACATGCCCCCCAAAAAGCATTTCAGAAAAACTCACTCTCCTAAATCCCATTGTTGCTCCTTCACTTCTGAGCCCTCTAGTGCACCCGACAAACACTTGACATACACATATGAGGTATTTTCTTACTCGAGAGAAATTGGGTTACAAATTTTGAGAGGACTTTTTTCCTTTTACCCCTTGTAAAATTCAAAAACTGGGTCTACAAGAACATGCCAGTGTAAAAAATGAAGATTTTGAATTTTCTCCTTCAATTTGCTGCTATTCCTGTGAAACACCTAAAGGGTTAAAACGCTGACTGAATGTCATTTTGAATACTTTGAGGGGTGCAGTTTTTATAATGGGGTCATTTATCGGGTATTTCTAACCAGAAGACCCTTCAAATCCACTTCAAACCTGAACTGGTCCCTGAAAACTTCCGATTTTGAAAATTTTGCGAAAAATTTGAAAATTGTTGCTGAACTTTGAAGCCCTCTGGTGTCTTCCAAAAGTAAAAACTCATCAATTTTATGATGCAAACATAAAGTGGACATATTGTATATGTGAATCAATATATAATGTATTTGGAATATCCATATTCCTTTTAAGCTGAGAGCTTCAAAGTTAGAAAAATGCTAAATTTTCAAATTTTTCATGAAATTTTTGAATTTTTCACCAAGAAAGGATGCAAGTATCGCTGAAAATTTACCACTAACATAAAGTAGAATATGTCACGAAAAAACAATCTCGGAATCAAATTTATAAGTAAAAGCATTCCAGAGTTATTAATGCTTAAAGTGACAGTGGTCAGATTTGCAAAAAATGCTCCCGTCCTTAGGGTCATAATGGGCTCCGTCCCCAAGGGGTTAAATTTACTGGTGATTATTTTATTTATTTCGGTTTATTTGATTTTAGGGGTAAATATTTTCAATAACTGTACTTGAATTTTATAATTTTTTTGCTTTTGCTGTTATCTAAATCAAGCTCATTTTAATTAGTTGTTTAGCTCATTTAAGTGTTGATATTTCTTATGGAGATTATTTTATCAGTATGTCAGTAATATTCTTGGGTGAAAAGTGAATCCTTAAATTACATACTTGGGTAATGTTCTGATTATTTGTCATTTAGATTCACACATTTTTTTCGTTCTGCCCAAACATTTTGGTATTGTGGAGATAATACAATATGTAAGGTCACTGCCACACATGATTTTACACTGCATATCCATAAAGGATTTAGCTGCAGGTTTCCCACCAATTTCACTCTTCTACATTATCCTTCTTCCAAGAATTTCCAGTGTTTCAAGAATGGCCTTTAAGTCTCTAAATGTCTTTATGGCAATTTGTTCATTACCTTTTTAGGACCACACCAATAGGCCTCACTGCAGCCAGCCAGCACTCTGCTCTATAGTAATGAGGTACAACAACTGGACAGTTGTCTACAGATGGATACCTTTCTATTCTGTCGTAGTTTCTGTCTTGGCTTATTAAATCCCCAGTCTTGTTCTAAGACTTCTTAAAGGAGTTAAACATAGACTTAAAGGGAAAGATACCTTCAAAAGTTGGTGTCAAAGAGCAGCTTTGCAAATCACTCTTCTGCATTGAAAGTTTGCAACTCAAATTGACTTGTTGCAGATTTTAAAATCCGCTCCACAGGCCAATTTCCATGCATCTTCAAAAATCTCATCTATGTAGTAATGTGTCCCCCGTGATGAGGTGGTCTAAGACTGAAAAGTTACTTTTCAAAAGCTTTCAAACTACATAAAAAAAATTGTAGTGATCTTATGTAAATATAAAAAACAGAAATGTAAAAGCAAATTGTTTGTACCTTGGTTTAGGGTTGCAAAATGTTTTTTTTTCTATTTAAGAAAATTCTAATTTAGAATAAAGAATAAAAACTAATTGTAATTCTAAATAAAACAATAAAAGCCAAAACCATATAGACTTTCATAGATATTTAACTTGTTAATTGTATATAAAAAGTTCACAAGGAGGTGAAATGTGCCAATTGTTTTCTTACAGTGTGCCCTGACAGGATTGATGGGAGAGTCCAAGAGTCTTCTAAATGAAATAATAACATAAGCCTGAAGCACCCACTTAGTTATTCTGCTGTCGCTTTTTGAGAGTGTTTGTTTTTTGGCAGAAGCAGCATTCTTGACTCTGTCTTAGCTCCTGCAGAAGTGTTTGACAGAGGTCATCGAAACAGCAACAAAAACAAACAGTGGAGCATTGAATGACCAGCTTAGCAGTTGGCATAATGTCTCTGTGTTGCATCCTATCAAGTTATCAGTGCCTTAGCCAACCCATCTCTGTTACCTAGTCGGAGACGTTCCACCATGGAAATAGTGAAATGCTCCCTGTACCTCCTGCTGGGCTTTACATGCTAGGTATGAAGGGTTAACACCAGATTTATATCATCTAACAATCTGAGTAGAACAACTGAAGTTCAGCCAGCTATTTTAAAATGTGAGACTTGGACCAGTCCCGAATATAATGATATATTTAATCCCTTGGACAGACGGGAGAAAATCAGATAATTCATTATTCTGTTATCTGCTTTAAAGTATCCTTTCAGACTTTGTACTGCAAAAAAAAGAATCTATTGTGCAACATATTATATTATATAGCTATAATATTGCTTTAAGTCCATTGGGGTGTGTTCAGGGATTGTAAAAAAAAAAAATATTGGGAATATGTTGCTGCTATAATGTGCAATGTTGTCCATAGTGACATCACTAGCATACGCCAGTGATGTGATGAAGCTCTGGTTGACATGTCATGTGAACAGAGATGTGTTTTTGTTTTGTGCTTTTTGTTTTATCCCCAATTTTTATTTTTATTTTTATAAAGTTCTGGTTTCAGGATCAAAACTTCATCTTAGAACCTACATGTGCTCTGACAGTCAGACTTAAGCATGTATTACCATGTTCAGATTTTTTAAGCAGTTTTTAAACCAAAAGCCAAGACTGGATTAAAAACAATATCTGTCTTGGTAGTTTTTTTATTTTATTTTTTTATACCTTTGGCTTCAAAAACAGCATAAAAACTTTAATATTGTCTGGATATGCACCACTGCATGTCCTTGTATTGACCTTAACATTTGTATGTCTGGGGGTGGTGGTCAGCTGCCAATGTATTATTTGCTTATTTTATGATATTTTTTTTTTGTACTGCCTATATATAGCTTTACTGCATTGTATCTAGTTATCAGATTCTCTCCGATGTATTGTATCCATGATATTCTCTTTGATTTCCCAATAAGACTCTGTTTTAGTTATTGTATTGAAGCTATCTTCTTTTTGAAATTAATAAAAAGCTTCATGATTTCGATTGCCCGCTCCTACCGCCCTGGGGTGGATGTTGTATATGTTATCAATGTTTAATAAATCTTTTGAACCGTAAAAAAAAAAAAAAAAATGTTGTTGATATATTGTATTCAGATTTATTGGACATTTTGAATACAAACCTGCAGTTTTAATTGATCCTCTGGATTAATAGATAAGATGTGGCTAACAGTTTTCTTGAATGTATTGCCTAAAGAAATATCTTCATAACACATAGCAATCCTAGAAAGAACTAGCCTTATTATTGGATTAGATATGGAGATCAATATGTTTGGTGTGTGCTAAGGATTCAGTAAAACCATCTGTTGTACAATCACTCTCCGCTGTAAAGGGAGGATAATAACTAAAGACAGCATTACATATTAGATAGCTTGACTCCAGCTAGTGGCTCTGAAACAACCAATAATGTTTATGCTCATATGTGCATGTTATATTTGGAGGCAGGAGCAAGTAGGTAGAACTAAAAAGAAAGGAAAGTGGAATCAGGTGAACAAATCCAACACAGTCAGATGACTGGATGCATATGTTATAATAATAATATTGATACTAGATCCTATGAAAATGAAGCTCTTAATTGGGCACTGTCAAATCCAAGAAAAATTATATGTTGTTACTGATAAAAAATTAAAAACCTGGTTGTTTAAATTGCTAAAAAAAAAAAAAAAAAAAAAAGCTTCATGATTTCACTATAAAAAAAACCTGAATATGAGAACACCCCCTTTATCGTCATCATTTTTTTTTTTTTTTATTGTACTGGAAAAAAGGTTGTGAATCAAGAGCAGAATTCTGAGACATAGCCTTGTATTATAGGCATGCCCATTTTTTCAGTGGATTTTCATTTTCTATATTCTGGGATTTTCCATGGTTTTAGGGTTTATCCTCATAAATCGGCTTCCAGGTTACCTGATGTGACAAGAATTTACAAGACTTTCAAGACATCAAGAATTGACAAGACTTTCCACTTTTAGGGTACATTCACACGAGCAGATTTATTTGCGGGTTTCACTCTGCGTATTTGAAAGAGGGCGTGCTCCTTGCGGTTGTCTGCAGCAGATTTTCCACTGCGGAATTTCCAATGCGGAAAATCCGCTTCAAACCCCATTGAAGTCAGTAGGGTCTGCAGCGGATTTTCCACAGTGGGAAATCTGCTGCAGACAGCAAAGAAGAGCCCGCCCCCTTTAAATTCCACAGCGGGAAACCCGCAAATACATCCACATGTGTGAACGTACCCTTAGGGTAGATTTGATGCGCAGGATTTTCTGCTGCATATTTCAATGTAAACTGAAGGAGTGAGCACAGCTACTAATCTTCAGTTACAAATCTGCGCAGGATCCTGTACTTGTGAACGTACCCTTAAGGTGTACAAGAATTATGTTTTAGGAAATCTATACTGTATAAACTATAGAGCAGGGATGTTTGACCAGAACACCTGTGGGAATACCTCCAAAAAATATATATTTTTACATGGTGTATGCATCACTTAAGATACATGAAGTTGTGTGGACTTGTGTCTGCAGGTTAACGGAGGCTATGACTTTAACAGAAGGGTTTATTAAAATTTCCAGATTCAGGAAATGGTCTGAAGAGCAGAAGCTTCCTTATCTTAGTTTCTAGCTTCTCAGTTGATAAGTAACTGATAAATGTATGGAAAAAGACACCCCTTCCATCACCAACAGATGCTACAGACTCCCAGAAGGTCTGTTTTATTGCCTTCCGATTTATTGATATTGATAAATAAAATAAAGGATCATAGAGCTCAAGTTGGAACAGAGTTTCTTTTCCCTATCTCCTTGATACAAAACAGACTTCCCTGCCTTTAATGCCATGTCAAATCGGTGGTAGGTTTTCCCACTTAATTTACAATGTTGTCTCTTGAAGTAATTACCAGAGATAGCAGATTTCATTGTTAACACCTCCCTTATCAACATGCTTTGTGTTGCAGTGTTACTTCATTTCAATCTGGGAGCAAGGTCTACTGAGATGGCCTGAACTCCTGGCATATGCATATTAAGTCACAAGTAGCTCTAAGTTTTTTGTACAACCAAATGGAGGAACAGCATGCTAACTAAACAGGGGTTGGGGAGCTTCACCTATTGCCAGCAGAGAATGAGTCAATGGTCATATAAGTGTTTTTCTTGTCCACTGAGAATAGAAAGTAAAGTCATGACCCCCTGTAGGGCCGGAGTCTATTAGCTCCACTGCTTTCTTTATGTCTGATGGGTCGCCGTGTGGTTTTTGTTTTGTTTGAAGTGTGTGTTTGTTTTTGTTTGTTCTTAGCAAATCTAGAATAGGGTAAAAGAGCTCTGGTTCCATTGAGGAAAAGGGCAATCAGAAAAGGTTTTATAGAGGGAGATCTGTTTCTTGTTGAATTCCTGACCTTGCTTTGGACACCTCTTGCCACCAAGGCACATTTCTTACTGTCTCTACTATCAGCTCTTGAGCCCATAAATTCTCTCATCTGGTTATTATCAGAATTGTCAATCTGTTACGTTTTCCACTCAATGTGTGCACAGTCACATCAGACACATTGGGGAAGGGGAAGATTCATCAAGATCTGTGCTGAGAAAATGTTGACCAGTTGCCCCTAGCAACCAATCAGATAGCTTCTTTCATTTTTTACAAAATGCCTCTGAAGAACAAAAGAAAAGATCTGATTGGTTGCTATGGGCAACTGGTAAATTTTCCATCAGCACATGTCTTGATGAATCTTCCCCCATTGTAATTTAAGACTTCTATTGCATGCTACTCAAGATGGCCATATACATAAGATAGCTTTGGAACAGGTGGTTTTCCCCAAATGTTCTGGTTCCAATCATCCAGGCATATATGTTCAAAAGGGGAAGGGACAACTCTGGTACTGTCCCATGTACACAATTTGGGTTGTGGGTGTTGTTCATACTTGTCCTATAAGTATGACTGTAGCAAGTGCTGTAGAGTTTTACTTAAGAAAAACTGGCTTCCAAAGCAAGAACTTGTTTTTATTATTATTATTATTATTTATTACAACATGAATTGGACAGAGTTGGTTGTAAGGCTTGATCCTGTTTGAAGCTATCGAGCAGGGAATAATGCAGAGGAAAGTCTAAGGCAAAGCATCAAAGAAAACTGTGGTGGTAATATTTTGGAACCAGAGCAGTTGCCGCCTTCCATATTGTTGATTAAAAATTCTAATAGATCAGACCCAAGGCGTAAATAAGATGGGTCACCAACCATGTATTCATGAGACATTTCACAGTGTAAAGCTAAACCGTAGAAAGATTCATAAACTGTTTTTTGGTCTCTTTTGATGTGTAAAGCATGTAGCAAACTAAATTTGTCCAAATGTTTGTTCGCCCCACAACTAAATATGTTATGATCTGCTCTCCATCTATATCCTAGGTTTTAACCTTTCATCATGTTTTACTGTCTCAGATCTCCATGGCACTTCCTGTATACAGCACTCAGTGAGTGTTTTATCAGTACATGGATACTGTAAGCTGGGCTGCTGCACAGAGTCTCTGATAAAGTGATTACCCCGACAGATTGCAGTAGCTACATCTTGGATCACACTAGCTGCCCTCACAGTCCACCACGGGGACGTGCTACTTGCAGTTGAAAGATTTACATATATGAAAGTAAACCATCTTGTAATGCAATCTCCTGATGACTCTGGGGTCTAAACAGTGTTCTAAATACCAGCTGTCAAGTCCCTCAGAGTCTCTTCAGTCATGAAAGATTATAACTAGCTTAGGCAATTCACATGTGTACTACAGTTGATCCCTGTATACTGTGGCGCACACCATTGCTATTGTTACTGGGCTGCAGCATTGAAATTGTTAGCTGTTACTATCTCGGTGTAAAATTACGTGAATTTTCTTTTCACAAATAGAAAAACGAAGATGAGAAATTGTCTATTTCTGATATCAAGGGATATGTTCCTTTAAGAAGAGCATTTATAACTTCAGTAAGATGTTCTAAATATTGAAAGACTAGAATTATGGCACCGGCTAAGTGGGAAGGTTCTTCATGTGTACTGACAATTAAAATACAATTCCCACCAAAATGTTTATCACTTACCTACAGAATAAGTGGTGAATGTTAAATGACTTTGTAGATGGCTGATATAGATTTGCAATATGTTGGGGGTGACAAAATGTGTGACTTTTCATTTAAATTTGACACGCGCTCAGCAGGAGAGTGCGCATCATACCCAGTGGGCCAGGACCCATGGCTAATGCTGGAAATCGCCGATCAGGCTGATGCCTGGAATTAACCCTGAAAGGAAAGTAAATAATGCCGGTTAGCTCAGCGGTGCTGTTCGGGACCGCCGCGGTGAAATTGCGGCATCCCAAACAGCTAGCAGGACGCGAGGAGGATCCCTACCTGCCTCCTCGCTGTCCAATCACCGAATTACTACTCCGTACCTGAGATCCAGGCAGGAGAATAAAGCGACGATAACAGCGAGCATTGTTATGCTATTGCATAACAGTGATCAGTGTATTCAATCAGTGTGTGCAATGTTATAGCCCCCTATGGGAGCTATAACATTGCAAAAAAAGTGTAAAGAAAAAAAAGTTAATGAAGATCATTTAACCCCTCCCCTAATAAGTTTGAATCGCCCCCTTTTCTCATAAAAAAATAAATAAATGTGTCGCCGCGTGCGTAAATGTCAGAACTATAAAAATATATCGTTAATTAAACTGCACAGTCAATGGCGTACACGTAAAAAAAAATTCAAAAGTCCAAAATAGCGTATTTTCGGGCACTTTTTATACCATATAAAAATGAATAAAAAGTGATCAAAAAGTCAGATCAAAACAAAAATGGTACCAATAAAAACTTCAGATCACGGTGCAAAAAATGAGTCCTCATACCGCCCCCTATACGGAACAATAAAAAAAGTTATAGGGGTCAGAAGAGGACATTTTTCAATGTTTACATTTTGGTGCATGTAGTTATTTTGTTTACAAAGTAAAATGGATTTTTAGGTGGAAAATTGAAAGTGTTATCATTTGTGTATAAGTGAAAAAATTAAAAATCGTCAAAGAGGGAAGGGGTTAATACTTATTTTTGGGAGGGGGGATCGAAGCAAAACGGCAACTCCACAATTTTGGGTCACCCTGGTGTCAGATTCCCTTTATAATAAAAGTACTCGTACTTGGTATCGGCGAGTACTAGAATTAAAGTATCGGTACTCGGTCTTATAAAAATGATATCGGGACATCCCTACTTTCATTGCGTCCGTCCACTGCTTGCTTGGCTTTCCAAGGAGAACAGAGTTGAAAATAAAGTGCATAGCGCATAGCCAAGACATTCATTTGAGAGCTCAACATGCCGACTTTAACTGATCCAGACTTCTAACATATCTTTGTGCCATGTCAGAAGTTTGTATTGAGTTTTAACCATAACAGCTCATCACTGAGGCTTGAAGCTTGATCCCCATGCTAGATTCAGTTTAAAAAGATGTGAACCATTTGGCCCATCTGGTCTGCCCAATATTCCGAATACTATGAGTAGTTCCTGGTCCTATTCTATATTAAGGATAGCCTTATGCCTATTCCATGCATGCTTAAACTCATTCACTGTGCAGGAAGGCAATTCCATGCATCCACTACTCTCTCAGTGAAGTAATACTTCCTGATATTACTGCTTAAACCTTTGCCCCTCTAATATGACTGTCCTCTTGTGGTAGTTGTTTTTCTTTTAAATATACTCTCCTCCTTTATCGTGTTGATTCCCTTTATGTATATTAAAAGTCTTAAATCATATCACCTCTGTCTCTTCTTTCTTCCAAGCTATACATATTAAGGTCCTTTAACCTTTCCTATCTACTTTTTTCTAAGTTTTATCCAGTCCATGTACTAAAGTTGGCTCGATGAGGCAACTACTTTGTATTCGTGTCACGTACGGGCAGGGAAGGAGTGCTCGCTACGCTCACCCGCACCCCTGTCCCTGCCTACTTGTCTGCCTATCCTAAATGATAGGCCAGTAACTGGTCGACAATCCCTTCCTAAATAAGTGAGGGGAGTCAAATGTCAACAGAATAAAATACAATCCTTTCAGTTGTCAGGAGCAACAGGAAAGCTAGCAACTAACAAAGACAAACTAAACATACACACACAAAGTCGATGTCAGTCAAACCAAGTCAAGCCAGGAGTGGGAAGAGGTGCCAATTCGCTATAACCAAAGAGAAGTCAGATATGAAGCCAGAAGTCAAGTTGCCGGTAATACAAGGAAATAAGGGAATGCTAGCTACTCAGGTAATGACCGCTTTCACAGGCATCTTCCCAGTGTCTGATGTCTGGTAATATAGGGAGGTGCACATGTGGTCAATCAGTAGCTAGCCACTCAGACAGCAGGGTGTAACCCGGCAACCTTGCAACAACACCTTGTCAGCACCTGTTAACCCTGCTGGTGCTGACAGTACCCCCCCTTTTAAGAGGGCCACTGGACCCTTAAAACTGGGTCTAGGTTTGTCTGGGTGAGAATCGTGGAATTTCTTAATTAAAGTGGCCACATGGACAAAAGAGGCCGGAACCCACGATCTCTCCTCCGGACCATAACCTTTCCAATTAACTAAGTACTAGACAAAATTCTGTACCCTTCTGCTATCCAGTATTCTAGCGACCTCATACTCAAGCTCTCCGTCAACCTCAACCGGAGGAGGCACTCGGGACTGAAGACTGAGTAGGTACAGAACGTTTTAACAAGGAGCAATGGAACACATTATGAATCTTAAAAGAAGATGGTAATTTTAATCTGTAACTCACGGGATTAATAACTTCAATTACCTCATAAGGTCCAATGAACCTAGATGCCAGTTTCTTAGACGGAACCTTGAGATGAAGATTTTTCATAGATAACCACACTCTATCACCAACTTTATGTTGCAAGTATGTCTCTTGTTGGACGATTTCTTTTGTAGTACTTGGGTGTTTTCCAGGTTCTTCTGAACCTGAGCCCAAACTGTGCACAGTTTACTCATAGTGGTGTTGACCTCAGGGTTATCCCTATAAGTATAGGTACAGGGTCTCTTAGGAACAGATAATGGACACAGCTCCCCTGCAGGACGAATCCTAGGAGTCTTAGCTCGGGCACACACATCTCAAGAAGCAACAAAGGCTTTCACATCCCTGTTCAGGGTTGACCACCAAAATCTCTTTTGAAGCAATCTCCTTGTACCATGGATACCAGGATGACCTGCTAATGACGAACAATGAGATTCCTTGTTTAGGTACAAAGATTTTGCCTCTAGGAATCTCTGGAGGAACCAAACCTTGGTTACTCAAAATTTCCGATGCTAAATCGGCAGATACTGCAGAGATAACCACACCTTCTGGAAGAATAGTCTCAGGATTAGAGTCTATAGGCTGAGAAGCGCTGAAACTTCGAGACAAGGCATCAAGTAAAAGTTCAATAGCACAGACATAATCTCGGTTTTGGGGGCAAAGCAGAGGAGGCCTCCTCAGAAAAAAACGTCACAAAAATCTGAAATAAATTTGGGTTGAATACTTTAACCCACACTGAAAGTAGCAAGAGAATCGGTAATGCATTTGTTAGAACACTCAGATCCCAACTTGATAAGTTTCCCTGAGGTCCAATGAAAAACAGGGTTATGATTTCTTAACCAGGGTAAACCCAGAATCACATCTACAGACAAATTTTTAAGAACAAAAAAGGTGATATTTTCAAAATGCATAGAACCGACCAATAATCCCACTTCGGGAGTAGAAAAACTGACAACCCCCTGACAAGGGTGTATAATCCACTCCAGAAATGGGAATTGGGTCCTCCAACCATCTCAAAGGTAAATTTAAAGACTTAATAAAGTTTTTCTCTGCTGAGGGGAAAATTTCCCTATTTGCATGGGTTCCTCGGAAGAGACATGAGAGACAGGAGAAGGAGGAAACCTGGAGGAAGGAGAGTGAGGAGTAGAATAAAAAGTCCGCTCTCGATTTCTTTCTTTCATACGTCTTTCAAGTCGTATGGCTAATGTCATGGCTTGTTCTAATGAGTCAGGTGATGGATAACTTACAAAAGCATCCTTAATAGCATCAGATAATCCTAGTCTGAACTGACACCTAAGGGCTGGATCATTCCAACCTGAAGACGTGCACCACTTCCAAAAATTCGCACAGTACTCCTCTGCTGTTCTCTTTCCCTGCTTAAGATTGGCTTGCTGCGATTCTGCAAAGGCTGCACGGTCTGGCTCAGCATAAAGAAGGCCCAAAGCATAAAAGAAAGCCTGCACTGAACTTAATTCAGGAGCTGAGGAAGGTAAGGAGAAAGCCCACTCTTGAGGGTCTCCTTACAACAAAGACAATATAAGTCCTAATCTCTGATCCTCTGTGCTAGTAGACTGTGGTCTCATACGGAAATATAGCTTACAACTCTCTCTGAAGACAACAAATTTATTTCGGTCACCTGAAAAACGGTCAGGAATTTTAGGGTCACTTGAAACAGCTGGAGGACAGACCACTGACTGACTGTTAGCTGTCTCCTGAGCCTGAACCCTCTCAGCAAGAGAATGCACTAACTGGGTTCATCCCTGCATTTGTTCTACTAAAGCAGTCATTGCTTCCATCATAGCAGATGCAGGTAGTAGTTTGGGCCTGTGAAAATGTCACGTACGGGCAGGGAAGGAGTGCTCGCTACGCTCACCCGCGCCCCTGTCCCTTCCTACTTGTCCTCCTATCCTAAATGATAGGCTGGCAACTGGTTGACAATCCCTTCCTAAACAAGTGAGGGGAGTCAAATGTCAACACAATAAAATACAATCCTGTCAGTTGTCAGGAGCAACAGGGAAACAAGCAACTAACAAAGACAAACTAAACATACACCCATAAAGTCGATGTCAGTCAAACCGAGTCAAGCCAGAAGTGGGAAGAGGTGCCAAATCGCTATAACCAAAGAGAAGTCAGATATGAAGCCAGAAGTCAAGTTGCCGGTAATACAAGGAAATAAGGGAATGCTAGCTACTCGGGTAATGACCGCTTTCACAGGCATCTTCCCTAGTGTCTGAGGCCTGGTAATATAGGGAGATGCACATGTGGTCAATCAGTAGCTAGCCACTCAGACAGTAGGGCGTAACCCGGCAACCTTGCAACAACACCTTGTCAGCACCTGTTTACCCTGCTGGTGCTGACAATTGGATTAGGTAAAACTTCTTTTGATGTAGGTCTTGTGTAATGCGCATACATTTATTTTATGATTTTGTTATGTATTCTAATGTGTGAGCAACGTGTGAGCAAATAAAAAATCCTCCTTAGTTTATTATTCACAAGCAAGGATCTTATTTTGAATGCATTTGCATTTCTTCTTAGGATAGAGCCATGTGTGTGATATTTTGTTTCCAGCTGCACAATTTTCATAGGACCAAATAAGCGATTTATACATTTATATCTGGTATATCAGATGAGCAGGCAGGACATTTGTGTGTTGTTTTTAGGTTATGATGTTATCCTGATGATGTAACTTAAATAATTTACAGATCGTCACCTCACAAAGTAACATTTGGACATCACAGGTTTATACGAGATCTTCCACTTCAGTAGATCACCACATTTCCAAAAACAGAAATAGCATTAGTTGCAACTAAATTAAGTAGGTGCCTTATTGAGATGAACTTGGCGTCTTCTGCTGACATTGCGTCGACAGGATTCTGAAACTAGAGCTTCTCTTTGACACAGGATGAATACAGACATGTGATTTTATTTTTTTATGCCCTTTAAAAGTCATAAATAATTTAGCAATATTAACCCCTTAAAGACCACAGACGTAAATGTGTACATCCTGGTGCGGAGGTACTTCGCGCATCAGGACATACATTTACAATCCTGTACATGACCGCAAGCATCGGAGTCGTGCTCGCGTCATGCACTGCAGGTCCCGGCTGCCATCAGCAGCCGGGGACCCATCGGTAATGGCTGACATCAGCAATCGCACTGATGTCTGCCATTAACCCCTCAGATGCCATGATCAATACAGATCACAGCATCTGCGGCAACGCGCGTGGATGGTAGGCGCTTCCGCAGGGATCAGATTGTCTAAAATGGCGGACGGAGGTCTCGCACCTGCCTCCCTCCATCGACTGGGGTCTTCTGCTCTGAGATCGAGCAGAAGATCGCCAATAACACTGACCAGTGCTATGCCTATGCATGGCACTGAACAGTATTAGCAATGATTGCTATAGATAGTCTCCTATGGGGACTAAAAAGTGTAAAAAAAAAAATTACAAAAAATTACCAAAAAATATTATAATAATTTGAAAAATCCCCTCCTCCCCACAAAAATTTTTTTATCCCATTTTAGCCCCAAAAAGCATTAAAAAAAATAATAAACATTGGCTATCGCCGCGTGCGTAAATATCCGTACTATCAAAATATGATGTTAATGATCCCGTACAGTGAATGAAAAATAAAAAAAAAAGTACAATGATAGAAAAGTATGTAAAGATGGGTATTGACCCACAAAATAAAGAAAACATCATTTTTACCATAAAGTGTACAGTGCGAAAACGAAACCCTCCAAAATTTTCTAAATTGTGGTTTTCATTTATATTTCCTCACTTATAAAATATTTTTTTGTGGTTTGCCGTACATATTATGGTAAAATGAGAGGTTTCATTACAAAGTTCAATTGGTCATGCAAAAAACAAGCCCTTATATAAGTCTGTTGATGGAAACAGAGTTATGGATTTTAAAATGCGAGGAGGAAAAAACGAAAATGCATGAATAAAATTGGCCTTGTCTTCAAGTTTAAAATGTGCTTTGTCCTTAAGGGGTTAATATTGCATATTTTTTGGTCCGTACACTTTAGACATTAAACTACAGGGTGGGCCATTTATATGGATACACCTTAATAAAATGGGAATGGTTGGTGATATTAACTTCCTGTTTTTGGCACATTAGTATATGTGAGGGGGGAACTTTTCCAGATGGGTGGTGACCATGGTGGCCATTTTGAAGTCAGACATTTTAAATCCAACTTTTGTTTTTTCAATAGGAAGAGGGTCATGTGACACATCAAACTTATTGGGAATTTCACAAGAGAAACAATGATGTGCTTGGTTTTAACGTAACTTTATTCTTTCATGAGTTATTTACAAGTTTCTGACCACTTATAAAATGTGTTCAATGTGCTGCCCCTTGTGTTGGATTGTCAATGCAACACTCTTCTTCCACTCTTCACACACTGATAGCAACACCGCAGGAGAAATGCTAGCACAGGCATCCAGTATCCGTAGTTTCAGGTGCTGCACATCTCATATCTTCTCAGCATAGACAATTGCCTTCAGATGACCCCAAAGATAAAAGTCTAAGGGGGTCAGATTGGGAGACCTTGGGGGCCATTCATCTGGCCCACGACGACCAATCCACTTTCCAGGAAACTTTTCACCTAGGAATGCTCGGACCTGACACCCATAATGTGGTGGTGCACCATATTGCTGGAAAAACTCAGGGAACGTGCCAGCTTCAGTGCATAAAGAGGGAAACACATCATCATGTGTAGCAATGTCGCATACCCAGTGGCTTTTACCCCGTATAGCACACCATACCATACATTTTTGTGTTCCAACAGTCTTGAAGGGATCTATCCAATGTGGGTTAGTGTCAGACCAATAGCGGTGGTTTTGTTTGTTAACTTCACCATTCACATAAAAGTTTGCCTCATCACTGAACAAAATCTTCTGTGTAAACTGAGGGTCCTGTTCCAATTTGTGTTTTACCCATTCTGCAGCACCTGAAACTACGGATACTGGATGCCTGTGCTAGCATTTCTCCTGCGGTGTTGCTATCAGTGTGTGAAGAGTGGAAGAAGAGGGTTGCATTGACAATCCAACACAATGGGCAGCACATTGAACACATTTTATAAGTGGTCGGAAACTTGTAAATAACTCATGAAAGAATAAAGTTACGTTAAAACCAAGCACATAATTGTTTGTGAAATTCTCAATAAGTTTGATGTGTCACATGACCCTCTTCCTATTGAAAAAACAAAAGTTGGATTCAAAATGGCTGAATTGAAAATGGCCGCCATGGTCACCATCCATCTTGAAAAGTTCCCCCCCCCCCCCCCTCACATATACTAATGTGCCACAAACAGAAAGTTAATATCACAAACCATTCCCATTTTATTAAGGTTTATCCGTATAAATGGCCCACCCTGTATATTGTGATTACTAATAAGTAGCTATGAGTCAGTCTCATTTTACTTCTAGTGACCATCTCTGTCTAGGATGTCTCCATTGTATGTGCTGGTTCCATTAAATGACAGAAACACACAGTGCACAACATATTTTATTGGCTATACTGATATCTGCCAGGGCCCTTTTCATATATGCATCAGAAGTTCCGATAGGAGCCTCAAATGCAGATTTGATGGTCAGCGGGGACCTGACACCTGGCACCTGGGGCATAGCTAAAAGGTCATGGGCCCTGGTGCAGTTAATTTGGGCAATTTTTTTTTTTTTTTTACTACTGTAAATTACTGTTACCCTAATATTAAGTCACACTTAAAGGAAATCTGTCAACAGTGTCACCTGCATTAACCTGTTGGTACCGACAGGTAGTGCAGGTGACACTGATGACAATGGTACTTACCTGGTCCCTTTCAGTGCCGGGGTTCTCCGGTAATCTTCTCCATTAGCTTAAGCTCCGGGCCCGGCTTGGGTACGGGCGGAGGTTAGTGACGTTACCGCTGCTGTTTTCTAGCAGCAGGAGCCAGCAGAGAGCACCAGCGGTGATGTCACTAAGCTCCACCCAAGCTGCTGCTGCTCTCTGCTGGGTCCTGCTACTAGAGAACAGCAGCGGTGACATCACTAAGCTCCGCCCGTGCCCCAAGCCAGGCCAAAAGGTTAACCTGACGGAGAAGATTACCAGAGATCCCCGACACGGAACAGAACAAGGTAAGTACCATTGTTGTTGGTGTCACCTGCACTACCTGTCAGTACCAACAGGTTAGTGCAGGTGACACTGGTGACAGATTTCCTTTAAACATATGAATGAAGTGTGTAGTGTGTAAACCTGCAGATGACTTCTACTATGGTGAGTATAGGCTGTGAGCTTGCTCCACAAAATAGAAGGCTGACAGTCATCACCACACTGCAGATCATACAGGGACTACAGTACTCCTAAAATGCAGCCACAGGTAGAACAATAGAATAAACATTTACATCCGAAGAATCACAGGTGACATCTTCTCTGATCAATGTCTTTCTTTTCCTTTCCCTTTTACATTCGGCCCAGTTTCCCACAAATACTTAATTTAACTATGTCACAACTACTATCACATGTTGTGCTCCCTACATATAATAAACCTGAATGCTGTACTTCCTACATATAATAATGCCACATACTGTATATAAATAGAATACTTGTACGTACTGTGTCCTGAAAACAATTCTTCCATATTTTTTGTCCTGAATATAATACTGCCACAGAATACAGAGCTTTTACATGCTGTGCTCTAAATATATTATGCCACTGATGCCACGGTTCCCCCTTAAACAACAAATGATGTGCCGCCCCAATTGTTCTTCTTTCCATCCTCATTGAACTATACTACAGTACTCTTTGTGAAATGTGCCAATGCCCCTAATTGTGCAACTTCCCCAATAAACTGTTCCACTGCCCCATTGAACTATGACACACTGTCAGCCTTCCTTATTGTTATACTGCCCCATTGAACTCTGCCACTGGTAGGGAACAGTGTCACAGTTCATAAAGGGGACAGATATGCCACCCAGATTGTGCCACTGCCCTCCAAATAAAGTCAGAAGCCAGTTGACCTAATCTTAGTAGAAACATTCCTTCCTGACTCCAAATATTGCAATAAATCCTTGGATCGTTGACCCATCTCCAGCAATCTAGTACACATAACTTATAATGTTATTACTTTGTAGAAAGGCATCCAGACATCTCTTGAACTTTTTCAATAGATTAACCATTACAGTATCCCATGACAGAGAATTCCATAGTCTCACTGCTCTTAAATAAAGATAAGCCATCTAGGATGATGATGGTCTATCCTGGGGAGTTTAAAGTCGTTTTACCAGGATAATTAAAAAGAAACATTGGCATTACATTTCCTTTTCTGTGTTTGATGCAATGTTCTTGGAGTATAACATATAATATCTTCTTGTAAAAAGGTGACATATTTCATCTGGTTATGATGGTGAAGTGATGGGTTTCCCCAACCTGTATTAAAATGTAATTAATAAGAAACTGCAGTTTGTGCCTTCTCTATGAATGTTTTGATTTCCACCTGCTACTTCCCTAAGTATTAAATGGTGGCCACACACGTAACAGATTTGTTGTGTGTGTGACCTCTGACTCCAGTCAAAATATGTAGCTGATCATGCATAAGGATTTATATAAATGTCTGGCAAGCACCCTGAAGCCACTTATCATAATTATGAGTTAAAATACTGTATGTCTAGGGATTGTTTCTCCCAATGGCAGATGTCAAGGAAGAAAGATAAAATTTCGGAGAATACATTAAAGCGTGCCTGTCAGATCACACAAAAAATAACTAAACTGTTATATGTTGCTCAGTACCTCATCCTGATCATGTACATATACATATAAATTTTTATGTCTCTATCACTCACATTTCACAAAAAAATATATTAATACTGCTCACTGTCTTTCATTTTCTTTGAGGGAGGGGTTATGTCCTTCTCTTGCCTGCACTCTTCATGACTTAGCTTTCTGCCAATTCACTGCTCTCAGGAGTGAGCCTGGCAGTCAGGAGAAATCGTGGAGGTTCCCAGCGATGGGACCCTCGCGATCAGACATCTTATCCCCTATCTTTTAGATAGGGGATAAGATGTCTAGGGGCGGAATACCCCTTCAAACCTACAATGGAGCCCGTCTCCTACAATAAGTATGATTAAAGGGGTACTCTGGTGGAAAACTATATATATATTTTTTTTTTTTAATCAACTGGTTCCAGAAAGTTAAATAGATTTGTAAATTACTTCTATTTAAAAAATATTTTAATCCTTCCAGTACTTATCAGCTGCTGTATGCTCCAGAGGAAGTTCTTTTCTTTTTTAATTTATTTCCTGTCCGACGATAGTGCTATCTTTTTTTTTTTTTTTTTACTTACACAGACCACAGTGCTCTCTGCCGACACCTCTGTCCATGTCAGGAACTGTCCAGAGCAGGATAGGTTTGCTTTGGGCTTTGCTCCTGCTCTGGACAGTTCCTGACATGGACTCAGTAAAGTAATACTTCGTGATATTGCTGCTTAAACTTTGCCCCTCTAATTTTAACTCATTTGACTCATGTTCAGGCAGCATGAAATTAATGTCAGGTTCCCATAAAAGGGCACAAATGAGGCATGAGGAGGTGCAGTCCAAGCTGGGCTGTCCTGTTGCCAAGGCCAACCGTATGATTCCCATGGAATTCTGAGCACAACCACATTCTAAATTATAGATGCATGAACAGTTTGCACATCATACCATTGTCTTGGTAATCCGACATCCCAACGTGAACTGCATCTCTCCACACCTGATCTGAAGAAGAGGCACTTTAAAATACGTACTCTTTAAAATAAAAGAAAAAAAATGTAAATAAACAAAAAAAATGTATACTGTCTGTGCTGTCTCTCCCTATGAGGTATTATTGTTAATAATATTTTCTTTGTTTCTGTGGAAAATAAAATTGAAAAAAAAAACTTTTTAAATTATTTATTATATTTTTATAACTATCTGTATAATAGGCATAGATATAAAAAATATTCCTACGACCTTTTCCTTATAATATGATCTTCATGCTGGCTCGGTGAGCTGTAGCTCCATCTGCACACTTGTCTTTTTGGTGTGTTTAGGTAATGTGCACTTGTGATGATGTCCATTGTTCTGTGCAGCAGGCGCACCGATCCCCGTGTGATGTTATGATTAGGCTCCCTGTGCTCATTAACAGTTTAAATCAGCAGCACATCTTGCTTGAATGTAAGCGCTGACTATAGGCGGCTTCATAGGGCTGGCAATGAGTAACCAGATTTAGGAGAGTAGTGTAAATGAGAGAGAATATTTCATGCTTTCAGAAGCTGTCATCCACTGGGTGGTCCTCGAAAAACACTCCTGTGGTAACATTTTAAAGGGGGAGTTTGTTTGACAGGCAATAACCTTAATCTTCTGTGTTATTTCCTTTCAGCTTATGGTTGTATATCTTTAGAATTTCATTGATTGTTTTGAAAGCGTTTCATCTGAACAAGTTAATTAAGGCACATGGAGGGCACTGCCTTCCTATAGCCTAAACATGACTGCCCTCACATGGAGATCAGGAGCAGATGCGGCCTCCTGACGCTGACGTTCATCACTTAATTGCCTGTTTTGGAAAGCGAGATACAATCCTTACATGTATTATTTCATGCTGTTTTTAGGCATGTGGTTATTGATGGATTTCTCCAGATAATTTATAATGATTTATTTCAGTTGTAGAGATGCATGCTAGGCCGGGCATTATGAAATCTGCATAATGTGAAACAAATGCTGCTGTGGCCAATGCTTTAAGAATTCTTGCTGTATTTTCCACTGGTTTCATTTATTTGTTTAGTTCATTGTGCTTCTACAGTTTTAGTTGAAGGCTTCAGTTGTTTTATATGTGCTTATGGATGTGTGATATAACTTTTTGTTTTACTTTTAATGGAATTTAAATAAATGGCTGGTGATTTAGTTTTACTTTATTACTATTTCTTTGTATATTTCATACATAAATTTCAAATTATTATACTTTGATATGTAATATTGCATATATATATATTTTTTTTTTAAACACTGCATTTTTGTTTTATTATTTTTTCGTTTTAAATAAAATGTAGCTTACTACTCATAGTTGCAACATATATATCCTCTAACTTAGAAATACAAAATTTCCGGAAATTTGGTAACCATGGTAAAAAATAAGTTTGTATTTTCACAGAAAATTAGTTTTGCAAATTAAAAATAATTTTAATGCTATTATTGAGCTCATCTTTTTGATGTGAGGAGTAAAAGAAAAGCCTATGAACTAGCCAAATGTCAATTAAAGGAGTGATCCAGTATAAAAAACGTAAACTCTATGTGCATGAGATTGCTGGTGGTTCCCAACAGTTGGACTCCTGCAATCTGATACTTATGTTATTCAGTGGATAGGGGATATGTTTGTTTTTTTTTTTTTTAACTGGAGTACTCCTTTAAATGGGCACTGTCATTAAAACAAATTTTTGCTATTGCACTCCTTATGGTAATTAAAAAATATTTCTACTATACTTTGTTTAAAAAAAAGTTTTCTATTTTTTTAGTGCTTAAAAAAGCTCAAGAGCACATTTTCCCCATCCCATACACAGACATTGAACCGAAGCCCAAACACAAGAAGTGCAGCCTGGAGTACTGAGGGGTGTATGTCCAATCAACAGCATATGGCAGCTAAGTTGAGAGGAGCTATGATTGGATGAGGCTGGACACCCCCCCCCCCCTCAGCACTCCAGGCTGCACTTTCTGTGTTTGGACTTCGGTCCAAAGTCTGTGTATAAGATGGGGGAAAATGTGCTCTTGACCTTTTTTAAGCACAAATAAATATAGAAAACTTTTTTTAAACAAAGTATATGAAATATTTTTTTATTTTCCATAAAAATAGCAAAAATTGCAATAGCAAAAATTAGTTTTAATGAGAGTTACTCTTTTAAGGCTTATCTGAGAGGATATAAGCAATCAACTACTGTATTACCAACAAGATGGACACCAGCCACAGCCAAGCTAAACTGGAACCTTTTCCCTGCAGCACCCTTAAAGTAGGAAATGCATGTTTGAATTGTATTTCAGCATTTGCTTGTCTTCAGGTGAGACTGGGGAACTTACAACGCTTTTCAGATGTCTATCAAATGTTACATAGTTTGAATACTGTACCATATTATAAACAGATTATGTATCATTATTAAGATACATATTCCATACTCCATTGTTTTTTTCAATTTTCCTGGAAAAAAAATGGCTTCAACCCCTTGCCGCAAATGGATGTGAATGTACGTCCATTGCGGGCTCCCGAGGTATGACGGGTATGGGCTGATGTCCGGTATTAACCCTTTAGATGCCACAATCAAAGTTGATTGCGGCATCTAAAATAGGTTAATTTAAAGCTCAGCTAGCTCAGTGGGCTGATCGGGAATGCCGCGGCAAAACCGTGGCATCCCGATCAGCTAAGGGGATGGAGGAAGGTCTCTTACCTTCTTTCCTGCCGTCCGGTTGCCGATTCGCCGATCAAGGCAGGAGCAGTGGAGTACCTAAAAAACTGATCTATGCTATGCCATAGCATTGATCAGTGTCTGCAATCAAGGTATCGCATGTTATAGCCCCCTATGGGGGCTATACCATTGCAAAAAAAAAATTTGTCAAAAAAAAGTTAATAAATGTGATTTAAACCCTTCCCTAATAAAAGTTTGAATCACCTCCCCCCCCCCCTTTTCCCATAAAAAAATAAACTGTGTAAATAATAAATATATACATATGTGGTATCGTCATATGGATAAATGTCTGAACTATAAAAATATATTTTTAATTAAACTTCAAGGTCACTGGCATACACATAAAAAAAATTCCAAAGTCCACAATAGCGTATTTTTGGTAACTTTTTATACCATTACAAAATTAATAAAAAGTGATCAAAATGTCCGAGCAAAACAAAAATGGTACCGATAAAAACTTCAGACCACGGCGCAAAAAATTAGCCCTCATACATCCCCGTATGCTGAAAAATAAAGTTATAGGGGTCAAAAAAGGACATTTTTAAACGTATTCATTTTTGTGCATGTAGTTATATATATTTTTTTGTAGTAAAATAAAATCAAACCTTGCAACCATATGGACCTACAGAATAAAATATAAGGTGACAATGTTACCAAAAACTGCACTGCGTAGAAACGGAAGTCGATAAATATTACAAAATGGCTTTTTTTTTCTGATTTTGCCGTAGAATTTGTGGTGACATTATTAATGGTATTACAAATACAATTGTTGATGCAAAGAACAAGCCCTCATATGAGTCTGTAGGTGGAAAAATTGAAAGTGTTATGATTTTTTAAAGTTGAGGGGGAAAAAAAGTGCAAAAATGAACAATCATCAAAGAGGGAAATGGTTAAAAACAATGGAGAGAAAAACTAAATTTTTCCCTACATTCTTCTATTTTTTCCAGGCCTTTCCATCTCTAGTCATGCTATCACAAAATCCACAACACGATTTGAGCCTTCGATCAGCGTTGGACCCATTCAATTCAATGACCCAAAAAGTCACCTAATGACTGTTTGGGTCGTACGTCTGTGGTCTGCCATGTTTTTCAGTCTCGATCAAAGCTCTGATAAGCTGGAAAAATAACCCAAAAGTAGTTACCAGGTTACTATATTTTAGTCACTGATTTTAATGGGAGTTGTAGCATTCAGAGCATGAATACATTGGCACCAGATTTTTAGATTCCTCTGCTGATGTATCTGTGCCTTGGAAGCACAAATAATTATGTGAATGCCCCTATGCCACCTGTGAGAAAAGGAAGAATGAGGCCTTCTTCAACTTTGGTAACTTAACACAAAGATTGCATAACATTGCACATGATTTTAGGCTTTGCATACGGCATAGCACGACTATGATGTGAGAATTGCAAAATGGTTCTTTGATGCCACCACTGAGCATTGCAAGTCACATGCAACTGCGACTTCTCTGTGACTTGCCTATTTTGTTAACAACTGTAATAAAGTTGTGTGGCAGTACTTCAACATTCTTCTGCCTGACATGGGTCACCATGTAACCCTAGCCCAATTACCGTAGCTGATGTGCCAACTAAACTTGTGTTTACACCGCATTAGGGCTCCACGATGGAGGTATATGCTGGGGTACCTGGAAAACGTATGCCACTGTATACGGTAATCAGCCCATGGACTGAACTTGGTCTACTTGTAACTATATTCAGTTCATTTCTTGAATTGTGGGGCTATGACGTCACAAGCTCCTGGCGACGGCTCCAGCGTTAGGAACAGCTTGTTCCAAACGCTGGGCAGCGGAGTACCCCTTTAAGGCTAGACTCACACAATGAAAAATTAAGGAAAAAAAGAAAAGGAGTAAAATCCGTATAAACATAGGTATAAAAAATGTAGCAATGTATATTTCTTATACCTATTTTTATACCTATTTTACTCCTTTTTTTTTTCCTTCATTGTTCATTGTGTGAGTTTGGCCTTAAAGGGGTACTCCGCTGGTGCCCCTTAACGACAATGGACGTCATGTTGCCGTGGTACTTAACACACCATGACATACATTTACGCTCCGCCATGACTGCGAGCATTGGACTAGTGTTCGCGTCATGCGCGACAGGTCCTGGCTACTATCAGCAGCCAGGGACTCGCTGGTAATGGCGGACATCCGTGATCGCGCGGATGTCTGCTATTAACCCCTCAGATGCCTTGATCAATACAGATCACAGCATTTGCAGTGTGGTGCTTTAAATGGTTGATCGGATGGCCTGCAGTGCTGCTGCCGCGGGGATCCGATCATCCATAATGGCGGACGGAGGTCCCCTCACCTGCCTCTGTCCGTCTGCAGGTGTCTTCTGCTCTTGTCTGAGATCGAGCAGACCAGAGCAGAAGATCACCGATAACGTTGATCAGTGCTATGCCCTATGCATAGCACTGAACAATATTAGCAATCAAATGATAGCTATAAATAGTATTTTAAAAATTCCCTCCACCAATAAAAACATAAATCATCCGTTTTTCCCATTTTACCCCCAAAAAAGGGTAAAACAAATAATTAATAAACTTATTTGGTATCGCTGCATGCGTAAAATTCTGAACTATCAAAACATATTGTTGACTACAGTGAACGGCGTAAATGTAAAAAAAATTAAAGTCCCAAATTGCTGCATTTTTGTCAGATTTTATTCCCCAAAAAACAAATAAAAAATTTATAAAAAGTAAAACTTAAGCAAAAGTGGTACCGATAAAAACTACAGATCAGGGCGCAAAAAATTAGCCCTCATATTGCCCCGTATACGGAAACATTTGAAAGTTAGAGGTGGTCAAAATAGGGCAATTTCAAACGTACTAATTTTGTTAAAATACTTTGAGATTTTTTTTAAGCGGTACAATTATAGAAAAGCATATATCATGGGTATCATTTTAATCGTATCAACCCACAGAATAAAGAAAACATGTAATTTTACCATAAAGTTTGCACTGTGAAAAAAAACCTTCCAAAATTTGCTAAATTGCAGTTTTCTTTTCAATTTTCCCACATAAATAATATTTTTTTGGGTTGTACATTTTATGGTAAAATAATTGATGTCATTGCAAAGTCAAATTGATGCAGAAAACAAACCCTCATATGGGTCTGTGGATGAAAATATAAAAGAGTTATGATTTTTAGAAGGCGAGGAGAAAAAAGGAAAATGCAAAAATAAAATTGGCCTGGTCCTTAAGGGGTTAAGGTACTCCCCTGGAAAACTATTTTTTTAAATCAACTGGTGCCAGAAAGTTAAACAGACTTGTAAATTACTTCTATTTAAAAATCTTAAAGTACTTTCAGTACTTATCAGCTGCTGTTTGTTCCACAGGAAGTTCTCTTCTTTTTGAATTTCCTTTCTGTCTGACCACGGTGCTCTCTGCTGACACCTCTGTTCATTTGAGGAACTGTCCGGAGCAGGAGAGGTTTGCTATAGGGATCTGCTTCTACTCTGGACAGTTCCTAAAATGAACAGAGGTGTCAACAGAGAGCACTGTGGTCACACAGAAAGGAAATTCAAAAAGAAAAGAACTTCCCGTGGAACATACAGCAGCTGATAAGTACTGGAAGGATTAATATTTTTAAATAGAAGTAATTTACAAATCTGTTTAACTTTCTGGCACCAGTTGATTTAACAAAAAAAAAATTCTAGTGGAGTCCGCTGCACTTTGGTGTCCAGCAAAATAATGATCTAAATTTGTCAAATGGAATGAGCATAGTCAATAATGGACTTTATTCAATCCATCAAATGGCATGGCCCTGCTGTGGGATACATTTGGAATATCTTTCTAGAAGTATCTTGATATACACTGGAACAGTATTTTTAGCCAGAAAAAGCACCAAGTCCAAAACACAGAAAAAGGTTTAACACATGTTGTGTACTCAAAAGCCCTCACTGCAGGTCAGTTTTATGTGAAAAGAATTTGGCTGCTTGGAATATCTGCAGCATTTTTCTCGTGTCCGCATTTACCCGTTACAACAATCCTGCTTTGATGCAGCAAACAAATATCTGCATGATGGTGTAGATCTGGGTTAATTGGTGAAGATTTATCAAAATCTGTGTAGGGGAAAAGTTTATCTGTTGCCCAAAGCAACCAATCCGGTCACTTCTTTAATTTTTGGAAAGGCCTCTGAAAAACGAAAGAAGCAATCTGATTGCTATGGGAACTGATCAACTTTTCCACTACACAGGTTTCATTAATATCCACCATTGATCTTACTGCCTGTTGACTACTCCCGTGAGCAATGTTGCAAACTGTGGACAATTGTAGGAATTGCCTATGCTATAAAATAATCAATATATAAGCAAATATATTAGCAAAATATAAGGCTTCCTGCTGCAAAGTCCCCACTTATTAGAAGTCCTTCACACGTACCAGAATTTTTAAACCCATAAGCCTAAAAAGTTAGGTAATGGGTTAGATTTTTTTACAATGATACAAAGAAGTGGCTGAAAGCTATTCTGATGATGTAATTGAGCCTTTTTTTTTTTTTTTGCGAAAGAAAATTATTTTATAGTTTATTTATACTATAGTTATTTGTGAAGGAATGATCCAATAATAGTGCACAGTACTGGAAAGGAATTTATATTTCCCTCAATTGTCTTGTATATCATTAGAGTACGCTCAAATGTTTGCAACTCGTAGCATGTTTCCTGCAGCAAGTTTCGCTACCATTAAAGGGGTTGTCTAGGATTAGAAAACCGGAAGTAATTTCTTCCAAAAACAGTGCCACCCCTGTCCACAGGTTGTGTATGATATTGCAATTTGTCTCCATTCATTTCAACAGAACTGAGCCATTATACCACACACAACCTGCAGACAAGAGTGGTGCTGTTTTTGGAAGACATGAGCTATAGTTTTCTATTTATGGACAACCACTTTCACTTCAATGGATCTGAAAGTAATTTGTAAATCTGCCACTTTTTTCTGCAGACCTATTGAAGTGAGCTATGAGTGGAGGCTCTTACAGCATTACAGCCAAGGAATCAGCAGTCCAAAAGCCATCCTAAGGCTCTAACCCCTCGCCACACACAAAACTAACAAAAAAATCATATAAAAAAAGAATTAATGTGTTCGGCTAATTGGATAAAACCATTTCAAAAACTGCAGATTTATGATCACAGTGTAAGTGATCACAGAGTTCACATAGATCACTAACCACATGTTCCAGCAGCAACCCACTTCCCATTGTGGTGTGTATCAAATGGGCATGGTTAACCCTGATATTAATAGCCTTCTCAACCCACTAGTGCCCCAAATGGGAAATGTCAATGGTTTTTCATGGCAGCGGGTGCCCTGGAAGGTCTACCAGCAGTTCAATATAGTATTTGGTCTATACAAGCGGTATGGACTAATTGTTTGCCTTTCTTTTATGCAGTCTGGAAATATTGCTTTACATTGCTATGCTGTGTGTTCAAAAGCATTAGGCAAGCAATCAAAAGTATACAGTTTCTAATCCCTGGGGGCCGTGAAAAAGTTTAATTAACTTCAGTATAACATAATAAAATAAAGTATCAGTAATATATATATATATATATATATATATATATTTGAGCAAAGAAGCTCAACCACACAAACTACCTGAAAGGTGGTGTGAATGAGCATCTTTGCATCATGTTCCCTCTTCCCAGAATATGTGCATGGTTTTTAAAACCACAACACAAAATAAATTGGCATGTCTCTTATTCTGCACATTTTTTATGCAGATCTGCGTTGGATTGCTAGGACTTTTTTTTACGGCCAAATCTACACCCATACCTGCAGCTAAATCTGCATTATACAGAATAAAAATCAACTTCAGAAATTCTAGGGTACACACATTTGCGAGTATATAAAAATAAGGCCTAATTGTACATTAAACATGAACAATCCACTTTTTATTATGTGTGTAAAGCCCCCTTCGTCATAGTGATCAGTCAAGGTCTTAGTACTTAGAACCTCACAAGTAAAGTAGTTTTAGCATATCTTAACCATCACTTTTATCATTTATTTTATTTTTAAGTTAATCTGGGTGCTGCAAAAACTTAAAATAAACCATACTCCCCTGCCACTGCCTTTCGAATGGTTATGTGGACTGCAGTGCTTTCAGCTTCTTCCTGTTTCCCATGATGTTTTTTTCATTCAGGAACTTCCCAAGCAGCCAATCACCAGCTTCTTTGGCCACTGATTGGCTTGGATGGCACTTCCTGCATGATCACGGTGCCATAGTGAGCAGGAAGAAATGAAAAGCACCAAGGACTGGATTCTGTCCTAAACAGTAGTAACTGGAATTGTGACAGGTGAGCATTTTCTATTTTTGCAGCACCTGAGCTTATTTATAAAAAATAATTATAATAATAATACATTCTACATAGTGTTGCAGAAAAGATTCTATAAGTATTTACAGCTACAGCTTAAAATGTGTAAAGTATTTTAAATGGTCACCAGCTCTCGTTAGCTCTGACTGTAGCTAAGAATTTTTTTTTTGGTCATTAGTTTTCTCTAATGTTACGGCTTCTTATATGCACTGTCACTTTAAGTGTTGAGGCATTTTCTGCTTCAGTGTGCTACTTCTGTTTGAAGGAAGCACGAGGGGAGGATTAGTCTCATAAGCACTCTTGGGGAATGGTGCTTTGAATTTTCAATAAGTTTCCAGTAGAGAGAACTTCATCAAGGGTATCATAACATAGAAAAAAATCTGTCCTTTTCCCACAACCATTGCTGTAAGACCAGGCCATTAAGAGATTGACCTCTGTAGTCTCTATTGTCGTGATGGGCACAGTAAATCTCCACTATAGTGCATTGAAGTGACTCTACTACTGTGCATATGTTATCATGTGACTGTGCCCATTTTGTCTGTGTTTGCGGAAAAATGGTGATTAGCGCTTTTCCTCAAGGCCCTATGGATGATTCGATGCAGCTTTCTACATTTTTCTTGTTTTTGTCACCAGATAAATTAGTGTTTTTGTCTTGTTTTTCCATATAAACATTTTAACTCATAAACTAAATCTCATCATTGTCTTTTTCATGTCTCTTCCCTTTAAACTAGTGCAGAAAGTAATTTCCTTTGTTCCATTGACTTTGCAGAAGATAGCCGTATATGTATATGTTTTCTGAATTTAATTAGGTTCAGTTCCATGGTTTAAAAGAAAATTCTACATTGGAACTTCGTTAAAGTACAGCACTTAAATTTGATATATGGGGAAACTCTAGACAAATTAGCATCATAATATTTCATTATTTGTCAAATCTGTTTCATAGACTTTAGTCTCTGTCATTTCAGAAAATAACAGAATAGATTCATGTAACTGGACTTTGTATGAGCATTCGGCAGAGTGATGCCTCATCCATGATGTTACTGGTGACTGGTTAAAATTGCACCACACAGACCTTTTGCTCTGCTCGGCCTTCACTTGTTCACATGTGATATTAGGACCTATCATGTACAGAGAACCTTTGATACTTCCATTCAAGGAACTAGGGTGCAAAAAGTGAAATTCCTGTTTTTTTATGTTGCCCTAGTTCCTCCATTCTACTAATTTCCAGAAATTGATTGGCATTTAAATGAAGTACTTGGTAGCCCTCCCATGTTCTTATCTCTTCACTAATATTTGTAAAGAGAGGGTATATAGCGGCTAGTACAGAATAAAGCTGGCCATATATATACGATAGCTATTGGCCACATTCTAATTCAGCTGAGAACATCAGGATGTGGCAGTTGGTATTGAACACCCCTTATATTTGTTTCCTCTGACATCATCTCTCACGCGAGATTTGGAAGGCTCTCATGCAACATAGATGCTCAGCTATACCCACCAAAATCTGCAAGGTTTGACTTAGTGGTAAGTTGTCCACTGTTCTGATGAGAAAACCAGTGCTACATGTAGTACTATGTTAACCATTCAGAATTCTGTGATGGAGGCTCTTAGCGGAGCCTCCAACACATGTGACAAGAACCCTTAGTGTTTATCATCTTTGGTGCGCTAGCCCCTTTCTTCCATTATTCACCAATAACCTGACCCTAAGACATTTAAGGATGGTCACAATCTTGGAGGTCCAGTCACACCACTGTATATATTCAGAAATTTTAAAGAAGATAATGAGTCCAAGTTGTATACATATTTCTCTGTGGATTTCACAGTGGCTAAAATCTGCATCAGCATTGTTTACCAAATAAATAAGGTTTTGCAAAACCTAATTTTTTTTAACAGTTATATAGGAGTATTCTACAGTATTCTATACATACATAATTCTGCCTTTCTTATAGAGATGTAGCACAGTAAATTGCCTCCTGTACCTTGGCTTCTTTATCGCTACATCAGTGAAAATGAAGTGCTTGAAATATTTCTCTGCACTCACGACTTAATGTTTTTTCTAGAAATTTGATTGTGGTTCTTGGGATCAGCACAGTATTGCCATTTTTTGAATACTTAGGTTCAAAAGATTACCTTTAACAAGGCTCATGTATGTGCAAGGAAATCCAATAATAGGGCTATTAATAAAACTGAGATTTAGTATGACCACATCAGTGTGTTCTGCAGAATTCATATGCAAGAATATTTCTCCACAATCTGGGATTTTTCAATATCCAGCAGAATGTGGCTTTATTGTAGCTGCAGTTAAGTATAGTGGATCATCATGATGATGTTGCAGTTTATTTTATTTGTTTTGACTGTTTTCTTATCACTTCTGTTTTTTTATTTATTACGAATGGACTGGATTAGGCTAGGTTTAGGTTAAGTAGGCAACTGTCTTGAGTTCTATTGGAGGTGGGGGGGGGGGTGGCAGGGGGCAATTTCTACAGCCAATAAGACGTTTCTGAGAGGCTAATAATGCATGTACATAAATATTCAACTTATGAAATTACAACTGTAAATACTGAGATATTCTAATGAGGTCACTTGACTTATGTCTAGTGCAGTGTTAACAAAGGGATCTTGAATGGATTGATACCACCAAGTACAATTGTACCCTGACAATTGATATGAACACTCAAGATTATATTGAAAATCGTCTCATAGGTGGTGGTCTTCTGAAAGAAGATTACCAGTTTGCATATTACTGGGTGGGACTAGAAATGCCTCACAGGATATCCGTTCTGGATAAGGTGGTATTCATCTCAAAGAATTCATTTACGTAGAGGTTTTACTGTATTCACTTACAATCTCGCTTAAATAGGGGTAGTTATATGTCTTTATGTGGAGATGTTATTGTTTTTTTTTTTGTAAATTAAAAAAGTTGTCTGCCTATTTAAAGGGGTTTTTGGGGATTTTTTTTTATTCTGACTCTTGCAAACATCTGATCAGTGAGGGTGTCCAACTCTCCTCTGATCAGATATTAATGGCCTATCCTGGCCCAAAAAAATAAATGTAAAAAACAGAAATTATGAAATTAAAAACAGTCATACTCCCCTTTTGATCCCTTGCTCTCTCTTTCCATCATGGCCAACCACTGTTTTTTCTCTCTGGTCCCTACTTACGTTGGATGTGTAACCACTATGACAGTAGCAGGTGAAAATATTAAAGTTGTACTGTGATTTTTTTGCTTAGTTTTCTGGGGGACAATTTAATTACATGAGTAAATGTGTTCATCTTCACTTAGATACCTTTTGAGTAGGCTTTTTTTTTTTTTTTTTTTTTTTAGTTTGTTCTTTTGCTACTATCCACTACTTGAGATTTTTAACAGATCAATTTTCCTTAAAGGGGTTGTATCTTGAAGTCTGGATCCAGCTTCTGTAACCCTTGGTAATCATCTGCTATCACTGTGAGAACCATAAGGCCCATGTTCACATGGTGTGGATTTGCCCTAGACTTTTCTGCACACAATCTATTGCAAGGAAAAGGAATTTTTTTTTTTTATATGATTGAAAATGTCAGATCTAATACATACATAATTCTTCAAGTGTTACTGTAATTTATATAAACTTTTATATGAACTTTCATATGAAGTGTGCAGCAGCACGCCACACTGCCAGGCCGGCCACCCTGTCCGACTCAATCCATTATAGTCTATGATGAATGAGACTGATTTGATTGACTGCCAAGCAGTTGAGTGCACAGTCACCCACTTCACCGGGTTGTGACTCGCTACCGCAGCAGGTTTCAGGACTAAAATTTTGACATGTCTGGATGACATGTCAAAAATGATTCTATAATGATTTGCTTGTCTGAATATTTTTTCTTTCATGACAACGTTAAGCAAATATTCTAGATCATTTAGCGTAACCCACTAGTTGTCTTTTCTCGATTTCTGCAGACTCTGGAAATGGCTAAAGACCATTTTGATCATTTTGTGCTTCTTTAGCCTAAGTGGAACTGAAAGAAATTATCCGCCTCCTTATTAGTTAAAGAAATCCCTGGGGAACAAATGTTCTTAACTACTGTTTAAAAAAAGAGATTAGAATGTTAGTCATTCTAACACTTGTGCTTTTCTGTATTTGGCTGGGCCTTAGAATGCTCCTGTCACCATTTATTTTATACCCCAGAGTATTGGGTATAATTGGATGTGTACTTATTACACTAATCAGCCATAACAATTAAACTAAAGTCAGACACATTTATTATCTGTTAATACTAGCACCTTTCTAGGGCTATTTGGTGTGTGTTCACTTGCTGCCTAATATAGTCCAATATTAGGCAGCAAGTGAAATGTAGTGTTAAAGGGATACTCCACCCCTAGACATCTTATCCCCTATCCAAAGGATAGAGAATAAAATGTCTAATCGCATGGGTCCAGCTGCTGGGATCCCTCCGCAATTATTGGTGCGGCACACCAGTCATCTAATACACTGAGCAAACTCCGCTCCGTGCCAGATGACAGGCGACCACAGCCCTTCATTTATGTCTATGGAAGGAGGGGTGACGGCTATATACACGCCCCCTCCCATAGACACAAAATGGAGGGGGGCTTGGCGTGATGTCACTAACATGGAAGCTACAATCTTCCCTGTTAAGAACACTGGGGTGCCGACCCGGAGATCGCTTGAGGTCTCAGTGACCGGACCCCATGCGATCAGACATCTTATCTCCTATCCTTTGGATAGGGGATGAGATGTATAGGGACGGAGTACCCCTTTAAACGAACCTACAGTAAACATGGTCGGCTGTTGGTTCGGCTGTTGATTGCTTCAGTCTGTATAAATTAACACCCCTTTCAAAATACTTTGGATGCTTGCAAAAAATGCATTCAGTCCAAGGAGACCTAAGACTGTCATCCTGTATTTTTTTGGGCTGCTTGAGCACCTTGAAAGCGGCGCCTATTTATTTTTTTTTTAAGTATTTATTTAAATTTAGCAATTTTCAATAACAAACATCGCCAACATGGTGCAATGGGAACAATACAGACAATAGCGCTCCTGAGAGGTCCCAGGGACCAACACTAGAATAAGAGCAAGGAGGGAGATTACAGCAAATGAAGCACCTAAGTAACAGAAGGGCCACACTGAGACGCCACTAGGGGAGCCTTTGCAAAGACAGGCAATCGGACATAAAACCAGACACACTTCCCGGCACCTCTCCTCCCCCCCCCCCCCCCTTAGCCCCAACCCTCGACCGCAAGAGCAACCCACAACAACCTACTGAGAAACTCCTTTCAGCGGGTCAGCCGAAGCACCAAACAACAACCAAGGAGTCCACACCCTGTCAAATTTCCTAGGGCACCTACGACTAAGATATAAGGCCTGATACAGCAGAACATATTTATTCACCAGAGCTATCCACCTAGACAACTGGGGAGTGGAGGTATCCTTCCATGTCATGACCACCACTTTACGGGCACAGAAGAGGAGAAAACAGATCAGTAAACATCTATGTGTACTAGAGATCAGGTCATTAAGAACCCCCAACAGACTCCCTACTGGATCAAGTATAAAAGGAAATTCCAAATGCTCAGCCAAAAAACCCATCACCTCCCTCCAGAAGACAACAATGACAGGACACTCCCACACTGCAAAAAGGTACCAACTTCTGAGGAGCATCTAAAGCATAAATCAGAGGGAGAAACTCCAATATGCTTGAGCCTAGCAGGGGTATAATACAACTGTAAGACATATCTAGACTGGATTAACATATCCCTACTACTAACCACCGTTGCATACTAAGAGCCCTCAACCTCCTTCCATTGACCCTCTGAGAGACCCAGAATATCAGCTGCCCATTTAGGAAAGGCCAGTGAGAAAGGGCTAGGCCCCAATGACTGAAGAAGGGCATAGGATTTAGTAAGAGGTTTGGAGAGAACGTGGTGCCCAGGAGAAGCTCCATCTCCGAGAACAATGGGGTAAATGTCAGGGAGCCAAACTGCGCCTGAACCGCATGCCGGAGCTAACCATGCCTAAATAGGGCATTTCCAGGGATGCCAGAACATTCTCATGTCTAAGAAGGATAGGAAAGCCTGAACCTCCTGGAACAGGTGGATCACAAATTTGACTCCATGTGAGCCCCAAAAATTGGCCTTCTGTAACCCATGCAGGTGAGGTAGATGTACGTTCCCCTACAAGGGTGCCCTAGGAGATACCAAGGGCTGTGGAACCCTACTCGACACCATGGACCAAATCCTTGCGATGTCAACAGAGGAATAGGGAAGGTAGAACCAGAGTGATACCTGTAAAGTGTATTTGTCAAAGCCTCATAAGACCCCATAATCGCACCAGCCAGGGCCATTGCCGAGTTCGAGAGATCCAGGTCGATCCACCACGCTGCATAGACCAGCTGAGAGGCAAGAAAATAGTTATAGACATCAGGGGCAGTTAAGCCGCCATGCCGCTTAGGAGCCTGAAGAAGGGCTTGACCGAGCCTGGGAAACTTCCCCTGCCAATAGAAGGATCCCAGAGCACCACATAATGCACCAAAGTATTTCTTAGGGGGAAATGACCAGGCCAGGTGAAAAAGATATAGAAATTTAGGAAGGTAAACCATTTAAAAAATATTAATCCTGCCAGCCAGGGAGAGAGGGAGTGCAGACCAAGCCTTCAATCTCTCCACTGTGGAGTGCAGTAATGGGTCCAAGTTCAAAGGAATATAGTCTGACAGGGACTGATTTATCTCCACTCGCAAGTAGCAAAAATGAGGAACCACCTGCACCCCAGCAGGAAGAGGGACCCCAGAGGAAAGTGCCATAATGGAGGACTTGGCCCAATTGACCCGCAAACCCGAAATAGCACCAAACCTATCAAGAAGGTCCATAAGGGACAATAGTGAGCTCTCAGCGTCCACCATATATACTAGGGTGTCATTGGCATAAAGGGAAACCTTCCCTGCTATGGACCCCCTTGGAATGCCACATATACCCGGGTCACTACTTATAGCTGCAGCAAGGGGCTCTATCGCCAGTGCAAACAAAAAGGGAGAAAGTGGGTACCCCTGCCTAGTTCCACGCCCCAGGGGGAAGGGTGTAGACATGTCCAGATTGGTTCAGATAAGGGCCCTGGTGTTATCATACAAATGTATCCAGCACCTCCCAAAGATAGAGCCACAATACTGAGTCAAAGGCCTTATAAATATCTAAGCTAACAACCACACCAGCAGGAAACCCGCCCTTACCGCTGCTATGTTAAGTTGCAGCAGCTTGACATTCACATCGGTGGCTCTACCTGGCATAAATCCCGTTTGGTCAGGGTGAATGATGGTACCAATAGCCCCATTCAGCCGTGTGGCCAACACTCTCGCCAAAATCTTAATATCGACATTTAACAGGGAGATATATCTATAGGAGCTAGGTAACATAGGGTCCTTTCCTGGTTTAAGAAGCACTACAATAAGTGCTTCACGCATGGAGTCCTGGAGCGCATAGACATAAGCTATAGAAGGAAACAAGTTATGGAGAATAGGGGCCAATCTCTCCTCATTCATCCTATACCAGTCGCCTACCATTCCATCCAAACCGGGAGTCTTCCCATGAGGAAGATCCCGTATAGCCTGGGCCACCTCTTCTACCGCAATAGGAGCATCCAATGCCTCCTGCTGAGCAAAGGGAGGGGCAAGTCCCGCAGGAAATAAAGAATTTCCCCCTGACACAGCATAGAAGGGGTGGAATACAGGGAAGAATAAAAATCTCGGAAGACAGAATTGATCATGCAAGGATCATCTACCACTACCCCATCAAAATCCATTATACAGGGAATAGAAGCCGGAGGGCGAGAATCCCGAGCCAAATAAGACAACAATTTACCATTTTTATCCCCAAATTCAAACAGGGCCGCCTCCCTGTCCGCCAGCCTCAACTGAACCCTGTCTTTCTGGACAACCAATAGGGATCTCTGGGCCTTAGCCCAAGCCCTTTCGCTATCAGGTGGGGGATTCCGAACATACTCAGCCTCTAAGACACCCATCTCCTGCAACAGTTTACTTTCCATGGCCTACCTAATCTTCCGCTGGCCAGCAACCCCTGCAATGAAGGCACCTCTAATTGTAGCCTTATAAGCATCCCACTGAACTAACGGGTCAGGATAAGAGGGTCAGTAATCAGTATGAGCTGCCCCCAGCGCCTTCTCGTCTGCCCCAGCTCGCAGCCACCCCGGATGCATGCGCCACACACGGGAAGGGGGACTAGGGCAAAGGTGCAAAACTGACAATACGGCAGAGTGGTGTGAGATCCCCCTAGTAGTGTAGGAGACGTCTCTTACCACCGGGAGGAGATGCTTAGATCCTTAGCCAGGTCAATACGAGAAAATGACCTAAGGGCCGCAGAATAGGAGGAGGTTGCTGTGGGATACTTCCACCTCCAGAGGTCGGTCAAGCCCAACGCCAAACGCTAGGTGTTAAATGAAGCAGAGCCGGAATCGGCAGCAGTGGTGCGGTCGAGGACTGGATCTGGAACCACATTGAAGTCTCCTATAAAAAGAACAGGGTCAGAACGGGACCACCAGTCCCCCCGGCAACTAGAGGCCCCGCCCACAAACGGCCCAGTAATAGTGGCTGAAGAAAGAGGAGTCCAGCGTCCAATAACTCGGAGGATAATGTTTATTTCACCAGATGGTCATAGCAGGAACACAAGGTACAGTGACGCGTTTCGGCCTTACAACAAGGCCTTAGTCATACACAACATATAGTACAAAAAGACCGGTTTTTATACATGTGGGTGGGCGGATATGACGCAACGGCACACCTGCATTGACAGGTGGACGTGACGTCATAAACCGCACCTACACATTCAGGTATATCCGCCCACATGTAAAAACTAATGGCAACCGCCACTGCAAAGCATGTAAAACATTAATTGGAAATCTATAAAATTGTATATAATTTACCAAATATAGACGCTTTACATGAAAACAGTATTAAAAAATATACATAGACAAAGCAGTTTCTTTATTACAAAAATATATTAAATATAAAAGGGGAGAAAGATGTCAGCATCATATATATGTTGCAGAAATCTATCTACCATAATAATAAAAGAAAGAAAAACCGCATATCCTAGAAACATTCACACTCATGATTTGCATATGAGATTGTATCGCGGAATTATGCTATCGCACTATGAATATAACAGCTAGAACCATAATAATACATTGGAGAACATTTAGACACAAGGGCAGTGACCCGGAAAAGAGAAAAAAAACAGGAAAAAAAACACTCAAAAAATGTATCAATAATGTAAAATCGTATCCATTCTTTTGTTCAAACCCCGTGGATATCTAGTCCCCAACTTCAGGATCCAAAAGATCTCACGGTCCAGAATCTTACGTCTGAGATTGCCGCCTCTAGCTGGAACCGTGACTCTTTCGATCCCCTGAAGCCGGAGACTAGAGGTATCCCCAGCATGTGCCTCCACACAGTGCTTAGATACCATTGAAACGTTCCTAGATAGGAAATGTGGTACATCGGAAATATGCTTACGAATCCTCATTTTCAAAGAACTCGTGGTGCACCCAACGTATTGTACCTGACAGCTAATACATGTAAACAAGTACACGACACCATTTGTATTACAATTTACATACTGTTTGATAGGAAAACTAGTATTATTAGCTGTAGATACGAATGTGGTAGAATTTGAAATGTAACTGCAGCAAATGCACCTTTTAGCCCCACACTTGGATGATCCAATGTAGGTCAGCCAAGTGGGTTTGGTAGAAGCCTTATCCTGGAACAGGCTAGGAGAGAGTCGTTGGCCAATGGTGGGTGCTTTCTTAGACACACATTTGTGGCCCCCTATCAAAGCTTGTTTAAAATCTGGATCACTAGTTAAGATGGGCATATACTTGTTGATGACCTTCTTGATTTTCTGAAACTCTATGCTATACTGGGTGGAAAACACAACCGGTGAATAACTTTTATTATCCAACTTAACATTTTTATTATCACTATAGCTGTAAATAACATTTCTATCGTCACCATTGTGTGTTTCACCATGCATATCAGAAGTAATGCCCATCAAGGACTTGCGGTCTTTGCCATTGGCAACCGCAAGGGCCTTATCAATAGTCCACTGTGGATAATTCCTTGCTCTAAGGCGGTTGCCTATGGAAACTGCCTCCCCACTAAAATTAACCTCTCGGGTACAATTACACCGAGCTCTAATAAGCTCGCCAGTTGGGAGGTTTTCTATAACGTGTCTGGGGTGACAGGAATCGGCATGCAGGATAGAATTCACTGCAGTATTTTTTTCTATAGGTGGATGTTATAACCTGGCCGGTTTCTCTGTCACCCCACAGACGCAAATCCAAAAAATTGATCACTTCTCATAGTGGCTGCGCCTCAGCCTCGTTTCCCCCCAGGGAGAACTTCCAGCAGCTTCCACGGCACCCCTGATGCAGCTCCCAGCCCTCCACACCTTCACCACCGGAATCCACAGCCCGAGCGCGTCTCCCCCTTGTCTCCGGGCCCCCCACTTCAGCTGGCCTCAGTTCACTTGCTCCGCCGCGCTGCGCTGTCCTGACAGATAACTTCTGTCCCGGACGCCTCCGGCCCCCGCAGTCCGCACCGGAAGGCTCAGCAGGGACTCCGCTATGACACCAGGGCCCCCAGGTGAGTTGGGACCGGGTCAGGGTGATTTGATCAGGATGATAAGAGCTGGGTCAGCAGCCTCCTAAGCTGCGCCTATTTATGCAGACTTAAGCAATCAACTAACTAACCATTAGGTTTGGGTTCGTCTGCATTTACTGTGAGTTCACTCAGTACTAGTGAAATGCCAGTTCTCAGAATAAATGTATTGGAAGCAGGAAATCTGGGAAAGTGTAAGGATTGGAGTTACTTCAACAATGACCAAATTTTGCATTTGACGATGCCTATGTGCTACTGACCATCCCTTGAGTGTGCCTCCTTCTATGCCCCTGCATCTTGCTTTTGTCTGCTCTTAGCAGCAATATGCTGCTACGAGCAGACACACAATGATGCATGCACATTGTACTCTGACACTGAGGTTGTTACCCAAATTGTAGATCACTGTGTGTCTGCTCGTAGCGGCGTATTACTGCTATGAGCAAACAAAAGCAGGACTCACAGGCGCAGAAGGACGCACACTCTAGGGATGGTCAGTAGTGCATCTTCAGCGGCAAATATGCTGTTGTTGCTGTGACCCTACCCTTAAGGGGTTTTCCAAGACAAATAAGAAAAAAATATTGCAGCTTGCTAGGGTTCTCAAATAATATTATACTCTATACTTACAAGACCGCTGTGGCCAGAGATTGCAGTGTGTCTGAGATGTCATAAGGGAATCACAGAGAGTCATCACGAAAAGTAAACCAATGTGACAATGAGGCTCAGCATATCATCACTGGACTTGTGAACAAAAGATCGGTAAGCATAGTGTATTTTGTTAATTTACAAGCATAACAGGCTGTGATATTTTTTATAGGGGTTTTTGTTATTACTCTGACAAAGTACATCCATTAATGGCAACAGTGTTTTCTAATGATGTTGACATTTTTGTTACACATTTTTGTTACACATTTTTGGGACATTTTCTCCTATTACTATATTGAGGGGTGTAGTTTCCAAAATGGTATGCCATATAAGGTTTTTCTTGCTGTTCTGGCACCATAGGGGCTTCCTAAATGTGGCATGCCCCCCAAAAACCATTTCCAAAAAACTCACTCTCCAAAATCCCATTGTCGCTCCTACCCTTCTGAGCCCTCTAGTGCACCCACAGAACACTTCACATCCACATATGAGATATTTCCTTACTCGAGAGAAATTGGGTTACAAATTTTAGGAAGATTTTTCTCCTTTTACCCCTTGTAAAAATTCAAAAAACTGGGTCTACAAGAACATGCGAGTGTAAAAAATTAAGATTTTGAATTTTCTCCTTCACTTTGCTGCCATTCCTGTGAAACACCTAAAGGGTTAACACACTTACTGAATGTCATTTTGAATACTTTGAGGGGTGCAGTTTTTTTTTATAATGGGGTCATTTGTGGGGTATTTCTAATATGAAGGCCTCTCAAATCCACTTCAAAACTGAACTGGTCCCTGAAAAATTCTGATTTTGAAAATTTTGTGAAAAATTGGAAAATTGCTGCTATTCTTTGAAGCCCTCTGATGTCTTCCAAAAGTAAAAACATGTCAACTTTATGATGCAGACATAAAGTAGACAAATTGTATATGTGAATCAATATATCCTTTATTAAAGATGTCCATTTTCCTTATAAGCAGAGAGTTTCAAAGTTAAAAAAATTCTAAATTTCCAAATTATTCATCAAATTTTGGAATTTTTCAACAAGAAATCATGCTATAGACGAAATTTTACCACTAACATAAAGTAGAATATGTCCTGAAAAAACAATCTCTGAATCAGAATGAAAAGTAAAAGCATTCCAGAGTTATAAATGTTTAAAACGACAGTGTTCAGATTTGCAAAAAAAGGGTATGTTCACACTGAGGAATTGGGGCGGAAATCAAGCAGAAATTTTCTGCCTCAAAATATTGTTACTTTTCCACAAGAACTCACGGAGATTTCGCTCGGAATTCCGCGCGGAAATGCAGGTTTCATGCGGAGGAGGAGTATCAAGTATTCATAAAATTTATTTTTTTTCATGCAGAAATTCCGCGCCAATTCTTCTGACTCAAAAAAAAATATATAACATTGATCTCTATGGGAGAACGACGCGGATTCCGCCTGAAAGAAAGAACATGTTCTTTCTTCAAGTGGAACAGACTTCCTCATCAGAATTCTGCTTGAGGAAATTCCTCAGTGTGAACTGAGGGGCAGAAATTCTGCACAGCTCTATAGGGATTTTCACTGCTGAATGAATTGGAGAGGAAAAAGCGAGCAGAATTACTTGTGGAAATTCCTCTCCAATTCCTCAGTTTGAACATACCCTTAAGGTGAAAATGAGCTGCGTCCTTAAGGGGTTAAAAGAGCACAGCATGATGGACAGCCCAGAAATATCAAAGAACTGGAAGACTGTTTAAGGAAGAATGGGCAAAGAAACCTTAAACAAGAATTGAAAGACTCTTAGCTGGCTACAAAAAGCATTTACAATCTGTGATACTTGCCAAAGGGGGCAGTACAAGATATTAACTCTGCAGGGTGCCCAAACTTTTGCAGACGCCATTTTTTTGTTTTCTGTTATTTTGAAAGTGTAAATGATGGAAATAAAATCTAAATTTTGTTGACATATTATAAGAAGGTCTAATCTGTAATTTGATGCCTTTTGGAGATTTTTCCATCTTTCCTTGGCTTCTTTATGCACATTAATACAAATTTTTACCTGAGGTGCCCAAACTTTTGATGCCCACTGTACATGGTCAGGATTAGGTACTGAGTGATATATTAAAAATAAAAAAAATTGTTGGATCTGACGGGTATGCTTTAAAGAGGTTTTCCAAAATTTCATAAACGGCTGATTTCTTGAAAAACAGCACCACTCCTGTCCTCAGGTGGTGTGTGGTATTTTAGCTCACTTCCATTAAAGTGAATGAAACAAAGTTGTAATACCACCCACAACCTGAGGACAGGCGTGGTGCTGTTTTTGGAAGAACTATGTTTTTCTATTCTTTATTATTTCCTTTTAAAGGTGTTTTACTTGTTCAAATTTCCCAGATCTTAATCCACTTGAGCAGCTATGGGAAGTGCAGAAAAAAAGTTTGACCCATGGTGGTCCTACTTGCAACTTACAGAATGTAAGGTGTCTACCATAATAGGCCTCTGTTTACACTTGGGATTTTGGGATTCAAATAAAAATGGTATCCGTTTGAATTCTGGTCAGTTCTTTTAATATTGTGAAAATCAACAGTACTATTACTCAATTTGTCATTGACAGAATGACAAAATATATTAGTAATAACCGCATAAAACGTCTTTGATTCCGCACTCCCATTCCGGCATGACTGCCTTGCTATGATTGTTATGTTTGATGTCTTTGTTTTAGCTGCTGTCATCTATTGTTCTAAATTAACTATTTTTATATCTAATAAATAGGCTCCAGCTGCTTTAATAAATATAGCTCTATAGTTAAAATATTTGCCGGGCTTAGCACGCTGCTTTAAATAAAGATTCTGTAATCAAATATAGGACATGTTTTCTAAGTTTAGCTGCATTTTGGCTCAAAAGATGTGTGAAATGACAGTAAAAGTGAAATTCATGTTACAGTATTGAACAAAACAGCAGTGTGAGACAACCATCTGTTTAGCATCAACGTGTTCACCAAAGTACAAGGTACAAAGTTCACCAATTGTACATCAATAAAACTTGTTTTAAAATAGTTTCTTTCAGATATGATAGGCAGGTTCCTCATAGTCATCAAAAGGAAACATCTTACCATTAGGGTTTATAAGTCAGAAAACTTCTAAAAATCATCTTCTGGTATGTCACTGGTGGCTATCATTGGCCTCTTTCTTCATTTAGGAGAAACTCCATTATACTATAGTTTATGGCTGTCTAGCAGTGGTATTATCATTTGACTGCCTCACCCCTTAAAGGACATCTGTCAGCAGTATCACCCGCACTAAAGCTGTCAAACAGACTTGTAGTGCGGGTGATGGTGATCAAAACGATACTCACTGTGTCCAGATTCGCCCAGCCGTTCCGCCGCAATTCGCATTTTTCTTTCTATACAAATGAGGGGCATGGGCGGAGCTCCAAACCGAGCTAGGGGCACGCATCATCTTTGCTTGTCGCTCCGCCCGACTCATCAATATTAATAACCCCCTCCCTGCTCTTGCGCCCAGTGTTAGTGTACAGCACATGCACCATACACTAATACGGGGCGCAAGAGCAGGAAGGTAAGCGGTGCATGTGCTGTACACTAACACGGGGCACAAGAGCAGGAAGGGAAGCGGCGCATGCACCGTACACTAACACAGGGCACAAGAGCAGGGAGGGATGCGGCGCATGCACCGTACACTAAAACGGGGCACAAGAGCAGGGAGGGGAGTTATGAACATTGATGAGCTGGGCGGAGCGCCCACCTGGCGAAGATGACATCAGCGTGCCACTAGCTCGGTTAGAAGCTCCGCCCATGCCCCAAGGCCTGCATTTGCATAAAAAGAAAAAGGCAAATTGTGGCGAAATGGCTGGGCAAATCTGGACATCGTGAGTATCGTTTTGATCAGCGTCACCCACACTACAAGCCTGTTTGACAGCTTTAGTGTGGGTGAAACTGCTGACAGATTTCCTTTTAACTATTCTCTTATCCCTATGAATGAAAGGGAACTTCTGGTAACCCAGAACCTAGGGCTGGGCGGTATACCGGTTGATACCGAATTTTTTGCGCTGCATGATATAAATTTTCCCCCATACCGCAATACCGGTTGGGCCCCTCCCCCTCGGGAATGTATTATCAGCCCAGCGCAGCGCTGTCCCCACATCGGGGAACTAATCCTATGTTACCCGCCAACACTGTTCTGCCCCCCCACCCCCAATTAGTTATCAGCCCAGCGGGGTACTACTCACATATGTCACTGCTCTCCTCCTGTTTGTTGGGGGCCGCCGGGCACTGGAACTCTATACTGTACGCCAGTGGTCTCCAACCTGCAGACCTTCAGATGTTGCAAAACTACAACTCCCAGCATGCCCGGACAGCCAACAGCTGTCCAGGCATGCTGGGAGTTGTAGTTTTGCAATACCTGGAGGTCCGCAGGTTTGAGACCACTGCTGTGCGCTGTATCCCTATGCCCGGGCTGCAAAAGATAAAGAAAGTAAACTGTAATTTACCTACGTCGGTAACACGCTGGGGACGGGAATGTCGGACAGCCGTCAGCCTATCACCGGCCGCAGCGATGTCCCGCCCCGGCCAGTGATAGGCTGAGCCCACTGTCATGTAAGGAGCTCTGGCCGGCTTCTTACATGACAGTGCGCTCAGCCTATCACTGGCCGGGACGGAACATCGCTGCGGCCAGTGAAAGGCTGACGGCTGTCCGACATTCCCGCCCCCAGCGTGTGGCCGATGTAGGTGAGTTACAGTTTATTTTCTTTATCTTTTGCAGCCCGGGCATAGGGATACAGCGTACAGCAGTGGTCTCCAACCTGCGGACCCCCAGCTGTTGCAAAACTACAACTCCCAGCATGACCACAGGCGTACAGTGAGTTCCATCGCTGGCAGCCCCCAACAAAGAGGAGGAGGGCAGTGCTTGAAGGGGACATATGTGAGTAGTACCCGGTTGGGCTGATCATTAATTGGGGGGAGCAGAACCGTGCTGGCGGGTAACATGATTTGGGGGGGTGAAAATACCGTTATATACCGTGGAACCGCTGTAAGTTACAAAAATACCGTGATACACATGTTTGGTCATACTGCCCAGCAGTACCAGAACCTAATTTTCATTTTGAAATTGGGAACTTGTGTATTGATCCCAATGAACGGTTATTCATTTTGGATAGGGATAAGATATCTAAGGCCAGAATACCCCTTTAAGTAAGTCAGTGTGTCTAAATAGGGTCCACCGCAGAGTCCTTAAAGGACATCTGCAGCCCTTTAACACTTCACCCCATCCTGTGGATAGTAGAAGTAGAGCAGGAAAAAACCCTCAGGTATGGCGCTGCAGACTCTTGTAGACAGATGAGGCGGATGCCAAAGGTAATAGGAAAGTCCTCAGCAGGACATTTTATTAAAAAAACAATAAAATGGACAAGATTACGCGTTTCGGGAGGATCCCTCCCTTCCTGATCTGAGGAAGGGAGGGATCCTCCCGAAACGCGTAATCTTGTCCATTTTATTGTTTTTTTAATAAAATGTCCTGCTGAGGACTTTCCTATTACCTTTGGCATCCGCCTCATCTGTCTACAAGAGTCTGCAGCGCCATACCTGAGGGTTTTTTCCTGCTCTACTTCTAATATTGACTCCCAGGACGACTTGTTTCCTCCTGCAACCCATCGGCATAGCAGCGACTCGTACTACAGTACCCAGATTATATCGTGGGTGATATGCTTTTTTGCATAGATCTCAAGGTGAGCGGCCATCTATAAGCCCCGTGGGGTTCCCCCCCCACCCACCACCCGATCTATTGAGGGTAAATACACGAGGCGCCGTCCGTCGGTCCTTTCTTTTCTTTTCTCTACAGATCCTGTGGATAGGGGATAAGTGTTTATTCACTGGGTCCGACCACTAGGGACCACCGCAATCTCCTGCATGGGACTGTGGCTCTCCCGTGCAGGAGGAGTGCTGGCCACCGTAAGACGTTACAGTCGACACACCTCATCCATGTAACTCTATGGGAGAGGCGGGGAGGCAGCTTTCGTGCCTCCCCGCCTCGACCCATAGAACTGTATGGGGGCGGAGAGGGGGCGTAACCGTTGATCTCTCAAGTCGACGCTACGCGCATTAGTTCACACACTGAGTGCTAATGCTGGGGCCCCGTTTAGAAGATCCCAGAGGTCTGATCCCCCACGATCAAACACTTGTTTAGGAGACAACAGGTGCCACAAGAGCTGGCAGAATCCCATGGATAACTACAGGGGACACAGAACAGGTATTGTGGTGGTTTTGGGGCATTTTTATTTTTCTTAACTTCCCTGGAGCACCCCTTTAAAGAATGTCAGTCTGTGATTGCTGCGCCTCTGACTGATTTGTTCAACCAATCCCTTCTAGCAGAAGTTTCTGATGATTGGAGAATGGCCATTGTTGTACCCATCCACAAGAAGCGCAGTAGAGAAGATTGTAATAAATATCCAAATACCAACAATGTTTTTTGACCCAAACCAGCATGGCTTTACTAAGGGCAGATCATTTTAACTTATCTCATAGATTTCTTTGAGTATGTAACCGAAGTGCTGGATGAAGGTGGTGCCATTGATATAATCTGTCTGGACCATGTAGATTTTTTCGCTACAAATGTTCTGACACATCAAGAAAACCATCACATCTCTACGTTATTTTTTATATGACTTTTACATTTGAGGCAAACAATCAGAAAATAACCATTGTTACTTCAGCTGTCAATTTTTCGTGGGTACATAGTGTTTGGGCACTATTCTTATTCCATGAACATACTATAGAGTTGTTGATTAAGTCATCCTCGGCATGGTAATGTTATGCTTAGATGAAAGAGTAAAAAGGAAAGGCATATCTACTAAACAACATTTCCAGCACAGTCTAGATCCCAATCTAATTGAAAATCTATGATAGAAAAAAACAATGCCATTGACAAGCTTCCATCCTGCAAAGTTTTTCTAGAAGGTTGGAACAAATAAGATATATAATACTGTTCATTTGCTTTGAAGTAAAGTTAAACTGGTTAATGTCCTCTTAATTTTTGCTAGAGGTTATATACGATTAGCCTTTAGTCCCAAATGGAGGGTTTTGGGTAATATGTACATAGAAACTACCCCCTTATTCAGATCATACATTATGCATAGTATCCATTTTTGTTAAGATCACCTCTGTAGAAAACTTTTAATTTACTTTTCTGTGGTCCTCTCATATAGGTTTTAATTTATACAAGTAGCTCCCTAGTTTGGTAAGTAAAATGGCTGCAAAGATGAAGCTTCACTTCATCTGTTCATTCTTCCAAATATGTAGCGTGTTCATTGTGGAGGAAGAAAGAGGCCACATTTGCATTTACAGCCTATGTATACAACAACATGAGCTGTACTTTGCTTTTCTGCCAACAGCCTCTAATAATAGAGGATACTGGAATATATGATACAGATAATGTTTTCAGTGGTGTTATTACAGTTCTGTGAAGATATTGTTCCAATATTGGCACAACAGACAAAGGAACATGTAGATACAAAACATATGCACATTTGTGGCGGTTTGGTGACGTTTAATGGCTTGCAGAAAGCATGAATAGATTTAACCACCGCATTGAAACATTATATATATTAGATTTTGGTTATGTTATCTACCTATATGGGCAGTGATGAACCTTTCTGGGGTAATTCTTGATATGACAGTAAAGATTGGAGCTGTATATTTTAGGTACATTGCCTGCCATTCTCTAAAGGTAAATACAAAGCCGACATACACACTGTTACATATTATCTAGAGGTAATACTACCCAATAGAGTAGCTTTCTGTTTTGGTTCATAGAAGGGTGCCCCTTCTCAGACCTCCATATGCCCAAACAGAGCATATGGACCAGGGTTGTCTTACTCAAATTATATATTTAAAGGAAACGCATTGCATACATTTTTTTTTACTGATTAAAACAATTTACTGAAACAAGTTCTTCTTTTAATCTTTCTATTTTCAAGACTTCACTTTCTCTTCACCATTGTTTTTCTTTGTTGGATATGTTTTATTACTACTTTTTTCCTTTTTTCAGTCTACAGGGCTTTACGAGGGTTCATTTTTTAATGCTTTGATCTGTAGTCCTTATTGGTAATTTTAAACTTTTTTTTTTTTTGCACACTTTTAAGTGCCCAGAAGGGACTATTATAAGCAATCAATTGCTTATGCTGATCAATGCTATGTTATTGCATTGCAGTGATGAGTTACATTAATGCTTTGCTAGGACAGTATACCTGAGTCAAACTGTATTTTTAGAGTCAATATAACTCTATCACATGGCTGGGGTTCTGATCAGACACCCTTGGTGTATGTCATTTGGCCTTTTAAATGCTGCATTCGATATTGACCATGGCATTCAAAGGGTCAAATGACCCCCATCACTGATGTTGCTCATTAATGGTGAGCGTCAGCTGCTGAAAGCAGACGGTATTAGTCTATGTAGCGAGCTCCTAAGCTTGCTTTCATAATTCCCACGTGCGCACATGCCATACATGTACAACATGTGTTGACAAGGGGTTAACCGTCCATTAAGTTCTAAGGCATATGTGTTTTTTGGCTCATAATTTGAAAGGTAAGACCTTGTTCTGTTTCCATCCCAGGTCATTCCAAACTTTTTCTATGAGATAAGACTTTTCTAAAACTTTTGCGGTTTAGTTTGATGTGTACAATTCTTTAGACTATGACTGTATAATTAAAGGGTTACTCCGCTCCCCAGCGTCTGGAACAATGCATTCCGAACGCTGTGTGCGGGCTTCCGTGTTCATGCCCGCCCCCCTCGGGACTTCACGCCCCGTCATGTGATGTCACGTCCTGCCCCCTCAATGCAAGTCTATGGGAGGGGGCGTGACGGCCGTCGCACCCCCTTCCCATAAACTTTCATTGTGGGGGCAGGCAGTGACATCACGAGGGGGCAGGCGTGAACACAGAAGCCTGCACACAGCCTTCGGAACTCAATGTTCCGGATGCTGTGGAGTGGAGTAACACTTTAAGTTGAAAAAAAAAATATACAGAAATTATTTTTTCCTTTTTTTCCATACATATAAGATTAACAAAACTTTGGGGTATGTCACAACCATTTGATGCCAATCATATGGAAACAACATAAATAGGATACAACACACACTTTGTTTGCAGACCCAAAGGGTTCGAGGAGTAGTTGAGCGGGTGCAGTAACACATTAACATGAGCATGTTCGTAATACACTTCAATAATGTGCTTTGGTGACTGATTCTTTTTAGCTGTAGAATCATTGAGTAAAATCACTGGCATCTTTCTTAACCCAATCACGATGTGTCTCTCTCCGGCATACGGCATACATTGTGTTTGGTGCTCAGCAGAGACCTTTCCGCTGTTATTAATTCTTTGTTAAACTCTTCTGAGAGAGTTTGTATAGTAATGTGGTGAAGAACAAACACTGATAGATATGCCAGAAAGCAGCAAAGGTTACAGTGATTTCTGTTAGACTTTATTATTTTTTTCCTGGAACGCTTCATACCGAAGAGAAAGCTGCTTTCACTTAAAGATCCATTCTTCCCTGGGATTGTGCACAGCAAAACATACTGTACGTGTTAGTGTTTTGATAAAGTAGGAATAGACATGATTTTTTGATGGGTCTTAACCCATTAGTGCACAGCCTATTGTCTTAATGACAAAGTTTGTAAAAATGTTGTTATAACTTTTTTTTTAATTTTACTATAAGTATTACAATGGAAGACTACATTTAGCATTTTCAGTGTGTGCCTTTTTACATGTGCTATTAATATTATTCTCTAGTTTACTACAATTATAGCAATAACAAATGTTTATCTTTTTATTGTTTTATGCACAGTAAAATGGATTTTTTGAATCACTTGTAGTTGTGTCATTACATTTCCAGAGCCAAAATATTTAAATTTTTTTAGTTGACAGAGCTGTATAATGGCTTGCTTATCTTTGCATGACAACCTGTGTTTTTTTATTGGAATTAGTTTAGGGTACTTATGACATTTAATTTAGGGCAATAACAGCAGTCCTAACACAGTTTTATGTTATGTTTTGTTTAGTTTTTTTAATGGCATTTACTATTAGAATAAATATGGGATAATTTTATAGTTTTGGGTTGTTAAAGATATGGCGATGTCAATTATGCAAACTTTTTGTTTTTAAATGAAAGACTTTGCAAGGGTAAATATTGAGCAAAACTCTTTTAAAATAATTATATTAGGAGACTTAATAGGATTATTCTTTGCTCATTTCTGTAGTAAGTAATACTGCCTGTCGGTTTTAGAGCTTGTCCACACTGCTGACATCAGCATAATTCCGCTGCAGAGTGCCATTGTTTTCAATAGGATGCTGCGGCTCTGTTCATTCTGAGGAATCTCTGCAGTAGTATTACAGCGGAAAGTATGTCTTCTCAAAGAATAAACATCCACTGGGACTAAAATGCTGTCTATAGAGACATCAATTTCCAGTTGGTCCTTCCACCAGAGTAAACTGCAACGCCCGCTGCAAGTCGACTTTCAGCTAGCAAATTTCCATAGCAGGTGACTGGGCACCACCTTGCTAGGAGAGGCTTTAAAGGGGCCACAGAGCGTATTTAGGATTTGTGGGTGACCCAGAGATCTTTCCCCAACCCATCACAAAGTAATGGAATGTCTTCTGTTTCTGATGTGTTAAACTTTGTCATGGGGATATCTCTTTAAAAGTTTTTACCATTGGATATTCAGTCCTGTAACAATTCCTGAGATTCTTCATAGCTGTGTTCTGTGTTTTCCTTCTGTTATTCTAGGCAGTGGATTAGCATTAAATAAATCTAATATGATTGGGAAAGCCATTTATTAAGCTCTCACCCTAAATGTTGGCTGCGTCTTGTGAAGTTGTGTGATTGATGTTTGTAGTTAATAGTTTTCTGATTTAGATAATTTGTCACTGATGCATATGTTTGTAATCTGCAAATAAAGCACATTATGATTACTATTATTATAGTGCTTTGCTTTAAGGTCAGCTGATCTTTCTAGCTATAGACCTAAAACCATTGTCAGCCAAAAAGTATATATATTTTTTTCTGGTAACGGATGCCAAAAATCCTTGTTAATTCTCTTAAGCAGCGATATACAAGCTGCCGCCAGACTCTTCTCATGTCATTTATGATGTGGAAACAATAAGATTTTATAGGAACATTTTTCACAGTCCTGAAAGCAAACCTTGGGAAATGATTTTAACCCCCCCAAGGTAGAGCCTAAAGAAAAGTTGAAATATACCACAATTGTTTAGCAATTGAAAAGAGAGGTTTTGTGGGTACCTACAGATGAGTCCACATTTACGTTTCCACAAATTTCTTTGACTCAAATTTCTCTCTATACAAATTCATTATTACAGGCAGCAATTCACACCACAACATCCAGGTGGCTACATATACACAAACGCATTGCAGAAACAACTCCTGACAAGTATGATAAAATTATGTATTGTTTTAGTTTCTTTCTAAGATGGCTATTTTTCACCACTTATAATAGGTTATATTTAGAGATGAGCAAACTTTTCAAAATTTCGATTCGGCCGATTCGCCGAATTTTCCCGAAAAGTTTGTTTCAATCCGAATTTGTTTGTGGCGAATTGATATTAGAAAAAGGCTATTTCTAGCCTACATACAGCCTCTATAGGGGTATAGAACACTTTGCTGTGTCCTAAAACGCATATGGAGTGTGCTGGGGTAGTGCAATAATACTGTTATTCAGAATAGCATGCAGATTACCGGCATCGCTCTTAGAATCACTGCCGCACAGCAGCGCACTGACAGAGCCTGGTGGTGGCATCAGTGTCAGGAGACCATATAATGACTGAATGACATAGTGTGGAGGTGTTGGCAGCATGAGGACACCATATAGTGGCTGAATGGCACAGCGTGGAGGTGTTGGCAGCATGAGGACACCATATAGTGGCTGAATGGCACAGCGTGGAGGTGTTGGCAGCATGAGGCCACCATATAGTGGCTGAATAGCACAGCATGGAGGTGTTGGCAGCATGAGGACACAATATAGTGGCTGAATGGCACAGCGTGGAGGTGTTGGCAGCATGAGGACACCATATAGTGGCCGAATGGCACAGCGTGGAGTTGGCTGATGCACTAGTACACTACACACCAGGGCTTCACAATTCCCCCCCCCCCCCCCCCCAAAAAAAAAACCAAACAACACAATATATGACATTTTTGACAAAGATTTCTCATAGGTAGCACCCGCTATCCAAAAATTAGAAATTTCCAGACCCAGGCCCCACATCTGCGGCATCAGGAACCCATATATTGCCGGAAGGACACAGCCTGGAGTTGGCTGATGCACCAGTACACACCCGGGCTTCACAATCCCCTCCAAAAAACAACATTTTAGAAATTATTTAAAGAAATACCTTTGTGTAAGAACAAGCGCATATCCAACAGTTCACAAGACTCTATTAGGGTGCGTTCCCACCTGGCGTATGCGCAGCGTATTTCACGCTGCACAAAATTTACAGCAGCAGCGGGAAATACGTTGCGTATTCCTTGCTCACTATACACACAGGGCTTTCCGGTGGCAGCCCTATGTGTGCAGTGAGTTTTGTAGGCGGAGCCGCACATCACAGTCACGCCGGCGCACGGCCCCGCCTCCAAAACTCACTACATGCATAGGGCTGCCTCCGGAAAGCCCTGTGTGTATAGTGAGCAAGGTATACGCAGCATATTTCCCGCTGCTGCCGTAAATTTTGCGCAGCGTGAAATACGCTGCGTATACGCCGTGTGGGAATGTACCCTTATGCAGGACGGTGGACCACCCAAAGACATTCTTCTCAAAAATAATAAACCACACAATGTTTGAATTTTTTTTTTAAACTACCGTATATACTCGAGTATAAGCCGACCCGAGTATAAGCCGAGACCCCTAATTTCAACCCAAAATCCCAGGAAAAGTTATTGACTCGAGTATAAGCCTAGGGTGGGAAATACCTCATCCCCCCCTGTCATCATCCAGTCCCGTCATTAACATCCTCATCATCATCCCCTTGTCATCATCCCACACATCCCCCCTTCATCATCCCCTTGTCATCATCCCACACATCCCCCCTTCATCATCCCCTTATCATCCCGCACATCCCCCCTTCATCATCCCCTTATCATCCCGCACATCCCTCCTTCATCATCCCCTTATCATCCCGCACATCCCCCCTTCATCATCCCCTTATCATCCCACACATCCCCCCTTCATCATCCCCTTGTAATCATCCCACCCCCCCCCCTTCATCATCCCCACCCCCCTTCATCATCCCCACACCCCCCCCTTCATCATCCTCTTCTCATCATATCAGTAAATAAAATAAAAAAACACTACCCAAGAGTGTTTAATTACCCCATACATTACACCAGGAGCAGTCAGGAGTAGGCCTCAGCAGTACCCAAGAGGCTTTAATAACCCCCTACCTTTGCACGATCAATTGCGAGATCGAGCAATACCAGGTGTGTTATACCCTCAGATTTCCGGGGCCACAGCCACGCTCCACTGAACCGATTAGCGTGTCTCTATCTATCAAGGACAGGTGCGTGTTGCATGCTGAAACCAGTTTGTGATAGGGATCTGGGATTGCAATTATTTAACCTTAAAATGAGGAATTACCAGTAAGTGAGGGTCATAAACTGGCGCCCATCGCTATAAGCGATTGGATTAGTTAGTGAGTTGGTTGGTGAGGTCCTCGGATCGGCCCAGGCGGGGTAGGATAAGGCCCTGGCAGAGCGCCGAGAATTTAACGATCATTGTTGAAATTTGCATTAAGCATGTATTTAGCTACTGCTAAACATCCAAAAATGTAAGGCCAGAGGCACCAGGGAGGCAAGTAGTTCCTGAAAGACAGAATGAGTCTGGATCATGCATTTGCAGTACCCAATAGGTTTTCATAACCCCTTACATTTAAAGATCAATGTTAACATTTGCATTAAGCATGTATTTAGCTAATGCTAAACTTCAAAAAATTATAGGCCCAAGGCCAGAAGCATCAGTTTTTCCCATATTAGGAGCATAGTTGTTCCCCAGATTAGGCAGCATAGATGTCACCCAGATTAGGCAGCATACATGTCCCCCAGATTAGGAGCATAGTTGTCCCCCAGATAAGGAGCATAGTTGTCCCCCAGATTAGGCAGCATAGATGTCCCCCGGATTAGGAGCATACTTATCCCCCAGAGTAGGCAGCACAGATGTCCCCCAGATTAGGAGCATACTTGTCCCCCAGATTAGGCAGCATAGATGTCCACCAGATTAGGAAGCATAGATGTCCACCAGATTAGGAGTTTAGTTGTCCCCCAGATTAGGAGAATAGTTGTCCCCCAGATAAGGAGCATAGATGTCATCCAGATTAGGCAGCATAGCTGTCCCCCAGATTAGGCAGCATAGCTGTCCCCCAGATTAGGCAGCATAGCTGTCCCCCAGATTAGGAGCATAGTTGTCCCCCAGATGAGGCAGCATAGATGTCACCCAGATGAGGCAGCATAGATGTCCCCCAGATTAGGAGCATACTTGTCCCCCAGAGTAGGCAGTATAGATGTCCCCCAGATTAGGAGCATACTTGTCCCCCAGATTAGGCAGCATAGATGTCCACCAGATTAGGAGCTTAGTTGTCCCCCAGATAAGGAGCATAGTTGTCCCCCAGATTAGGCAGCATAGATGTCACCCAGTTTAGGCAGCATAATGTCCCCCAGATTAGGCAGCATAGATGTCCCCCAGATTAGGAGCATAGTTGTCCCCCAGATTAAGCAACATAGTTGTCCCCCAATCAGCGCGGGCCAGTCAGAGCCAATCAAAGGGCCTTATGTGGCAAGCTGGCCATACAATGCCCAGGTCTGCCCCAGAGGGTTTCAGAACCGACCACAATAGAGAAAATTTTGTTGTAGGAGCATGGTCAATCTACTCAGACCCATCTGTCATTGGTGGCTGGAAACCCTGGCTGATCCATCCCTGATTCATCTTGACAAACGTCAGTCTCTCAACATTTTTAGTGGACAGACGAGTTCGCCTTGGGGTGACTATGGCCCCGACCGCACTAAACACCCGCTCTGATGGCACACTACTGGCCGGGCAGGACAGCTTTTCCAGGGCAAACTCCGCTAGTTACGGCCATAAATCGAGTTTGGCTGCCCAGAAGTCCAGCGGATCTTCAACGGTTGTTGGCAGGGTCATGTCGAGGTAAGCCACCACCTGCTTGTTCAGGTCCTGCTCCATGTCCACCTGCTGCTGATGAGTAGCTTCACTATGCGGCTGAAGGAAGCTACTCATCAGCGACTGTAGACTCAGACTGCTGCTGATTGCTACTGCTCCTGCCCTCCCCTCCCCAGCAGCCGTGGCAGTGGGAGGTGAGCGCAGAGGGCCCCCCGAGTAATACCTGCAAGTGGATGGACCATGTGGCCGATAGGCATCGGCCAACTGACTACGTAGAAGCTCCCTGAAGTAGGTCAGTTTGTCCTCCCTCTCAGTGGGTGTAAAAAAGGCCCCCATTCTGGGCCGGTAGCGAGGGTCTAATAAGGTGGAGATCCAGAAGTCATCGCGCTGATGAATTTTGACAATTCGAGGGTCACTACACAAGCAACTCGGCATGCATTGTTACATTTTTGACAGTGACTCACTGGGACTACCTGCCTCCATCTCCACTGCATACTGCCACGGTGTGTCTGGGTCCTCTATCCTGCCTCCCTCGTAATAACCCTCCAGCTCCTCTGGCTGCTCCTGCTCCTCCTCTCCTGTCCAATGACCAGAAACACCGGCCATCTCATCCACCGTAAACTGTGCTCCGCTCTGCCCCTCATCATCCTCCTCCAGTTCATCCCCCACAGGACTCATGTAGCCTTCTTATGTAGGCGCAACGTCTCCATTGCCGTGACCAGCCATGTTTTCAATAATTTTTGGGAGTAAATGTAGGAGTGGAATTACGTCGTTCATGGCGTAATTCGAGCGACTAACAAAAAATTTGGCTTCCTCAAAGGGCCTCAGCAAACGGCAGGTGTCACATATGAGCTGCCACTCCTTCACATTGAAATTACACAGGGGAGTACTCCTATCTGCTTGTATCATCAAAAAATCTGTGATGGCTTTTCTTTGTTCGTATAGTCTGTCCAACATATGGAGGGTGGAATTCCAATGTGTGGCAACGTAACAAATGAGACTATGTTGTGGCATACTGTTCTGACGCTGCAGCTCAAGCAAAGTGTGCTTGGCGGTGTACGAGTGGCTGAAGTGCATGCACAGTTTCCTTGCCATTGTCAGGACGTCTTGCAAATGGGGTGAAGACTTGATGAACTTCTTGACAATCAGATTCAACATGTGTGCCATGCAGGGCGAATGGTTCACACTTCCTTGTCACAGCACGGCCACAATGTTCTTCCCATTGTCTGTCACCATGGTTCCCATTTCCAGATTTCGTGGAGTAAGCCATACTCTGATTTCTTCCCTAATGAACTTCAGCAGTTCCTCCCCTGTGTGACTCCGTTTGCCAAGGCAAACCATGTGAAGGACGGCTTGACACCGCTGTGCCCTACACACGTGGTACGATGAAGGGCCACCGAGATTTGGACTGCAGTGGAGGCTGAGGACACGGGGGAGGGGGAGGCGCACACTGTAAAAGGACCAACTGCCTGGGAGCAAGAGCTTGGAGGAGGAAGCGGTGTGATCTGTCCAAGTTGCTGTTGTGGCTGTGCAGGAACAACATTTACCCAGTGGGCCGTAAAAGACATGTATTGTTCATGCCCGTAGTTACAGCTCCACGCGTCGGCTCTGCCGTGCACTTTTGAACACACCGACAGGCTCAAGGACTGGGCCACCTTCTCTTGTACAAACGTATGCAGGGCTGGTACTGCCTTCTTCGCAAAAAAATGACGGCTTGGGACTCTCCACTTCGGCTCGGCACAAGCCATCAATTTCCTGAAAGCTGCAGAGTCCACCAGTTGGAAAGGGAGGGACTGCAACACCAGCAACTTGGACAGGAGCACATTTAACTTCTGCGCCGTTGGATGAGTGGGCGCATACTGTTGTCTCTTGGACATGGCTTCGCCGATCGATTGTTGGCGGAATGGCTGACTATGAGCGGAAGAAGCAGGAGCGCAAGAAGGAGGGTTTGACACAATGCTCCCTCGGCTAAGGTGGTGGAGCCTTGGCTGGATGACGGATGGCCACTGGGTGATGCGGCAGGCTGGACCACTACATCGGAGCCACGGTTATCCCAGGCCACTTTATGGTGGCGAATCATGTGTTGACGCAGGGCCGTGGTGCCGAGATTGGGACCCTGGCCATGCTTCACTTTATGCCAACAGATTTTGCATGTGACTACGCTAAGGTCCTCCGGATTCTTTATGAAGAACAACCACACCGCAGAGTAGCTGATTTTCCCACCCGCAGTCCGCACTATTTCACTGCTATTGCCGCCGTCTCCAGGAACCCCTGTTCCACTACCTCTCTGAATGGTAGCTTGCCACGAAGCAGGTGGTCTCCCCCTGGCACGTTTGGCTCCTGAATTTCCACTACTACCATCACCACCCTGATTGCCAACCGTGCTACCTCACATTGCATGTCTCCTCACATTCTTGGCTGCCCATTAGCTGCTGACTGTCCTCTATTGGATCGTCCTCAGTAAATAGTGGAGCTGAACCCACAGCATGCACCGTGTCTGCGGGGGGTGCGGCCCGGTGACTGGTTTGGGTGGCACTGGGGCTGCTCTGCCAGTGGGTCGTTCCCCCTGTGGGCACTGGTGTTGGGGCGGTGGTGGTCGCCGCCTGGTGCTACACCACTTTATGCTAGGGACGTTAAGGACCCACTCTCAATAGGTGGCCTTGACGTGGCGAGTGGGCTTTGTACTTTTTGATCAAAACGTGTATATACTAACAACCTGTTCGTTTTTGTAATTATTCTGAGAAGCAATTAGATCATAATACAAAATTGTGGATGTGTGCCATGTCTGTTTTTTCTACCAGAATGCACAAAGCATGAGATACTTCTTTGGGAGAGGGAACAGCATAGGGCAAAGGCAATGGGATTACGGGGACTGCTCCCAGGCCATGCCAACTGAGGGTTGTGTCTGAGGAACCCACAGACTCTTGACTGGGGTTGTCACATGTCGCTTGTGATGATGGGGATGAGTGTGCAAACCAATTGACGAGGAGAGATGGGTCGACGACACGACCGCTGGGTGTTAACGGGAGCTCAGGCCTATTGCTGCGACTCCTGCTGCCACTCGCCCCACGTCTGCTGACAACTCTGCCTGACGTATGTAGGCCTCTGCCCCTTCTCTGTGCACGTCCTGGCACTTCCCTAACTGAGATTTTAGTGCGTTTATGAGGGTATAGAACAGCAGCAGGCGATTACTTATGGCTGTCCTTTCAAAGTATATAGGCCCTAGACAGAATAACAGTTACTAAATAGTACATGCCTTTGTTGTATGTATGCCCTTTGCAATGATGAGCGCACTGGTATGCGTATTTCTACGCAGAAAAAACACTTTTTTTTTTTTTTTAAATACACCAGCAGGTGTATACTAATGTGTGGAATAGCACTGAATTTAGCACAGAGAAAGAAATACAGGTACTAAATAGTACACTTCTTGGTTGTATGTATGCCCTTTGCAATGATGAGCGCACTGTTAAGCGTATTTGTACGCAGGAAAAACTTTTTTTCTCTTTAATACACCGGCAGGTGTATAACGTGTGGTATAACACTGAATTTAGCACAGAGACAGAAAAAAGGTAGTATATGGCACGCTATTTGCTTATATGTAGGCCCTTTGCAATGATAAGGCCACTGTTAAGCGTATTTGTACGCAGGAAAACCTTTTTTTTTTCTTTAATACACCGGCAGGTGTATAACGTGTGGTATAATACTGAATTTAGCACAGAGACAGAAAAAAAGGTAGTATATGGCACGCTATTTGCTTGTATGTAGGCCCTTTGCAATGATAAGGGCACTGTTTAGGGTATTTGTACGCAGGAAAAACTTTTTTTTTCTTTCATACACCGCCAGGTGTATAACGTGTGGTATAACACTGAATTTAGCACAGAGACAGAGTAACAGGTGAAAAATGGTAAAAAGGCACTAAAGTCCACACCAATATGACTTATTTCTTAACAGCAGCAGGACCCAACAGTGCAGCACCACAAAAAAAAAATCCAGGGATTAAACCCTAAATTACACTCTGTCACACAATTCTGAGCAGCAGAAGATTTGTGGAGCAAATAAAATTAAACTCAATTGGGCTGAAAAATGAGGAGATAAGATGCTTCAGAAAGTTCAGGCAGCTTGGAGATCTGTATGAGGCAGCTGACAGCTATCTGCCCCTCTCTGCTGCAATGCTCAATAACGTGAATAGGAGGTTTAGCAATCAATGATCCTTCTCAGTGTAACAGCAAAGCACTCTGCACTCCTGTCTTTCCCTAATGCTGATGTGACTAGCAGTTGCAGTGTAACGCTGTGGTATGAGCTATTCACACACACACAGGCCCGTCCTCTCCATCTGAGTGCATAGATGAACTGAAGAGAGGCAAGATGGCTGCCGATTATATAGGGGCTGTGACATCACAGGGGTCAGTGAATACTGATAGGCTGCATCTCCCATGTGATTCAGGGTCAGCCCGCCTACCTTCATTCCCGCCGCTGTTTCCCGCCCTCCCATAATCCCCTGCCCCATGTACTCACATATGGATCCGCCATCTTAGGTCTCCAATAGCCTGGAACGCTGTAAAATGGAGTTTAATGAAGCGATTTGCGCAATAGAATCGCTGGGATATTTGTATTCATTGCAAATCAAATTTTTCATGAAATTCGTAACGAATTTGCGTTCGTCAACTTCGATTCGCTCATCTCTAGTTATATTAAACCAAGAGGAAAGGAAAGAAAGAAAATGTCTGTAGTTTCCTTAAAAGTAATGTCAGCAGCGTCATCTGCACTAACCTGTTTACACAGGGTAGTAGTGCAGGTGATATAAATTAGCTTCCTGGACCACTGGGGATGTTCCCAGCCCCTTGGTGCACCGATCGGACTGCCCGGTTGGTCCCTGTAATACAACCTCCTTTTTAAATATTTTACTTCTCTCCAGCACGTTGCAGATATGTGCTGTGTCCGCACCATCATGTACAGCCTTGGACCAAGTTCAGGGGGAAAGAAGATAAATATTGATGAAGGGGTCTGTATTACATTGACCAGCCAGACAACCAGAACAGTGCAACGAAGATCTAGGAATGCCCCAAGTGCTCCAAAAAGATAAATTACATATTAGTATTTTTAAATATATCTTCAGAACAGATTTGAAAAAAATGACCAGCGTTACAATCAGCATCATCCGTACTATTACCCTGTATAAACAGGTTAGTGTGGGTGATGCTGCTGACACGTTCCTTTTAACACCATGCAACATTTTTTTTTAAACGAACGTTGATTACTGCATTCTAAAATGCATCTGTCATATGACAAATACATCTAAAAGACTTCTGTGAAAGGGTTAACCTAAAGTACAAACAGGCACCACAATAAACCTGCATGGGAATTTAACTCTGTGCATTAACTAAAGTGACCAAGTAGACAGTGTAGTGTGTGTTAGTTATATTTACATTCTTGTCTAATTTTGATGCTGTTTATGAAACCAGTTAGTTTTTCCTACCCAGTTTATGATTCTCATCTTTTAGCCACGTCACAGAGATTACAGCACCCCACACTCCATAGGGACCCAGCACTACAGTGCAATACACAAGCAGCTAATTGTTTTCAGTGAGGACTGTGTAATCCTTCTTTTGTCCTGTGGGGGAGCTGCAGAAAAAGTGAAAACATATTGCTCACCTCCCCAAATAGCAGCAGAACTGCACATGAACTGCTTATCAGGGAAATATGATGTCTCTAAAACACACAACTTCTTTAAGGTTCTTACTCTGTTCTGGTGTGCTGTTTACGAATCTAGTTGTGTTAATACCCTGAGTGACATAGATACCAATGTGAATTAGCGACAGTATCCAAGTCTACAAGCTAATTGCTGTGTTTTGCTTTTATAACCATCCCTGGCTGTTAATACAACAGGAAAGCAAATACGGATTTAGGAAGTGAACATAAAATCTTTTAAATTTGTGCCGTAGGATTGCCAAAGCATTCCTCCTGTGCACTTGCTTCAGCCTCCAACTATAAAGAAATTGGGTTGTAAATGTTTATTTGCAGAAAAAAGTTAAAATCAAACATTTGTGTTTCCGTGTTGGAGGGAATTATTCATGGCCATGTGCGCATGTAGCTCCCAAGAGGCAAGAAGTGCATCTTTTTTTATAAATGCTTGTGTCTGTTTTGAATCCAAAGTAAATGTTAGGGCACTTACTGGTTGTCCTGGCATACGGCAGAGGGATGAACAGGGGCCTGTGTATCAGGAAACATTCATGCTTTTTTTTGCCGAGTGTCTTTTTTAACTGAGTATAAACATTTCTTTAATATATTAATCCCTTGTACTATAGATAAACAGAAGGACAATTTCTTATGTTTCATGGTTGGAACGAGAACCTTGAGTCTGCCTAGAATTTATGGGAATCTGAGATAACCTTGGTTCTTTTTTGGTTTTCATAGAGTTGTTAGCACATTCTGTCTTCACTAATCCTGCATGAACACACACTTGTTCTCAATGAAATCCATCATTGCGCTGTGACTATTATTCAGTCCCACCGTGTTCCAGCAAGGGTATAAAAAATTACATGATCATCGATCTAAGGTTTAGGAGCTTCGTAGATGTTCATCACACTTTCTCCCTTTTCATAACCTAATATAACTGTTTGCTGTGTTGTAGGGAAAAAAAAAACCTCATTGGCTCATCGACTACCCTCTAGCAGCACTGGAGACATATTTTACTAATCCAGTTAAAAAAAAAAAAACACTCTTGGAATTATTATTTTAGGCTTATATATAGTGCAGCATAGGGTAATATAGAAGAATATAGAGTGAAACCACTGCAATTCAAAAAATAAGACCAATGACTAGATTCAAGCAATAAGAAGCCTAAACTGCTGATATTTATGAGTTAATTGGTGTCAGTTCACACTATATTCAGTTTGACACGTTTTCTTATTCAAGTGCATTTTTTAGAGGAATATTGGCATGAAGTGAAAGTGGTCTCACCTATGTTCACGATTGGGGTATTTTAAAGGAAAATTTAACAGCGTCAGCACAGACAGGTAGTTCAGGTGACACTGATGACAAGGATACTTACCTCATCCCGTTCCATACTCCGGTTCTCCCGCTATCATCTTTGGTATCTTCCGTTCCAGACGTTGAGCATGGGTGGAGCTTTGTGACATTACTGCTCTTGCTTTTCTGTTGGGTCCCACTGCTAGCAAACAGCAGCGGGGATGTCATGAAGCTCCGACCATGCTCTAAGTCGGCCCTGAAACATAAGATACTGGAAATGGTAGTGGGAACGGAACGGAATGAGGAAAGTATCGCTGTCATCAGCGTCACCTCCACTACTTGTCTGTACCGACAGGTTAGTTCAGGTGAACCTGATGGCAAATTTCCTTTAAAATTGTGCTGCTATTATTATAGCCGTCATAACAGGCTTCTGTCCTAAATTACGACAGTGTGGAAAGTCAGTTATATCACAAAGTGCACACTGGCGACATTGGTGTGTTTTTAGACTTTTGTGTTGTACCATTAGTTTTATTATTTATTTGAAAAAAAAACGAAGTTTTATCCCGTCTAGTACACAGGTATGCCCTGGCTCCCTGGGACTTAAGGACCGTGGGAATTTTGGTCCCCGATGCTCGCCCGGCGGGGTCTGAACCGGGATGCCAGCTGAGATCCCGTGACAACGCCTGTTGGCGATTGCGATGTTGGCGATCGCCGCAGAATTCACACTGGCAATCTGCGGCAATTCCGGCCATACGGTCACGTGTGACCCGATGACCAGGTATTAGAAGGGGAACGGTGGTGTACTATACACCGCCAATCACCTCCTGTTGAGGGGGTGAGGTAGAGATCACGTCACCTTCCCAGATGAGCTGCTATTGGTCGGACCGACCAATAGCAGTCGGCAGAGGAGGGGTTAATGTCCCCTTCTCTCAGCCCTGCTAGCCCACGGAGCTCAGACAACGGGCAGAGCAGAAAGAAGGTGTCATTGGACCCCCTCCCCCCCATGAAGATCTATGCCCCTCAGGCATAGCCCCACTTTTGAAAATAAAAAGTTTGGGGTAACCCCAACATTTTAGTGTAAAAAAATCAAATTTTTCCATCCACATCCCACTTTAATGAACATTTATAAAACACCTGTGGGGTGTTAAGTTTCACTGTACTGCTAGTTACGTTCCTTGAGGAGAGTAGTTTCCAAAATAGTATGCCATGTTGTTTTTTGTTGTTGTTTTTTTTGCTGTTATGGCACCATAGGGGCTTCCTACAGTGCACTACAGTGCTCTCTGCTGACACCTCTGTCCATGTGAGGAACTGTCCAGAGCAGGACAGGTTTGCTATGGGGATTTGCTCCTACTCTGGACAGTTCCTGACATGGACAGAGGTGTCAGCAGAGAGCACTGTGGTCAGTCTGGAAAGAACAACACAAATTCCACTGGAGCTCACAGCAGCTGATAAGTACTGGAAAGATTAAGATTTTTATATAGAATTAAGCTATAAATCTGTATAACTTTCTGGCCCCAGTTGATTTGAAAACATTTGTATTCCACTGGAGTACCCCTTTATATATCATTTAACCTCTATAACAGTAGTCTCCAAACTGTGGACCTCTGGATTTTGCACAACTACATCTCCCAGTATGCACAGACAGCCAACGGCTGTCCGTGCATGATGGTAAATGTTTTTCAACATCTGGAGGTCCACAGTTTGGAAACCACTGTTCTATAGAACCACAAATGTGTGTGTCTTAGTTCTTTGTTCAGTGCAGTTGTTTGCATGTAATGCTTTTGCATTCTTTAAGTTTGAATTCTCCATTGTCGATTAAAAAACATGTCTTATGGCAAAGCTTTCTCCTCTCCCTTTGTCTTATGTCTCAGCAGAAAGCATTGAAACACACACGTGCTGAAGTAATAGTCCTGGCACACTCGCAGCTTGTCAGCAGAAAGGCAACATATTTATCTGGGAGCAAAAACTGCTCAGCAAAAGTTTGCCAAAACACTGTCATTTCACAGACCTTTCTTTTTTTTAAGGGAATATGTTTTACCTGAAATTCCCATTACAATAGAGGAATATAGCTATGTAAATACGCCAGTAAATCTATGTCTAATGTACTATGTAGTGTATCTCACTGGCAATCTTCACTGGCTGTATGTTGAGTTTTTTTGAGGCGACACAACTTTAAACACGGTTATACAGGCCGTGCACTCACTACCTTACAATACCTTGTAACAGAGGGTCATCTCTTCAGTGTTGTCACATGTGAAGATAGAAGAAAATATTTACAACAATGTGAGGGGTGGACTCACTTATGTGAGATACTGTATATTGGTCCCTGTCCCCAGATGTCACAATCTAACCAGCACCCACAGAAATAGGCAATGAGCACATTTTGGAGTAACTCCCCAACCTGCTCATTTAGCCTTTATAAATAAACTTAAATATTCTTATACAGTGGTTCCTCAACTTACAATGGCCTAAGGTTACAATATTAACACATAAAATCGTCTTCTCGGGACCATTGTAACTTTAAACCACCAGCAACATACAATGCTACAGACAGTCCAGATCTGTGAAATGTGTCAATGGCAGGAAGATCTGACCAATCAGAATGGATATTTCACTGGTAAAACACCTGTATGCACTTTCTGGCTATCTGGTAGCGCCCCCTACAGTACAGGGAGGTACTGCATGTTCTGTACTACTTTTTACCTGTGCCAGGGTTAGCTGCTCCTTTGGAAACTCCATGGGGGTATATAATGTCTAGGTGCAGAGTACACCTTTAAAGGGTAGCTCCCACCATCTTTTTTTTTTTTCTTTTTTCTGTCCCTGCCTATTGCCCATCTATCCCTAACCCCCTCCCTGCTTTTAATTTTTTTTTACTATATTAAAATACCTTTTGCTGACTTCCCCAGCAGGCACCACGTCACTGATGCCCGCTGGGGGGGACTTCCGCCCTTACTTCATCTATACAGGGTGCCTCCAGCTGTTTCACCACTACAACTCCCAGCTTGCCCTGACCTCTATTGGCTGTCAGGACATGCTGGGAGTTGCAGTGGTAAAACAGCTGGAGGCACCCCGTGTTGAAAACAATAAATGCTGCCGCGCTACCCCGTTCACCCCCCCCCCCCCCCCCCCCGTGTTGAAAACAATAAATGCTGGCAAACTACCCCATTCCCTACCCCCACCCCCGTTGATAAAACCCTGTGTCAGGCCAGGGAGCCAATGCGCTCGCTCCCACCTGTCTGATTGACAGGCAGGGAGCGGGCGCAGGCTGAATGAAAAAGGACCGATGCCCGGCCGCATCAGTCCTTTTTCAGGCGTGACGTCACGCCAGCCTGCAGCCGGCCACTAGGAGGGAGACCCCTAGTGGCCGGTTTTCAAGCATAAATTAGAACATGTTAATAAAAAAAAAATATATATATATATATTGGAGATATGTTGTAGTACATATGTACTACAACATATCAAAAAATAATGTTGATGACAGTGCCCATTTAAGGACAAAAATTCCACATATTGCAAGAATGTAACGTGTCTGTGGTATGTTCAGATTATAATGTGCAAGTTGCAGCCGCAGTCACGTTCAAAGAACCTAATCTAAAACATTTCTGCTTTGTCTTCTTTAGTGTTGCTGATGTTATTGGCTATTTAGATTCTATTTTAGCCTTTTGACAGCTTTGGCAAGTGTTGTAGAGAATGATTTTTAGCCAGGTACATTTTGAGGATCAGTGGCATAGCTGGCAAGATTATGATCATAAAATTTGGCATGGGACACTGGCACCTATCAGAAAACATAAGACAGTTAGAACATGCTTGTTTTATTACACACATAAAATATATATATATATATATATATATATATATATATATTTTTTTTTTTTTTTTTTTTTTCTTTTTTAATTATTTCTGTTATGGATTTTACAGTCATGGCCAATAGTTTTCAAACTGACACAAAGTTTGGTTTGAACAAAATTTGCTGGTTCATTGTTTAAAGATCATATATATTTTATGTTTCTTTGGTATTATAAGCATTTTATACTTTTTAAAATTTTTATTGACAAGAACATTACATTTATGCAAAGACTCAATATTTACTCTGTTGATCCTTCTTATTCAAGACTTCTGCAATTCACTCTAACATGCTGGATTTCAACTTCTGAACCAAATCTTGACTTGTGACAACTCATTCTTAACTCATCACTGCTTGAAGTTCATCTCAATTTCTTTGTTTTTGTTTGTCCACCCACTTTTTAAGGATTGACCACAGGTTCTCAGTGGGATTGAGATCTTGGGAATTTCCTGGTCATAAATCATTGTTTTGTTTATTAAGCCACTTAGTAGAGAATATTTAGCCAGGTACATTTTGAGGATCGGTGGCATAGCTGGCAGGATTAAATCACTTTAGCCTTGTGACACTGTTCTCCATTATGCTGGAATAAGCATTGTACATCACCAAATTGCTACTGGGTTGTTGGGTGATGTTGCTGTTAGAGGATTTTTTGGGTTCCAGCAATTGACACAACCTTCTTTAAAAGAGGATTCAACTATAGGTCAAGGACCAATGCAGAGCTTGCTAAGGAATGGCAGTCGGCAGGTGTCAGTGGATCTGCACACAGTTAGGCGAAGGCTTTTGGAGGCTGGTCAGGTATCAAGAAGGAAAGCAATGATCCCGCCTCAAAGAAAAACATTAAGGGCAGCCTGATTTTTGGCATAAAGAAACAGTTACCTAGTAACATAGTTCATAAGGTTGAAGTCCATCAAGTTCAACCTATTACTCTGAGTCCCTATGGAGTTGATCCAGAGGAATGCAAAAAAAAAACTCATACTCGAGGTAACAATTCATTCCCGACCCAGAACATGGCAATCAGAACTAGGGATCGACCGATTATCGGTTTGGCCGATATTATCGGCCAATATTCACGATTTTGGACGTTATCGGTATCGGCAATTACATTGCCGATAATCCGATAATGCCCTGCGTCCCCCCCCCCCATCGCCCCCCCCCCCCACCGCATAGACCGCCGCTGCCCCATTGCCTCCCCCATCCCCGGTTTTATAATTACCTGTGCCTGGGGTCCGCGCTTCATCTGGCTCCTGCGGCGTCCTGCGTTACGCTGTGCGCTGCACCATGACGAGTGACGTCCTCCATGCGACGTCACCATCCATTCGCACAGTGACAGCTCAGGGCGCCACCAGAGCCAGAAGTAGCACGGACCCCGGGAACAGGTAATTATAAACCTGGGGATGGGGGAGGCAATGGGGAAGCGGAGGTTGGACTAAGGACCGGCAGGGGGAGAGAAGCGGGTGGCAGCGGTCTCTGGCCAGAGGATAGGGTGGGGGGGGGGTGTTGGACTCAGGGGGACCCCAGGACAGGCAGAGGGAGAGAAACGGATGGCTTCGGCGGCGGTCTCTAGCCCCACAAAAGCCGCTGCAGTTCATTGATTTAAAGCGCCCGCTTTAAATCAATGATCTGCAGCCGCTTCTTCAGGGGTGGGGGGTGGAGAAATAGCCGATAACTTATACCGATATTCTGGTATAAGTGATCAGTTATCGGCCTGAAAGGCCACAGATTATCGGTATCGGCCCTAAAAAATTGATTTCGGTCGATCCCTAATGAGAACAGATCCCTGGATCAACCCTCCGTCCACACAGATCTAGAATCCATAACCTGTAAAGTTATTATTCTCCAAAAATGCATACAGACCCCTTTTAAATTATTTTACAGAGTTCACCATGACCACCTCTTCTGTCAGAGAATTCCACAGTCTCACTGCTCTTACAGTAAAGAACCCCCATCTGTGCTGGTGTAGAAACCTTCTTTCCTCTAAACATAGAGGATGCCCCCTTGTTATATATACAGTCCTGGGTATAAATAGATCATGGGAGAGTTCTCTGTACGTCCCCTGATATATTTATACATAGTTATCAGGTCTCGCCTAAGCCTTCTATTTTCTAAACTAAATTACCCTAATTCTGATAATCTTTCTGGGTACTGTAGTCCCCGTATTACTCTGGTTGCCCGTCTTTGAACCCTCTCCAGCTCCACTATATCTTTCTTGTACACTGGTGTCCAGTACTGTACACAGTATTCTATGTGTGGTCTGACTAGTGATTTGTACAGCAGTAGAATTTTTTCCCTGTTGTGGGCATCTATGCCCCTATTGATGCACCCCATGATTTTATTTGCCTTGGCAGCAGCTGCCCGACGCTGGTCACTACAGCTAAATTTACTGTTAACTAGGACTCCCAAGTCCTTTTCCACGTCAGTCGTCCCAAGTGTTCTCCCATTTAATACATAATGCCAACCCAGATTTTTCTTCCCCATGTGCATTACCTTACATTTACCAGTGTTGAACCTCATCTGCCACTTCCCAGCCCAAACCTCCAACCTATCCAGATCCATTTGTAACAGTGCACTGTCCTCTATTGTGTTTACCACTTTACAGAGTTTAGTATCATCTCCAAAGATTGCTACTTTACTATTCAACCCCTATACAAGGTCATTAATGAATATATTAAATAGAACAGGACCCAAGACTGACCCCTATGGTCCCCACTAGTAACAGTCACCCAATTAGAATAAGTACCATTAATAACCACCCTCACTGAGCCAGTTACTTACCCACTTACACACATTCTCCCCCTGCCCCATCCTTCTCATTTTATGCACCAAACTTTTAAGTGGCACCATATCATATGCTTTCAAAAAAATCCAGATTGCTGCTTGTCCAGTCTGGAGCTCACCTCCTTATAAAAGCTGCTCCGGTTAGTTTGACAGGACCGATCCCTCAAAGTCATGCTGATATGGAGTCATACATTTATTTTTATCAAGATACTCCAAAATAGCATCTCTTAGAAAACCCTCAAACAATTTACATACAATGTTTGTGGATTAGACTTCAGAGGACTGGGGTAAAGTTATCTTCTCTGATCAAGCCCCTTTCAGGCTGTTCGAGAAATCTGAAAGAATGTCTGGAGATGAAAAGGTGGCACTACCATGAGTTCTGTCTCATGCCAGCAGTAAAGCCTTCATTTATGCGTGTCGAAATAAGTGGGCTAACTTATACTTTTACCTAAGGACCCTGCCATGAATAAAGAATAGGATCTAAACTTAGAAACATAGAATGTGTCGGCAGATAAGAACCATTTGGCCCATCTAGTCTGCCCAATAATCTGAATCCTATCAATAGACCCTGGTCCTATCTTATATTAAGGATAGCCTTATGCCTATCCCATGCATGTTTAAAGGGGTACTCCACCCCTAGACATCTTATTCCCTATCCAAAGGATAGGGGATAAGTTGTCAGATCGCCAATATAGCAAGCAGCATCCACCTGTAACTGCCGTCACGCCCCCTCCCATAGACTTGCATTGAGGGGGCGGGGCATGACATCACACGGGGGTGGAGTCGTGACGTCACAATCTTCCGTCCCCGTAGTCGTGAGGAATTAGCCAGAGATCCTCCAGCGCTTCCGGAAGCAGTTACAGGTGGGTGCTGCTTGCTTTATTGCGGGGGTCCCCAGCGGCGGGACCCCAGCGATCTGACATCTTATCCCCTATGCTTTGGATAGGGGATAAGATGTCCAGTGCCGGAGTACCCCTTTAAACTCCTTCACTGTATTTGCAGCGACCACTTCTGAAGGAAGGCTATTCCATGCATCCACTACTCTCTCTGTAAAGTAATACTTCCTCATATTACTTTTAAACCTTTGCCCCTTTCATATAAAACAATGTCCTCTTGTGGTACTTTTTCTTCTTTTAAATGTGCTCTCCTCCTTTACCGTCTTGATTGCCTTCATGTATTTAAAAATCTTTATCATATCCCCTCTGTCTCTTCTTTCTTCCAAGCTATACATGTTAAGGTCCTTTAACCCCTTAAGTTTACGTCATGAGTCCGCCCCGTTCTAAAAGGCAGGGCCACATGGACCCGTGGCTAATAGCGCGTGGCACTGATCGTGGTGCCGCACGCTATTAACCCTTTAGACGCGACGTTCAAAGTGGAACGCCACATCTAAAGTGAAAGTAAATCATTGCCGTTTCGCTCAAGGGGCTGTTTGGGATGTCCGCAGCTAAATCGCGGCATCCCGAACAGCTGTGACACAGCAGGAGGGTCCCTTACCTGCCTCCTGGTGTCTGATCGCCAAATGACTGCTCAGTGCCTGAGATCCAGGCATGAGCAGTCAAGTGGCAGAATCATTGATCAATGGTTTCCTATGTGAAACCATCATGATCTAAAAAGTCACCAAAAATACACTATTTTGGACTTTGGAATTTTTTTGCGCGTGACTATGAGAAACCATTGATCAATGTAAAAGATCAGTGTGTGCAGTGTTATAGCCCCATATGGGAGCTGTAACATTGCAAAAAAAAGTGAATAAAGATAATTTAACCCCTTCCCTAATAAAAGATTGAATCACCCCCATTTTCCCATAAAAAAAAGTGTAACTAAAAATATATGTGGTATCGCTGTGTGCAGAAATGTCCGAATTATAAAAAAATATTAATTACACCGCACGGTCAATGGTGTACGCGCAAAAAATTCCAAAGTCCAAAATATTGTATTTTTGGTGACTTTTTAGATCATGAAAAATGATCAATAAGTCCTATGAATGCAAAAAGGGAACTGCTAAAAAATTCAGATCACGGCGCAAAAAATGAGCCCTCATATTGCCCCATACGCGGAAAAATAAAAAAGTTATAGGGGTCAGAAGATGACAATTTTAAACGTATAAATTTTCCTGCATTTAGTTATGATTTTTTCCAGAAGTACAACAAAATCAAACCTTTATAAGTAGGGTATCATTTTAATTGTATGGACCTACAGAATAGAGTGTGTGTCATTTTTACCGAAAAATGTACTGTGTAGAAACGGAATCCCCCAAAAGTTACAAAATTGAGTTTTTTTATCCAATTTTGTCTCACAATGTTTTTTTTTTTTTTTTACATTTCGCCGTAGATTTTTGGGTAAAATGACTAACGTCATTACAAAGTAGAGTTGGTGGCGCAAAAAATAAGCCATCGTATGGATTTTTAGGGGCACAATTGAAAGAGTTATGATTTTTTTAAAGGTAAGAAAAAACGAAAATGCAAAAACGGAAAAACCCCCGGGTCCTGAAAGGGGTACTCCGCCCCTAGCATCTTATCCCATATCCAAAGGATAGGGGATAAGATGTCCGATTGCCGGGTCCCGCTGCTGGGGACCCCCAGGATCTCCGCTGCGGCACTCCGCTATCATTACTGTACAGAGCACACTCGCTCTGTGCGCAATTACGGACAATAAAATTATGTCACGGCCCGCCCCCTCAATACAAGTCTATTGGAGGGGGTGTGGCTGCCAGGATGCCCCCTCCCATACACTTTCATTAAGGGGGCAGGCCGTGATGTCTCGAGGGGGCGGGGCTGTGATGTCACGATGCTCCGGCCCCTGTATTACCGGTCATTACGCACAGAGCGAGTGTGCTCTGTCTAGTAATGATAGCGGGGTGCCGCAGCTGAGATCCCGGGGGTTCCCAGCAGCTTTGGATAGGGGATAAGATGCTAGGATCGGAGTACCCCTTTAAGGGGTTAATCTTTAGGTTTTATCCTGCAATCCATATACTAATTTAGTTGCTCTTCTCTGAACTCTCTCTAGAGTATCTATATCCTTTTGGAGATACGGCCTCCAGTACTGCGCACAATACTCCAAGTGAGGTCTCACCAGTGTTCTGTATAGCGGCATGAGCACTTCTCTCTTTCTACTGCTTATACCTCTCCCTATACATCCAACCATTATCCTAGCGTTTCCTGCTGCTCTATTACATTGTCTTCCTACCTTTAAGTCTTCTAAATAATTACTCCTGAATCCCTTTCCTCAGATACTGAGGTCAGGACTGTGTCAAATACTCTATATTCTGCCAGAGGGTTTTTACGCCCCAAGTGCATTGTCTTGTACTTATCCACATTAAATTTCAGTTGCCTGAGTTCTGACCATTCTTCTAGTTTTCCTAAATCCTTTTCCATTTACATGTTACATATCTTTGTGTCATCAGCAAAAAGACACACCTTACCTTCGAGACCTTTTGAAGTATCACTAATGAAGATACTAAACAAAATTGGTCCCAGTACAGATTTATGAGGTCCCCACTGGTAACAAGACCTTGGTCTGAATATTCTCCATTGACTACAACCCTCTGTTGTCTTGCACTCAGCCACTGCCTAATCCAATAAAACAATGGGAGTTCAAGCTCAAAGACTGTAGTTTATTGATAAGTCTTCTATGTGGGACATTGTCAAAAGCCTTACTAAAATCTAGATATGCGCAACATCTCCCATCGAATACTGGGCAGCATCTCCCATCGAATACTGACTACTGAGGGTTAGACACATCAGATTATGGTGATCAGCTGATTATTGCATCCACTTGTACAGTATTCGAAAATGATTTGCCTTCATGAGATGATCTGGATTAGGATTTAGTAAAGTTACTTGCTGTATTGAAGTAGATGTAGAAAGCCAAAATTGTTCTAGATAGTAGATAGACGATAGACTATTCTACATTTATTATTAAATATATTTATAGAAATTTATGGATGATGATGTACATATGTATTGTACATCTTTTGTGTGGAACAGACTTGAATCAGTTTGTGTTCAATTTATATCTGGCATGTTGTGAGATCTTGTGAAGAGAGGTTGTCAGGCGCTCAATATGGGAATCATTATAAAATATATCCCAGAGCATTCCCTCAGCTTGCTTCAGTTTGCTGAAGATTAATATTTTGTAGGAAGCCGAAAACGGCCAACAGCCAGAATTTAATCAAGATTTGTCGAACGAAAATATTTGCATTGGCAATGTCAGGGCGAAGCTTTGCATCTCCCACCTTCATCTGTAGAGGCCTTGCACTGCACTTGTGAGCTTATATGGTCACCTGTTGAACATCACGTATGGAAATTTCACTCACACAGCCTTGATATGTTCTGTAAATATTAAATCTGCGTGGGAAAAATCTAAAGTGGGTTTCAGCATGCATTCCCATGTCAGATGCTGTAAAGTGTATATTTATTAAAAAGCAGCTAAATAGAGCACATCATTGGAACAAATATAGCTTTTCTTTTTAGTTATGGAGTGTTGAAGAAAACAATACTGAATTGCACTTAAGGGTTCATGAACATTATGCTGTATTTAATATACACATGCTGTATTTAATATATACATTATATATGTGTGTGTGTTAGAGGGGTTATCCAAGGCTTTACAATTGATGTTCTAGGCTTGGGACAGGCTCTCTTTGGTAAATCTGTGTGGGTTCTGCGGCACACTGTTCATTGTTTACCAGGCACAGCACAATACTTTTTATTAAATAGGACTAAGTTATAATGATTGCTAGAAACAGACACTGGTAAAAGTTTGGAGCTGTGCTTGGTAAACAATAAAAGGGACCCCTTCAGACAGTTAGGCTTTGACAGTCGATCAAATATTTTATGGTTATCCAATGCAGAGGCCATCAATTTTTGGATATGGTAACTCAAGATTTTGGACCTCATTTTGAGATAATTCAGTTTTGTGCTTCAAAAACTTCAAAATATTTTCCCCCACTGAATTTCATTGATTAACTGCTGTACAATTAAAGGGGCACTCGGTTTGAAGTGTGTGTGTTTATTTATTTATTTTTAATAAAGATGCCCAGTGTATTAATTATGTAAACGAACCCTAACCTTTACCCACCTTTCATGCTCCCCCAGTGCCTCAATTATTGCTTCTCCGTTCCCAGGTGCGACACTTTTCCTGGTGCCAGGGGTCAAAGTTTTACATTGCAGCTCAGCAAATCTCTGGCCGCAGCAGTGTCACACCTTGACCAGTGATTGCCTGAGCTGCAATGCAACATATTGAGCCATGGCCCCGGTCTTCTTTCCGGTGCTGGGGCTCAATACAATATGTTGCTGCTCAGCCAATCACTGGCCGAGGCATTACACTGCTGTGGCCAGCAATTCACAGAACTGCACTGTAATTCATCGACCCCTGGCACCAGGAAGAGGTTTGCACTGAGGACCAGAGCAGCGATACTAGAAACACCAGAGGAGCATGGAAGGTAAGTTATGTTTTGCATCGTGATCTGTAGATTTTTATCGGTATCACTCTTGCGTATATGTTATATTTTGATCACTTTTTATCCCATTTGTTCTTGTATGTGACAGTGACAATAATCTGCAATTTGTTTTTTTACATTTACGCATTCATTGTACTTTCTGCATGCAACGATATGATATGAAATATGTCAGTGATATCAGCAATCCACTTGTATTGCCTGTCAGAAGGCAGACTGTGCAAGTGGATCATGGAACAGCTAAGGAGACCTCCTAACTCATTGGACCCTCGCAGTCGTTCTGCCGGTGGACTGATGAGTGTATTTAAGCACACAAACTACTTTAAGTGTATGTTCTGGTGCGCTTCGTACCAGGGCACCATGACACATATTTACATCATGTGTCCCCTAAGGGTTGATTATTGGCAGGTGGGTAGGGAGTGGCAGAAAACTGCTTGGTCTCCTAGATATTAGCAGAACAGTGCACAATGTAAGTAATACATCATAATAATTTCTCTCTTTCAAGGTTATGCTGCACTCAGAACTGCTTACAAAAAGTGACAGATTCCCTTTGTATAATAAAATGATAACCTATTAGTCATATATTTTGGCCACTAGATGTGGCAATGCTGACTACAAATTTTCTGGATTGGTTTACAGATGGCCAAACAAATTTCATCTGACAACTCGAATGTGCGTAAGCAACTTTCCACTACCTCTGGCGGCAACTATTCTCCCTTGAGAAGAAATTGAAAGGGCATTCTGAAATCAGACTGCTTATTCCCCATCCTCATGTGGCTAGTCAGAACACCCCAATCAAATAGATGACTTTGTATAGGCACCGTAAAGGAGGTTTCCAGGACTATATAATTGATGGCCTGTTCTAAGGGTACATCTATCGCTTTTCGACAGGCCCCCACTGATCAACTCTTAGGCTTCTTGCAGCTCCTGTTCAGTGATAGTCCTGCACCATTACTTGTATAGTGATGGTGCCAAGTAACTGCAACTGCTCCCACCCATCCACTTCAATGTGCTGTCAAAGGTACCCATCTTCTGTCTCAGAAAACCCTTTAAAGGCAATGCAGTGATGTCTCTTTAGTTGGGACAGCTGCAGGAGATACAATAACATCATCAGTTATATTGACTCCTATTAATAACCAGGAACAGTAGGCATGTGCATTGCACTTCTCGAAATGCACTTGACTAAAATATTATACACCACCGTAACCGTGGACTATACAGAATCCGATGCAGAGTTTTACTAAATGCTTATTATATTGTTCTCATGTATAACTGGGAGATTTGGCAGGGATTTCTAAAGACATATTTTGAGTCTCCATGTGGAAACTAAGCTCATCACTCTTCTAGAACAAATAAATGTTACAAGTCACCAGTTACTATTTATTTACGATGCTGGTATGATATCTTGTATTTTGTATATAATAATCTAGTGCAGAATAATTAGTGACAATGGAGGGAACATTATGGCATAATGATAACCTTCTGCTCCATAAATAAACTATCTTACTGCATCCAAATATTTACTCCATGCAGGGCTCCAGTTGTTAAATGACAGCCGGATAGTTTGGCTGAGCTCTAAATTTTCTTCTTTACATCAATAGATCTGGTGTTGCATTGTTTAAATAAGGGATAATTGTTCTCCATTAATCTAGAGAGCATTGTGGAATAAGGATTGAGATCATATTTATGCACTTTTTATTCAAAGTTTTCCTGAACTTAGGTCCCTCACAAATAAGTAGTTATGTCCTTAGTGAGGTACCCATCACCAGTAGGTAGGAATGTCCTAGGTAGGCAGGGCCGGACTGGGGCTAAAAACCAGCCCTGGAAAAATTGTCATACCAGCCCTACAGCATTGAGTCACTGTGGCAGTCACTGGCTGCAGGGAAGGGACAGGGAAGCCTGGCACTTGATTTGCCATGCCTCTATAAGAGAACTATCTTGTGGCTGAGCCCTGAAGTCAAAGGGGTGAAGCCTCAACATACAAGACAGTAATGTGGTATTAACGCTATGCAAAATCCACTTGGGGAAAACAGTAAAACAGTCCAGCACTACTGGTTTAGGTTATGTGATCTCACACAGCTGTTCATTCAATTACGGGCCAAAGCAATGTCCAGCCTCAGGCACTGATTGGATGGCTGGCCATGTGACTTCACCTAACCGAAAGTGCCAGATACCAGGAACAGAATTCTGTCATTTCAGTGGCAGTGTGAAAGCAAGGAATTTTAGATGGGTTTTTTGACTTTTTATTGTTCCCCCTCCCGTAGTAGATATTACATAGGGTTAAAATACCGTGGGCAGCATAATACTGGTGCAGGCATTGCAATTCCATGACATGAATTACACAGAGACATAGTTTGAAAATGCTTCAAGAATACAGGTAAATAGTCACAGGGGTGGGTCCTGGCGGCTGCTCCCTGCCCAGCCGTCTTGATTGATACGTCTCTAGTGTCTCTAGCAGTGTATAGGGAGACACTGGAAGATACAGTGCTCAGCACTACAAAGTCCAACACTACACATTTTCCCGACTTTGCAGGTTCCTGCATGCAGACGGGGTGCCCAGTCGCAATAGTTTATAGTAGGAAGCATTACAGTTTCACAGTAGAAAATTATTGGAAGCACTCGCCAATCAACTGGGCAACATTTCCTTTGCACATGTTTCGATAAATCTCCCCTAGGTCTCCAAACTGTGGACTTTTAGGTATTCCAAAAATGGTCTGTGCATGCTGGGAGTTGATGTTTTGCTGGGAGTTTTAGTTTAGCAACAGCTGAAGATCCACAGTTTGGAGACCACTGATACAGGGAGAGATGCGCCACCTGCCCCGCTGAGATCCGTCCCGAGGACTAATTACTGGTTCCGGTGGCATTTTACTTTGAATGACCGAGTGTCTTAGTGTAATTCACAGTGTCATGGGATCGTGATGCCTGCACCAGTTTTATGCTGCCCGCTGTTTGGGCAACATAAAACTGATAACAGGTTCCCCTTAACTGTAGTTAAATATAAGAAATATAGTTAATTAAAAATAATGAATAAACAACTTAAATTGCAAAATAAAAAAAGAGAACCAAAGTGCCCCTCCCTTACAAAGTAGTAACAGCAGGTCTCCTCTTCCCAGAACCTATCCCCCCTCATCACAGGTCCCCCGTCTCCAGCCCCCAACATCAGTTCCCCCCCCTGTCTCCAGCCCCCTACATCACAGGTATCCCCTTTCCAGCTCCCCATATCACTGGTGCCACATAACTGGTCTCCCCTCTCCACCAGCACCCACCAACATTACAGCCCCCCCCCCCTTGCAGCCCCTCACATCACAGGTCTCCCTTTTGCAGCCCCCCACACCACAGGTCCCCCCTTTGCAGCCCTTCACATCACAGGTCCCCTCTTTTTTGGCCCCCACATCACAGGTCCCCCCTTTGCAGCCCCTCACATCACAGGTCCCCCTTTGCAGCCCCCCACATCACATGTCCCCCTTTGCAGACCCCCTACATCACAGTCCCCCCCCCTTTGCAGTCCCTATCATCACAGGTCCCCCCCTTTGCAGCCCCCCCCCCCCCCCACATCACAGGTCCCCCTCTGCAGTTCATAACCTCACAGGTCTCCCCCTCTGCAACCCCCACATAACAGGTCTTCCCCTTACCAGACCCCCACATACACACCACGTAACAGGACTCCCACCCTTTCCCTTACATTGTAATAACATAAGGTATCCCTCTCCTCTCACCCAGTATAGTAGATCTTCCCCCGAGCAGCTGCAGTCACTCTGTGCTTACAGGAGGAAGGGCCAGGAGCAGTGAGAAGGCAAAGAGTAGAGGTGAGTGTCCTGTCTGTACAGCTCCCAGTACAGACTCTGTAGCCTTAGACCTCCGCTCACTAAGTAAGCCTGTCAAGAGCCTCAGGATCTGTGTGTGATGCTGCAGCTGTTGTGCACACAGGTCCTGACACTGCTGACAGTCTGATACAGGGACTTGTTGGGACTCAGGCAGCCTGCGCTCCAGACACTTCTGGCCCACAGGGCAACGGGCCTACCGGAAATTTTCCCGGTAGGCCAGGCCGGCCCTGTAGGTAGTCCCACAGTAGATAGGTATGTCTTTAGGCAAGTAGCCCTCCGGCAGGGAGGTATGCTCTTTAGTAGGTATCTCCTCCTTCCAAACAGGCAGGATCAAGACTCTCCCTTCCTGTTAGCATACAGTCTTCCTAAATAAGAAAGGAAAATAAACCTTCTTATCCAACAGAGAGAGAGATCCCATGCAGTACACACCTGCTGCCTCCTTCCTCCTATGCCCTGCAGAAATTGACAAGTGACGTCAGCTCCATCGGGGCAGAAAGCACAATTTGCAGCTTTCAGCTGTATGTGTGCATGCAAAATTGTCTTTAATAACTTGCAATACATTTAATAGGTGCTTAAATTTTTTCCACAATTCTAAGAAAAGGGGTGTGCACTCAATAAAAGTGGCATGGCTTAAATGCCTCAGAAATAAGCCAAAGTTTTGGTGCACCATTCTGGTTTGAAGTAAGCCTACTAATAGTTGGTCCAAGCTTAGACTGGACAGTTTTAGATAAGCCCGATTTATAAATCAGATTGATACACTGATATCTAAGTTTGCATTGTCTAAGAATTAGACAGCTTTAATAGATCTGCGTCTATAAGTTTTGTTAGGGTAAAGCTATACTGCTTTAGTACAGACATTTCTCTGCTCCTATGTCACATCATGCATGCTAGCCTCTCCTTCTGCCCCTCAGTTAGTCACCAAATCAAGATGAAAAGGGTAAAGAGGACAAAACCTTTATCTTTCGCTGGAAGATTGCTAATAATCTATTTTTATTTATTTCTGCCAGAAGCTTGCAGCAAGTCTTTAAACCTGATGAATATATGTGTTTCTCACTCACTCAATTCTTGGGTTGGCACAGAGTTTTTTTGCGCACAACTTTTTATTACCTAGCGATGGAGTTAATCATAATTATGCTTTATCTTCTAGGTGCAGTGCTGTTGGCGAGCGTACAAGGTTTAGCATTGAATGTTGACCCAGTATTGTATACATGGCTTCTATACCAGCCTCAGAGAAAAGGAGACAGACAGCCTCAACAGGTAAAAGTGGGGGGTTCATAAGCATAAGATAAAAGTCTAAATCCAATTATTTTGCGTTATGGATTTTGGATCTTTTTCTGGTCCTTTTCAGCTCCTTCCTGATATAGAGTTACTGTTTTATATTTGCTAGTTTTACACCACCCTATTGTGTACTGTATTCCAATTGTTTAATATATTGTTGTGCGTTGCTGTAAAAAATGTGTATGTGCGATTATTTGGCTTCCAATAAAAAGAGAAAGAACAAAAGAAGTAAAGATATTAATATGAACCGAGACTAAGGGCCAATTCACGCTATCATATTTTTCAAGCGAAATTCTGCTCTGAAATTCTGCTTGGAAAATAAAATGCAGCTACCTGCATGTTCACAATGGAAGTCTGCTGCAATGAAATTTCCAAGCTGAATTTTGCCTGATTCCAATCTTCAAATTTTGCTGTGTAAATGAGGCCTAAGAGTGTGTTTTTCTTTTTTGTTGACTCACAGAAGGTGGTTTCAAGTGGGGTTTCCCTCTATTACATCAATGTGGCATGTGGGCAGGGATTGTTCCAGAACAAATCCTTTAAAGGGGTATTCTGGCCAAATACATCTTATCCCTAAATACACCTTATCCCCTTCCATTCATGTCTATGGAAGGGGGAGTGACGGCCATCACGCCCCCTTCCATAGACATGAATGGAGGGGGTATGGCGTGACGTCAAGTCTCCAGGCCCAGAAACAAAGACACAGTGATGTAAGTTATCAACTGCCTAGGGTGTGTTCAGACATTCAGGTTTTAATTGCAATTATTGAATGCAATAAGAAAAGAGACAGCTCAGTCTTTATTGCCTTATATGTGTCCAACATTTGTGATATGTTCCTTTCTTTGTCTTCAATAATTGCAGTTAAAATCTTGACCATTAATGTGATTCCCATTCCCATAACGGTTGACGTATGGTAGATCATTTTTGATTGAACAAGAAAATGTTCATGCTTTGTTTTGATGGAAAGATATGAGTAAAATTGTCACTGACAAAAATAAACTTAAGACGTTCTAGAGACATGACAAAAGTTTGAATGGATCAGGGCAGGAAAAAGTGAAGTGCTTCTCTTTGCTGCAGGAGTCTCTTTTGTTGCCTAGAAGAAAGACTGTGAGACAGCTAACCTAAGTTCTTCTCCCATCTTGTTTTATTGATTGGTGGGGGTCTCAGTAGTCTACCTAACCAAACAGAACTTATTACGTCTCTATGACATGTTTGAGGTTTTTTTAGTTTTTAAATTGCAGTAACACTTAATATTTGATATCTGTTAGGAAAGTATTTTCTGGATTCATGAAACCATCAAAAAGAAATCAGTCTTTGGATGTAAACCAACCTTGTCCTACAAAGTAGGTTACCTGAGCACCTTTCTGGATTTGTCCGTGATTGAACGTTTCATTGTAGTGTTCCCAAGAATCAGTCTAGTTATTGAAAGGCATAAACAGTGACAGCTCCTGTTTCTGGCCCTGCTTTGGCAGAGATCCTGTGAACCTGCTAAACACTTAATTATACCAGTTTTACCTTTCACCTGCCGAATATACAACATTTCAGTGTTTATTTTTTATGCTTTTTCCTCCGCAGCCGCTGGGATCCGCTCCCCTAGCCATGCCACTGTCGAGGAAGAAGGAGGATGAGGTGTCAATTGGCAGCACGCCCTTGGCAAAGCAGGCATCGAATCAGCCGTCTGAGTATGCCAGCAGTCCTGTCAAAACAAAAACCGTAACAGGTATGCTCTCTTCTATAGCTGAGAAAATACATATCGGGAGCTTTTAGTGGGTCAGCTGTGCAAACATGCTCAGGCACCATTGGGCTTTTCACAAATAGCCCCTGTGTTAGAGATTTAATGTTTCTATAATTAAAAGCCATCCGTTCTTATTATTTCTACAGCTCATGTTCTGCTTTTCTTCTTGTTCATTTTTTTAACTACAACATTACTTCTGTTTCCATCATTTTGTTTTAAAGTAGCACGTTTGCCCTCTAGGTCAATACAGTGACAAAATCCCATAGTTACTAACAAGTTTTATATAGCAGCAGTGAATTCGGGACATAGTACCATCACAGAATGTTACATCAACTGCATGTGTTGATAAGATTATTGAATAAATTAAGATGGGGACGGAAATGCTGTGGATTTTAATGTCAGATTTACACAAATAAACCCACAGAGGATTAAGATAACAGACAAGTGCATGGCATTTCATAAATTCCATCTGCTTGCTGTAGACATTTTCTGTGCCGAAAATTAAGCATGCTGCAGCTTTAAAAATCTCCTGCATATCACTAGAGGACCACTGTGACCCCCCCCCCTTCCTCCCGATCTACCCTGCTCTCCGGCTCTGTGTATTTTTGTCACATCATATTCCCCCCCAAAATTATTAAGTTTAATATATGCAAATGTGGTATAAAAACTAAAAGTACAGATCATGGCGCAAAAAATTAGCCCTCATACAACCGCTTATACAAAAAAATGAAAAAGTTATAGTTCGTCAAAATTGAGGGATTTTAAACATACTAATTTGGTTAGAAAGTTTGAGATTTTTTTTTTAAACGGTACAATAATACAAAAGTATGTAATCATGCGTCTCATTTTAATCGTATTGACCCTCAGAATAAAGAAAACATGTAATTTTTATCGTAAATTGGACAGTGTGAAATCGAAACCTTCCAAAATTTACAAAATTGTGGTTTTCTTTTCAATTTCCCCACACAAATAGTATATATTTGGTTGTGCCATACATACAAAGGACATACAAAGGACATTACAAAGGCCATGCAAAAAACAATCCCTCATACTCGTATGTGGATGAAAATTTAAAAATGTAAATGCAAAATAAAATTGGCTGCTTCCTTAAGATCAAAATGGGCTGTGTCCTTAAGGGTTTAAGGAAGAGAACCTGCCATATTGATAATGCAGTCCAATGTACAGGCATTATGTTATAGAGCAGGAGAAGCCAAGCAGATTGATATATAATTTTATTGGAAAAGCTTCATTTTCAGCTAAGTAGTCAAGTGGGCAGTCAATTTATCTGTGTATAAATGTGCATATATAAAGATCTATCAGCCACTAAGTAGAGCTGCACACATATCTACTTAGCCCAGAATGTGTAGAGGTCTTCATGAGTAAATTGCAAGTTGTCCTTTGTTATATGTTTTTTTTTTCTTAAAAAAAAAACAACAAAAAAAATCCCCTCCTGCATTTTCACTTTAAAGCCAAGATCTGGTGTAGGGTAGAGCTTTTAACCTCTTGGGGACGCAGGGCGTATGCATACGCCCTGCATCCCCGATCCTTAAGGACTCAGGGTGTACTGTATGCCCTGAGTATTTCTGGTCCATGCTGCTCGCGGGGCAGGGACTGGACCCGGATGCCTGCTCAAATCATTCAGCAGGCATCCCAAGACAATGCCTGGGGGAGTCCTGAGACACACACACACCAATTCCGGATCCCCGGTGAGCCAGAAAAAAAGGATGATGGCTACCTATCACCCTTTAGCAGCAGGAGTGAGGTGCCACCTCACGATTGTCCAGATTAGTCGGCGTTACCGGCCGATGAATCAGGACTCCTTTTGTGGGGGTGTCCTGTTATGGCACCCGCTCCGCCCCTATTCTGGAGGGCTAGAGCAGGTGCCGGAGTTGTAGTTTTGCAACAGCTGGAGGCAGACTGGTTGCGAAACACTGAGTTAAGTAATAAACTGCCAGTGTTTTGCAACCAGTGTGCCATCAGCTGTTACAGATCTACAACCTCCAGCATGCACGGGCAGCCAAAGGGCATGCTGGGAGTTTTAGTAGTATGTCTCCAGCTGTTGCATAGCTGCAAGCCTGGGAATTGTAGTTATGTAACAGCTGGAGGTTTCTTGCATCCGTCTCTATGCAAATCCCTAATTTAGGCCTCAAATGCACATGGCGCTCTCTCACTTCAGAGCCCTGTTGTATTTCAAGGCAACAATTTAATGCCACATATGGGGTATTTCCGGACTCGAGAGAAATTGCCTAAAAAATTTTGGTGTACTTTTTCTCCTTATACCTCTTATGAAAAGGTACATTTGGGGTCACACCAGCATGTTGTTGTATAAAAATAAAAAAAATTTACACTAACATGCTGATGTTGCCCGATTCTTTTCATTCACAAGAGGTAAAAGGAAAAAAAGACCCCAAAAATCTGTAACGCAATTTCTCCCGAGTCCGGAAATACCCCATATGTGGGCGTAAAATGCTCTGCGGACGCACAATAAGGCTCAGGAGTGAGAGCACACTATGTACATTTGAGGCCTAAATTTGTGATTTGCACAGGGGTGGCTGATTTTACAACGGTTGTGACCTAAACGGAAAAAAAAAATACCCACATGTGACCCAATTTTGGAAACTACACCCCTCACGGAATATAACATAGTATAGTGAGCCTTAACACCCCACAGGTTTTTTGCAATTTTTCGTTAAAGTTGTATGGGGAAAAAAAAAAAATATATATGTTTCACTAAATGCTTGTGTAACTTCATTTCTTCTGAGTAAGAACATACCCCATATGTGGATGTAAAGTGCGCTGTTGGTGAACTACATTCAGAAGAGAAGGAGCTCCATTGGGCTTTTGGAGGGAAAATTTGACCGGAATTGAAGGCCCCCAAAGCCCCCATAGTGCCAGAACAATGGACCCACATGTGACCCTATTTTGGAAACTACAGCCCTCACGTAATGTAATAAGAGGTACAGTGGGCATTTACGCCCTACAGGTGTCAGACGCCATTGGAGTGTAAATGCTCATTGCACCCCTTATTAAATTCCTTGAGGGGCGTTGTCACTTTCACACCCTATCGGTCCAGCTAAGATGCTAGAGAGAGTGTGATGGTGCAAGGGTTAAAGCCGCCAGACCTCTGGGTATCCACTACTAGTCCCAGCAAGTCACCAAATTAACCCTTAGATAAACGTGTTTTACCAGAGCTGCCTTCAGAAAGGTGAGCTAATATATTTAGAGATCAGAGACCAGAGCTGATTAATTAAACATTTAATCTTGTAAAAGGTATCACAGTGCTAAATACAGGAATACAAAAATACAGGAACAAATGACATACAGGTATAAAAATGTATGAAAGAGTTTAGCAAGGCAAGTTCAGAAAACAAAAGATGAAGTTCTTACAGCATGATGATATAGCAGTCCATGAGTGAGTGAGAGTCCAGCTGTTCTTCGGATGGTCTTGTCAGCTTGTTGCACAGCCTTCAACAACCAACTTTTGAGTCTAGCATTGTTTTAACCCCTTAAGGACTCAGGGTTTTTCCGTTTTTGCACTTTCTTTTTTTCCTCCTTACCTTTTAAAAATCATAACCCTTTCAATTTTCCACCTAAAAATCCATATTATGGCTTATTTTTTGCGTCGCCAATTCTACTTTGCAGTGACATTAGTCATTTTACCCAAAAATGCACGGCGAAACGGAAAAAAAATCGTGCGACAAAATCGAAAAAAAACAACCCATTTTGTAACTTTTGGGGGCTTCCGTTTCTACGCAGTGCATATTTCGGTAAAAATTACACCTTATCATTATTCTGTAGGTCCATACGGTTAAAATGATACCCTACTTATATAGGTTTGATTTTGTCGCACTTCTGGAAAAAATCATAACTACATGCAGGAAAATGTATACGTTTAAAAATGTCATCTTCTGACCCCTATAACTTTTTTATTTTTCCACGTACCGGGCGGTATGAGGACTCATTTTTTGCGCCGTGATCTGAAGTTTTTATCGGTATGATTTTTGTTTTGATCGGACTTTTTGATCACTTTTTATTCATTTTTTAATGTTAGTGACCAAAATACGCTTTTTTGGACTTTGGAATTTTTTTGCGCGTACGCCATTGACCGTACGGCTTAATTAATGATATATTTTTATAGTTCGGACATTTACGCACGCGGCGATACCACATATGTTCATTTATTTATTTTTTTACACTGTTTTATTTTTTTTATGGGAAAAGGGGGGTGATTCAAACTTTTATTAGGGAAGGGGTTAAATTACCTTTATTAACACTTTTTTTTTACTTTTTTTTTGCAGTGTTATAGGTCCCATAGGGACCTATAACACTGCATACACTGATCTCTTATCCTGATCACAGGCGTGTATTAACACGCCTGTGATCAGCATTATCGGCGCTTGACTGCTCCTGCCTGGATCTCAGGCACGGAGCAGTCATTCGTCGATCGGACACCAAGGAGGCAGGTAAGAGCCCTCCCGGTGTCCGATCAGCTGTTCGGGACGCCGCAATTTCACCGCGGCGGTCCCGAACAGCCCGACTGAGCAGCCGGAATACTTTCAGTTTCACTTTAGAAGCGGCGGTCAGCTTTGACCGCCGCTTCTAAAGGGTTAATACCGCACATCGCCGCGATCGGCAATTCGTGGTATTAGCCGCGGGTCCCGGCCGTTGATTAGCGCCGGGACCGACGCGATATGATGCGGGATTGCGGCGCGATCCCGCTTCATATAGCGGGAGCCGGCGCAGGACGTAAATATACGTCCTGCGTCGTTAAGGGGTTAAATATCATATCTGCTTTCATGGGAGGGAGACTCCATTCCCCCCTCCCCTCTGATCCCCACCATGGGGTCTTCTCTCTTCCTGGCCCCTTATCTGTTTGATTATATGATGGGACCAGAGTGCATGACTTCAAAAAAGCCTTTGACTTCAAAGGAGATGTAAACAAACAGCCAGACCCCCCAATAAAATGCAATACACAAAACACAGTCTGAATGACCTCTCACCCATGTCTTGGATAAGACATTACACAGTTACAATTATAATACACATATAGGATTTTAATAATCAGGCCTTGGGCCTGACAGGCGTGGTTTCATAAGTGGGGTCAGATGTGGGGTGTCCGCTGTTTTGGAACCATGGGGGCTTTGTAAACGCACATGGACCCCGACTTCCATTCCAAACAAATTATCTCTCCAAAAGCTCAATGGCGCTCCTTCTCTTCTGACAATTGTAGTTCACCCGCAGAGCACTTGACATCTACACTTGGGGTATTTCCATACTCGAAGAGATGGGGTTACAAATTTTGGGGGGCATTTTCTCCTATTACCCCTTGTGAAAATGTAAAATTTGGGGGAAAACAAGCATTTTAGTGAAAAAAATATTTTTCATTTACACATCCGAATTTAACGAAAAGTCCTCAAACCCCTGTGGAGTGTAAAGGCTTGCTTGTACCCCTTGTTATGTTCCTTGAGGGGTGTCTTTTTCAAAATAGTATGCCATGTGTTTTTTTGTTTTTTTTTGCTTTTGTGACCCCATAGGGGCTTCCTAAATGCAACATGACCCCCAAAATCTATTTAGCCCTCTACTGCGCCCTCAGAACACTTTACATCCACATAACATAAGAGGTATTTCCTTACTCAAAGAATTTGGGTTACAAATTTTGGGAGGATTTCTCTCCTTTTACCCCTTGTAAAAAGGGTTCTACAAGAACATGCGAGTGTAAAAAAAAAAAATGAAGATTTTGAATTTTCTCTTTCACCTTGCTGCTATTCCTGTGACACACCTAAAGGGTTAACAAACTTTCTGAATGTCATTTTGAATACTTTGAGGGGTGCAGTTTCTATAGTGGAGTCATTTGTGTGGTATTTCTCACAGAAAGGCCCCTCAAATCCACTTCAAACTTAACTGTTCCCTGATAAGTTCAGATTTAGTATTTTTTATGAAAATTTTGAAAATTACTACTATATTTTGAAGCCCTCTAATGTTTTCAAAAAGTAAAAACATGTCAACTTTATGATGCCAACATAAAGTAGACATATTGTATTTGTGAATCAATATGTAATTTATTTGGAATATCAATTTTCCTTACAAGCAAAAAGTTTCAAGTTTAGAAAAATGCTAAATTTTCTAAATTTTCACCAAGAAAGTAACAACCAATGCAAGTAACACGAGCACAGTGCTCTCTGCTGACATCTCTGTCCATTTTAGGAACTGTCCAGAGTAGGAGAAAATCCCCATAGCAAACACATGCTGCTCTGGTCAGTTCCTAAAATGGACAGAGATGTCAGCAGAGAGCACTGTGCTTGTGATGTCAGCAGAGAGCTCTGTTTTCAAAAAATAAAATAATTTATTCTGTAGTTTTCAGCAGCTAATAAGTACTGGAAGGATTAAGATTTTTTTAATAGAAGTAATTTACAAATCTGTTTAACTTTCTGGCACCAGTTCATAAATTTCCACCGGAGTATCCCTTTAAGGTGAAAATGGGCTGAGTCCCTAAGGAGTTAAAACCAGCTCTCTCTGCTGCCTAAGCTGTGGTCAGGATAACCAGTAGTATACTTTTCTAGATTTCCAGGGATAGGCATAAGAGTGGTCATAGGTGTACTCTACTTAAAACTATTCCTAATGTTCAGGTTATGGGATACAAAATATATATCATTAGCTATTCAGTTATTTTACATCCACATCGCTTTCAGTCACACCCAGGAACGATGCAGGGCCAACTTCCAGGTAGTCATAATTTTGGTAAACTTCTTTAAAAATAATCTATTACTCAAATACACAAGATGAATTCAGAGTCAAAATATTACCTTTAACACTTGGTGAATAAAGACTTAATTCCTCTACTGAGAGCTGCAATATTTTTCATATGACATATGTTTATTAAACTTATGAAAGAAAATCTTGGCAATTTATATCCATTATTTGTGTTTACATTTTTGTATATTCTTTTCTTTTTAACCCTCCATGAGTTTGTCTTAATTTTTTTCTGTATTGACATATGTCTGTTATATTCCAGCACATTGTAAGGAAAGCTCAGTTGCTGTGTAAAGGAAATGTCTTACAACTTTCTAAAATAGTTTGTGATTTAGTTCAAGTTTGCGGTCGTTGAATGAGTTTACACCCAGAGGCAGGAATCCAATGCATAGCTAGTTCTTCTCTCAGCGGGCAGTCTTAGGTAATGCTCTGTGAGCTCAGCAGCAGCTACACTATCAATCTTTATTTTTTTTATATTCATTTATTATGGTGTTCTTACACAAAGCATATACAAGGAAATTCAGAGGTAAAATTTACTGCAAAAAATCTCCACCTAGTTTAAATTGATGCTTTTCATGAAAAGTTTCAATTTTTTGATTGAGAGATTTCCACATAAGGGTGTGAGGTGGCCCAGTACGGGAGGTGTTACCCCATACCCTTGCTGCCCTGCCAGTGTCCCCTGGGCCTCCCTTGCACTTGTTCCACCATGTACATATGTTTCACCAATTGTTGTATTTTAAAATGTGTAAAGAGGAATTATAACTTAACCCCTTAAAGACCAGGCCAATTTTCACTGTAGGACCAGAGCATTTTTTGCACATTTGACCACTGTCACTTTAAGCATTAATAACTCTGGGATGCTTTTACTTTTCATTCTGATTCCGAGACTGTTTTTTCATTACATATTCTACTTTATGTTAGTGGTAACATTTTGTCGATACTTGCATCATTTCTTAGTGAAAAATTCCAAAATTTGATGAAAAAATTTAAAATTTAGCATTTTTCTAAATTTGAAGCTCTCTGCTTGTAAGGAAAATAGACATTCCAAATAAATTATATTTTGATTCACAAATAAAATATGTCTACTTTATGTTTGCATCATAAAGTTGCCATGTTTTTACTTTTGGAATACATCAGAGGGCTCCCAAGTTCAGCAGCAATTTTCCGATTTTTCTCAACATTTTCAAATTCTGAATTTTTCATGGACCAGTTCAGGTTTGAAATGGATTTGAAGGGCTTTCTTATTTGAAATACCCCACAAATGACCCCATTATAAAAACTACACCCCCCAAAGTATTCAAAATGACATTCAGTAAGTGTGTTAACCCTTTAGGTGTTTCACAGGAATAGCAGCAAAGTGAAGGAGAAAATTCAAAGTCTAAATTTCTTTACACTCGCATGTTCTTGTAGACGCAGTTTTTCAATTTTTACAAGGGGTAAAAGGAGAAAAATCCTCTCAAAATTTGTAACCCAATTTCTCTCGAGTAAGGAAATACCTCGTGTATGTTAAGTGTTCGGCGGGTGCAGTAGAGGGCTCAGAAGGGAAGGAGCGACAATGGGATTTTAGAGAGTGAGTTTTTCTGAAATGGTTTTTTGGGGGGGCATGTCACATTTAGGAAGCCCCTATGGTGCCAGAACAGCAGAAAACCCCCTACATGGCATACCATTTTGGAAACTACACCCCTCAAGGCAGGTAACGAGGGGTCCAGTGAGCCTTAACACCCCACAGGTGTTTGATGACTTTTCGTTAAATTCGGATGTGTAAATGAAAAAAAAAAATTTCACTAAAGTGCAGTTTTTCCCCCCCAAAATTTGTAACCCCATCTCTTCTGAGTATGGAAATACCCCATGTTAGGACGTAAAATGCTCTGCGGGTGAACTACAATGCTCAGAAGAGGAGTCACATTTGGCTTTTGGAAAGCACTTGTGGGGGTATATGCTCACTGCACCCCTTAATACACCCCTTAATATATTACATGAGGGGTGTAGTTTCCAAAATGGGGTCACATGTGGGGGGGGGGGGGTAGATTGTTCTGGCACAATGGGGGCTGTAAGACACGTGGCCTTCAATCCCAGACAAATTTTCTCTTCAAAAGCCCAATGGCGCTCCTCTTCTGAGCATTGTAGTTTGCCCTCAGTTCACTTTACATCCACATATGGGGTATGTGCTTACTCAGAAGAAATGGGGTTACAAATTTTGGGGGGCTTTTTTCCTACGTTCCCTTGTGAAAATGAAAAATTTTGGGTAGCACCAGCATATTTTAGTGAAAACATTTTTTTTTTTTTTTCATTTTCCCATCCAACTTTAACGGAAGTTTGTCTAACACCTGTGGGGTGCTAAGGCTCACTATACCCCTTGGTACATTCTGTGAGGGGTTTAGTTTCCAAAATGGGGTCACATGTGGGTATTTATTTTTTGCTATTATGTCAGAACCGCTGTAAAATCAGCCACCCCTGTGCAAATCACCAATTTAGGCCTCAAATGTACATAGTGCGCTCTCACTCCTGAGCCTTGTTGTGCACACGCAGAGCATTTTACGCCCACATATGGGGTATTTCCTTACAAATTTATGGGGTCTTTTTTCCCTTTTACCTCTTGTGCAAATAAAAAGTATGGGGCAACACCAGCATGTTAGTGTAAATTTTTTTTTTTTTTTTTTTACACTAACAGGCTGGTGTAGCCCCCAACTTTTCCTTTTCATAAGGGGTAAAAGGAGAAAAAAAAAAAAAAAATGTGTAGTGCAATTTGCACAGGGTGCCTGCTGATAGATACCAGCAGTCACCCCGGTCCGGTCCCCGCCCGGCGTGCGGCGGGGACCGAAATTCCCACGGGCGTACAGGTACGCCCTTGGTCCTCAATAGAGATGAGTGAACTTACAGTAAATTCGATTCGTCACAAACTTCTCGGCTCGGCAGTTGATGACTTATCCTGCATAAATTAGTTCAGCTTTCAGGTGCTCCGGTGGGCTGGAAAAGGTGGATACAGTCCTGAGAGACTCTTTCCTAGGACTGTATCCACCTTTTCCAGCGCACCGGAGCATCTGAAGGATAAGTAATCAACTGCCGAGCCAAGAAGTTTGTGACAAATCGAATTTACTGTAAGTTCGCTCATCTCTAGTCCTCAAGTACCAGGGAGCAACGGCGTACCTGTACGCCCTTGGTCCTTAACGAGTTAAAGAAGGTTACCATGCGAGTTGTCATGTGATTGTTACCCAGGAGGTATCAGTGACCAGATGACCCAAGGGTGGCCTATGGGCTCCCTGCTAGTCTCCCCCATATAAGCCCTGGGTGGAGCTAGCTCTCTCTCTTGTTTCCTGCTGAGGTCCAGTGCAGTCGAGTCTAGGTGTGTGTACAGAGTCATAGAAGGCCTCAAGCCCAGTCTGCAGCCACAAGCAGCTACAAGTAAGCCACAGTCTCAGTATTATCAGTCAAGTCAGTCACAGTCACCATTTGTCAAGTCAACTTGGCCTGCATTAAATTACCCCATATCTACTACAAGTCTCAGCAAGCCCTTAAGGTCTCCGAGTCACTGGTCACCTCCATGGGCCTGACTGAACTGTATAAACTTTTCCACCTGTCTAACCTCAGTAAAGCTACCATTGTCCGTAACTTGGCATCTGAATCATTATTGCCCCCGTGCCTAGCCCAGGATCCAGCGGTATACCTTCGGATGGTATTGAGGATAAACCATGCCCTGGCTTCACGAATAAAATGGTTAATGCCATCTGCCCTGCATCTCACACCCCATACCACAGGTGATGTATCTTTTTCTGGAAAACAAGGCCCTTGAGAACAATTTTTTCTTTACTATTACTTACTAATCCCTTTTACAATGTATCAATCTGCAGGCCAGGTTGGCTCCTGGAGTTTTGCCTTATCTTTATTTCGTTGTATTCACTTATTATGTTTATAACAGGAGTAGCTATGTACAGGTTTGCTGTTTTTATACACTGAGATGTATATAAGTGGGAAAAAGTATGGTGCTTAGCAAGTACTGTATCTTACACTATGATCACTGGTCATCATACAGTTTTCTAGTAGCTATAACACCCGGTGTGAAATTGAATCTGTATACACTCTGGCCCTTATTTACTGAGAGTGGAGTGTAGGTTTCTTTGTGGGTTTTAATTCCCTACAATTTATTTTCCACGGTATTTACTAAGGTTTCCCTACATTTTTCACTTTCCCTACACTTTGCTTTTCTTACACATGCTCTGATCTGTCTGGTTTTCCTCAGCTCAAATACACCACATTTTATGTGGAAACC